>NC_141075.1:9871642-10226642 GCF_041138505.1 Cibotium barometz
GTTTGGTACGAGGCGGGTATGGTATGCGCCTTGAAAGACTCCTATTTTTTAGAGATGTTAGAGGCGTGTTGGAGGTGTCTATTATATATACATATACATACATACATACATACATACCTACATATAGATAGATATATAATGAAAGTTGAGAGAGAGAGAGAGAGAGAGAGAGAGAGAGAGAGAGAGAAAACTATATTAACGTCCTTTAGAGGCCACATCTGACCTATAGGACTAATCAGATACATCCATGTGATTACATTCCACTTCGGGGGCAACAAAATGAAAATAGAGATAAAACTAGAAATAGTTCAAATTCCCTACATGACCGTAGGAGAGAGAGGGTGTGTATAAGAGAGGGAGAGTGAGTGTGTGTGTGAAAGAAAGAAAGCTGTATTAAGCGTCTGCAGAAGGTGAAAATGACCTATGAGACCAAAATAGTACATCCTCATCATCTAGATACATCATTAAGGATACAAAGTAAAATGAAATGAACTGGGATTAACCTGAGTAGGGTATGATGGGGGCTAAGCTATCTAGGCTCTAAAGTCTATGAGCTGAGGTTGTAGGGGATCCAAAACTGTGATCCAACTACAAAGTACATGGTAGAGTATAGAGATAGCTCCAAAAGTGGGTATAAAAAACATCATTCTAGCATGTGTGTTTGGGTCTTGAGAAACGCTTAAGTAAGGGAGGGACGGAGGGAGGGAGAGAATGTATGAGAAATGAAATGAAATGAAATCATATATTAACGTCTCTAAGAGGCCGTAGTGGCCTATGAGACCAAAACTGAGAATACATCTGAAGTTGGTGTCTCATCAAAGAGAACAACTAAATGAGACTAAAAAGTACAATAAACTGATTGTCCTACAGTTATAAGAACAGAACTGTAAGACTTTGAGATGATACTGAGTAGAAAATACTAGAAAATACTGAAAAATGTATGTTAGGTAGATCCATGTATGCTGATCAGTTGAAGTGTTGCCCTCTCCTTAGATCAAGAATCTCCGCCATGGGACTGTCTAGAATGGAGAGGTCGTAGAAGCGAGGTAGGCGCCTCCGATGCCGAGCAATAATGGCTCTGATCTGGTGATGGTGAGGATGCCGTGGTTTGGATCCTCGTGGGCGTGGCCGACGAGCACGACATAAGATAATTGCTCTATCAGTGGTGACTCCCTGGGAGCGTGGTCGCCCTGATTGCCCAATAGAGGAGGTATCAGGAGGTGTGTGGGCTGGGTTGCTGGTGCTGGTGCCGGTGCCGAAGAAATCTGTCAGGGTGCTCTGTCTAGGTACATCATGGCTCGGCCTCCTGTCTGCCAAGAGGGTCTCCCTGTGTCTCCTGAGCTCAAGTAGAAACAATCCCAGGCATCTCTGATCCTCAAACTCCATGACCATGCGTAACGGCCCAAAACCCTCTCGGAAGAGGCAATGATATCTCCCTCGGATCTCATAATAGGCTGTACATCGGCAAATGTAGTGTTCCTCTGTCTCTACTTCCTGGTAGCATAGCTGACAAATGCGGTCATCCAAGATCTGGTGCACATATCGCTCTGTCTCAATCCGCAGCTGGTGTGATGAGGTCCGGATCTGTCCAATGGCACAATGTATCCCATGTGATAGGTGTACATCCATGTACGCCGGGCAGGTGATTAAATCATCTGGTGAGAGGTGTAGAAAATGGCTCTTGTAATGAGCCATTTTCGTGCCCAAGGGCCGAAGGGGGCTAGTCCATGTCCTCTCTGTGTCTACTCTGATGATATCCATCCTGATCACGCGGTTTTGCTCTGAGCAGGTGAGATCCAAAAATGGACAATCCAGACTGTATTGAAAGGGTGGTAGTGTCTCTATCCGCAAACCATGTAGGTCAAACCATGATCTCATCTGAGCGTACCAACAATGAGTATCTCCATCCTTTGCCAACTGTATGGATGAGGTCAATGCCAATCGGGAGTACCTCTGCTGAGGGAGCTCCCATAGCCGCTGTAAAAAGGTAACTGCCTGGAATAGGGCCTCGGTTACTACTGGTGGGGCACCCAGCTCAGCCCGAACAATCTTATGTAGTACTGATGATTTGCTCCGAATCATGCGGGCAATCATCATAATCAGTGGTCTCTCCATTTTCCTCCATCCCTCATCCCTCATCTCTCCCTCTTTGAGATCTGTGATGTATACTGGGCCCCCGAATTGGAGCTCCTTACAGGAGGGTCGGTGTGACAAGCGTATCAAATATCCACAATTTGGTAAGTGGCTCCTGAAATTGTATGTGTGCACACTGCCTCTCAAGTGCCCCCAAGGCTTCATGCCCTCGAGGTAATCTGCTGCTGCCTCCTTTAGGGAGTAACGCGGTCCTGTGAAAGTAACTTCCAAGTAGACATATGACCTGACGTACTCTACCGGCTCCCCTCGGAAAGTGAACTGAGGCTCTAATCTCGTCACCCATGCCTGTGTGGTGTCAAACACCATAACCTTGGTTTTCCCAAGGTTCACTGTCAGATCTCTATCCGCACAGAAAGCCTGTAATGCATCCAGGTGTCTCTGTAATCCCTCCGGAGAGTGTGAGATTAGAACAATATTATGAGCATATAACAAGATGGGTATCAACACCCCTGCCAAGCATGCCCCTGGGCCTCCCAATCTGTCTACATAATTAGAGACCGCATCAATGTATAGTCCAAAGAGGGTGGGCGACAGCGGGCATCCCTGCTTCACCCCTATCGTTGTTGTCACCCTATGAGATAGTCCGCCTGGAGCTCGGACTCTGCCTGTCACAGACTCATACAAAGCATATATCCCCCACTGCATATCCCCGGGTACCTCAATGTCATGCAATCTGTGCATAAGCTTGGCACGTGGTATGGTATCGAAGGCTTTGCGGAAGTCCACAAAGCAGCAGTATATCCTTCTCTTCTGTGCCCTGCCCTCTTCAATAAGTGCCTGAAGTGTCAATATGTGATCCAAGGTAGTAAATCCTCTCCTGAAGCCAGCCTGTCCATGTGCTCGATGACCATGCCTCTTTGCCCATCGGCTCAGCTCCGACTCCAATATCGGCTCAGCTCCGACTCCAATATAGAGCCATATAATTTGGCCAAGTAATGACCAATCACGATCATCCTGTAGTTGCCTGGTACCATGGGGTCCCCACTCTTAAAGAGTGGTACAATGATATGCTCTGTCCAGCTTGTCCGGAAACCCTCACAAATGGCACGATTAAACACATGTACGATGAGTGGAGCCAAAGTGTCTCATGCATATGAGAAGTGCTCTCCAACTAGCCCATCATGATCCTATGCCTTTCCATTTTGTAACCTGTCTATCGCATCTAGCACCATCCGCATAGTAAAAAAGGTGCTGCTAGCCGGTCTATCTCCCAGTGGAGGGGAGGTGGGGGGCTGTCCTGGGGTGCATCATATAGCTCTCTAGCGTAAGTATGCCATGCCTCAGGTGCAGTAATCGGAGTACCAGGCTATCTCTCCTGAAACATCTTCCATGCCCTCTTGCTGTCCTTCCCCAAGAAGAGTTGGTAGATCTCCTCCTCTAGCTTAGCCAGATAGGCTCGTTTGTTCCTCCGCACAAGGCGCCGAAAGATGATCCTGGCCTGTCTATGCGTGTGAGACCCAATGGCAATCTCACGCTGTAGCTGTACTCGTGTCTCACGACACTCATCATCATACCAACTGTTCTGTGGGGCAGTGTTGCGGGGGTGGGTGGAAGGGATCATAGTGCAGGGAAACACATATGAGGCGGATGCATGTAGTACACCTGCCAATCCTCTCGTGAGCTCGTCCAGAGGGCTATGCGGGTCTAAAGCGAGAGAGAAAGAGAGAGAGAGTGAGAGAGAGAGAGTATGAGAGGGGTTCCTTGGGGCTTATGAAACTTGACATGACAGAACATGTATGGCTTGTGAAGCCTGACATAACATGACATAACATGTGTGGTTTCTTATTCTTGAAAATACATGTATGGCTTGAGAAGCTTGACATGGGATTTTCTATAGAAGGAAGCTCAAGCCTTCATTGGCAAGGATTGGCCTGAAAGATGGCTACAGAGCATGAGCTGAGGGAGAGCACAGGCGGAAGCATAAACAGTAAACATATGAGAGAGTGCAAAGGAGATTGAGAGAGTTGGACAAGATTACCTTTTATAACAGTAGTAAACCTTTACAATGGCAATGGCCAACAGCTGAGTGTTGAACTATGTGGAAGGGAAATGGATGAATGAGTGAATAATGGGGAACTCCTTATATAGTGAAGTAGGGACTTGGCTGACTGGTCCTGGACAAATAAATAGGAGAAAATCCAGTAAAATCCCAGATAAATTGTAAAGCCCCAAAACACTGAGATGCATAAATTCTAACACCCCCTCTGCAGCTCATAGTGTGCAAGAGTCGGAAGAAGATAAGTCGATGAAGATGCAACCATGGACCCTCCAGCACCGCGAATACTAGAATCACCTCAAAGAGAGCATTCACCAACTTGTTTCCTCGAAACAAGATGCCACCACAAACAGTAAGGAACTTTGCTTGGCCACGAATTCCTACACAAGTGTGCAGTGAACTCCAAGAATGGATGATGAGCTGTTGGACACACCGCGTCCATAATCCCCAATAGTGGACGGAACGCATCACGTCCCAAAAGCCTCGAACAATGAACTTGGAAGAGATCTAGTTCATAATCTGTGTTGTACCAAAGATAACCATATCCTGCTAGATGTCTAATGCTTGGAACTCCAAATCATGGTCCCCATGCACCAAGAAGTGGAGCTCCGATCAGCCCCCTCTTCCACCCACAAGCCTCTTCTAGCTGGAAGCACATGGTGGGAAACTGCATGTGTACTAGAGAAGTACGCCATCTGGGTTCTCCTGAGCCGGAAGCATCGTGGGAGCCCTAGAAGTGGTACTAGAATCTGTATCACTTTTCTTTGCCTTTTCTTTGAGATCATAGTCACAAGAAACGTTTTGAGGTTTTTTTTGTTTCGAGGTTTTTTGGGGTTTTGTTTCGAAAGGCTTCGCGAGGTTTTGAAAAATCGATAATTTCATAAAGTATTAAATACTTAAAGAAAATATAGTAGCCATCTAAAAACATAGTGTAATGATGAAAAAATGGTCTCTTCTCACACATTTCGGGAACCATCCTTCTTTTGGTGAGGCATTATGGCAATTTTGCTTGATTAGATGCCATAAGTGGTTCAATCAAGGAATGTTAAGAAATTGAAGAAGAGAAGGTAGAAATTGGGAAAGATTTTAGACATTGAAGGAAGAAAAAGGGGAAAGAAGAGAGGAGAAGAAGAGGAAAGGAAAAGAAGAGCAAGGGAGAAGAAGAGGAGAGAAGAAGAGAAAGGAAGAAGAGGAGAATGAAGGAAGGAGTAGAGGTGAAAGAAGTAGCAGAAGAAGAAAAAGGAAAGGAGGGAGGCAGGAGAAGAAGAGGGAAGGAAGGTGTTGAGGAGGATATGGAAGAAAAACAAAAATTAAGAAATCCCAAAAAAATCAAGGGAAAAAAAAAACAAAACCTAAAATTTGGGCGAAACTGCCGTATTGGAGAGCTTTCGAGGTTTTCAAAAACCGTTTGGAAGTTTCGAGGTTTCAAAAGCTAGAAATAGGTTTATTTGTTACTATGTTTGAGATGAAGCCTTGCCCTTGGTCTTGTCCTTCTTCTCGGACAAACAATCTTTGGACAGATGGCCTCTTTTTCTGCAAGGGAAACAGCGACTCTGACCTTTCTTTTGAACCGAGGAAAGTGCCTGGTCAGAATTGTTGGCTGACACCTTCAATTTACCCTGTGAGATGAGAACGGATGACTCCTCCAAAAGTAGGATGCACGCGTTTGTTGTCGCAGATCTGCGGCCGGGAGAGATATGGAGAAAAACACGCAGCAAAAGGAGGGAAAGATGGGCAGATTTGCAGAGTTTGGAGCAGCATGGACCTAATAAGCGTATGATACCATGAAGGAGATAGCGCAGGCGGAAGCGTAAACAGTAAACATATGAGAGAGTGCAAAGGAGATTGAGAGAGTTGGACAAGATCATCTTTTATAACAGCAGTAAAGCTTTACAATGGCAATGGCCAGCAACTGAGTGTTGAACTATGTGCAAGGGAAATGGATGAATGAGTGAATAATGGGGAACTCCTTATATAGTGAAGTAGGGACCTGGCCAACTGCCTCTAGGGCTGGCCGACTGGCCTGGACAAATAAATAGGAGAAAATCCATTAAAATCCCAGATAAATAGTAAAGTCCCAAAACACTAAAATGCATAAATTGTAACATGAGCATCATGGGATTTTAATCATTTGAGTGACTTATAGGGTTTATAAGTCATTGTGTTCACACCATTAAAAATTGGCTGGACATATTATTATGTGGGGCATGTACAATCGGACAAAAGGAGGCGCCTAGCTACAACTTGGGCAACAAGTTGGGAAAAACATAAAAAGCAGGTATTTTTGGCAGTGAGCCCACTTTTGGCACAAAAGGAAAAGCATAGCTAAAGAAAGCTGGTCGACTCCATGGAAATCATGAGCGGGGGCTGTTTTTATATGTATATGCGCACGAGAGCCCTGAAGAAGAGCTACAACTTGGGCAAGAAGTTCGGAAGAGCATAAAAAGCAGATATTTTTGGCAGCCAGCCCACTTGGAAAAGCATAGCTAAAGAAAGCTGGTCGACTCCATGAAAAGCATGAGCAGGGGCTGTTTTAATATATATATGTGCATGAGAGCAAGAGCCGAATATCTCCTTTCACCCCGGCCATACATCAGCAGAATCCTTGGACAGGCGCTTATTTCCCAGGGGGCAGTAGTCGACAGAATTTCTCTATCCCTTGTGCACACAAGCGGGCTGCAGCTGATTTGTCCTCTCCTTCTCTTCTTTGCGCTAGCCATACAACTTTGGGTTGGCCGTCAACAGAGTTCACCTTGCTTTTTGCTAGCCGACTGCAGCTGGTCGTCTTTTTCTCCTCCTGCTGGTTGACAGAAACAGTTGTACAGCAGCACCCGTTTTCAGTATTGGCCATACAGCTGCTGGCTCTTCTTTCTTTCTCACTCTGATGGCCACCTTCCGGGTGGTGGTTGCAGCCCTTAAGTGCCTACTGCTGGTTTGCCTACTGTGATTGGTTCGAAGATAGTTTTGGGGGCAGATTCGGGGCTGATTTTGTGACTGTTTTGGACATCTATTGGTGTTGTTTTTACCTTGGCTGTGGATAGAGATCTGGACAAGAGCCGTGTTGATGCTTTGTGGAAAATCTAGTGCTATATGCATCCGCACCTTGAGTTCTTGTAAAACTTCTACTGAATAAAGAAGTCCTTCGGGGGGCCGCCCTTCCGGCTTAGTGCGGTGTCTTTATATTGTTGTGGCTTCCTCCTGTGTTTCAAACTGTGTTTGTACATTTGAAGTGTTTGTCTATTGTTCCAGGTTTTCGATCAGTTAAGTTGGTATTAGAGTAGAGGCTTCCTTCCACCCATCAATGAGGAAGGGAAAAGATCAAAAGTGGGGACCACACTGACCAACAGTTTTGCTATTGAGCTTATGGAAGCAGTCATGTGTCAAGAGCATGAGCAGTGGAGTGCTTGGACTAAGGATTTATGGATTCACCGATTTTATCCTTGAAGTATGGAGTTGGCTTTATGTGCCGATGTTCAGCACTCTTTCCAGATGGATTATAAATCGAGCTATAGGTTCCGTTCTAGATTGTCAGGAGTGAACTAAGCCCGGGTAGCGTGCCTTGGTGTGCCATAGCATGACACCTACAAACAACTACTCTTGGCCTTGAGTCTTCCGCATTAGTAGACACCTCCACTATGAGGATTCCTCAAAATATTTCTTATTGAGCCTCAACTCACTTATATAGTAATAACCATGCTATTATTGGTGCACTGCTGTTATTATTAAGCTTTTAGCTAGTATAAGCCTCTTGTTGGCCTTTTATTGACTCTAAGCCAATCGAGACATCATCCTTGCTAGCCCTTAGCCTCTTGGGAGGATCCTATTTGCTACATCCCAACAAGCATAGGGGAACATGGACTAACCCAAGATAGGGTTAGGGTTTAGTTGGGGCGTGGGGACTTGGAAGGTTCACACCTGGGCTAAGGGCACGCGCAGGATGAGGTCCTTTTTTTTTTCCAGAAAGACTTCTATTAAGTATAAGAAAAACATACAACAATCACAGCTATAAGCCGGAAAAGAATAGAATCACCCCAATATGTAAGGTGATTTCAACCATTGAGGAGCATGATGATGCCATGTAAGACCTGTGGTACTAGAGGAAAAGAAGATGCCATGGTCCCACTCCTGCATAAATATCACGCGGTTCGCTTGCGCAAAATAAGAGGGCCCCTGAATGCGAGCCTAAGTAGCCATAAGAGTATGGATGATATCACCCCATATAGTACTAATGCATTGAGACCCAAAAATCTGGACACCCTCAATAGCCTCCGTGCATCTAGCTCTCCAGATCTGCCATGCTGTAACACTGGCAATAATCTCCCAAATGGTGTCAATCCTCTCTCTAGGGGGTGTACAATCAGAGTGAGGAACATCTTGCAATAAACCATGCTGGGCAATACCTCTACGAATGAAAATAACAAAATCTGTACCACTGCCCTCATAAAAAAGCTGCGGACCGAACTGGGAGAGCCAAGCAACTACCCCCCAAGTCACATGCATGGCTCAGCCAGTCAATTTGCCATAAGTTGGGCTACAAAACCCCAAATCTACTGTTGCCGATCTCCACTGATTAGTGGGGAGACCACCATGTAAGAATAACCAAAAGAAATGAGAGATCTGGCTCCTTCCGTATGAGTGCCAAAGTCTATGCCAATATCTGCGCTGTATCACTGGAGAAATATCATGGCTCTCCCAATGAGGCCTGAGAGTAGGGATCCTATGCATCTGTCGAGTGAGGAGAAGCCTGGCATTCCGGACAGTGAAACTGGAAAAAGGAAGGCTTTTCAAAGGATCGAAGGCATCAATCCACTCCCACTCTCCTGGATCCCACTGAAGATATCTAATAGGACTGCCACCATATAACCACAAACACCAAGAGCCATGAGTCACTATCTGAGGAGAAGGGTCAATGAACCAATGCTTCCCCGAGAGACCAACAATCCTCACTGGACTAAGCCTAGTATCTGGGATGATCTCCTCCATATACTACATCTCCTCATCTCCCTCCAGGCATGATAGAGTAAATGATGCAATTTGTAGCCTCCTGGCTTGGGAGAGCAATGACCCGCAGAGGTATGCCTATCCTCGAAAAAACTCCCAGCGAACTTGGATGATAGTCTCCGTGAAAGGTCCCAGAAAGCCACTCATGCGGAATAGCTGTATCAATCCGATCAATACGAATGCGAGAGCCCCTAAGATGCTGAATGGATGCAGCTCTCCGATCCTCCGGAAGACTCTTAAAGGTCTTCCAAGCAAGAACTGTGTATGCACATCTCTCCCATCTTGGCCACTGCATATAACGAGATGCACCAAGTGGCCGACTAGCCTCATCCCTAATGAGCTCGTTCCACATAATAGGTTGTTCGTCAGCCTCATTCAAAGACCTAGGAAGCCTTTGTCGCAAAAAATATCTCATGCTTCTCCATGCTCTGACAATGGCTGCAATAAGAGGGGAAGATGGTGCCTGATATCAGCGTCTGTGAACCAAAAACATGTACTGGGCATCCAGTCTCTCCCACCCTGGGTGTACATCCGGAAATTTGAGACAAGAAAAAAGCCTTCCAAGGCTCAGTGCCTGGTAGGAAACCTTTGACCACAAGTTTGCAAAACAACGCCCTGCACGCCCTGCACTTAACATCCGGATCGATAATATTCAAGCGCTCCTCTTGTTTGGGCTGAATAACTGTGAGCCAAGCTACCCTGGCATGAATGTCTGAGGTGCCATCCAAACCCGACCAGAGAAAATTGCGGATCAATCTCCGCAATTGGCCAATGCACGCACGAGAGAAGCACCAACAAGAGGCAATAAACCAAGCTGAGGCAAGCAATACCTGATTAGCCATTAAAGCTTTGGAAGCTAAATCTAATCTCGTGGAGCTCCAATGGAGGAGCTTCTTCCGGATACTCATAAGTAGCGGAGCAAAATGCTGTGCAGGAGAAATATCAATCCCAACTTGGCATCCCAAATATCTAGGAGTGCATCCTCTTCTGATACAAGTAAAACCAAGCTCTGCACCCCAATCAACTCTCGGTGAATCACTAACCCAAAAACCAACAGATTTGTGCCAATTAACGAGTGCCTCTGCTGCCAAACAGAACTCCTCTAGTGCTACCTGGAAGAAACATAAGCATATATGTGAAGCCTCCAAAAACATGGCTGTGTCATTAGCAAACTCTGAGTCAACCAATTCCTCTTTACTACGAAGAGGCAACCTCAATCCCGAAATACCAGCAGTGGAGCGGAGAAAGATGCTCATGGCCTCTGCAACTATGATATATAATAATGGGGCTAAGGGCAGCCCTGCCATACTGAGCGAGAAATCTGAAACTGCTCTCCTCTATCACCGCAAGCAAGCACTCTACTGTTGGCATCACGATACACGCATGAAACTCCCTTGATCCATCTCTGAGAGAATCCCATATGGCTAAGAGTACCCTCAAGGAAGTCCCAATCCACTCTATCATAGGCCTTCTCAAAATCCAAGAGCAGAATGGCTAAGGGCTGATGTCTCGCTTTAGCCCATTCGACGGCCTCCCAAAACGAGAAAATGTTATCAAAGATCCTCTTGCCGTGTAAGAATCCATTCTGAGTATCATGAATATTGGATGCAATCTGATGCTCACTGCCTTAGCAAGAATCTTATAGGCAGTCCCAAGTATGGAGATAGGTCTCCACTGGCCAATCAATGTCTTATCCCTGCTCTTAGGAATAAGATAAATAAGCCCCTCAGTGAGAGAAGAAGGCCTAGAACCTTTGTCCCACACATCTCCTGCAGAGCCGATGTGATCTTAGCCTTGATCTCATCCCAAAAAGTAATGAAAAAAACAGGGGAGAGGCCATCCTCCCATGGACACTTACCTTGAGGTAAGGCATGAAGAGCATGACTAAACTCCTGCATAGAAAAAGGGGCATCCAGAGCGGCACACATCTCCTCAGTGCTCAAATGTGGCAATGCATTCCAAACCTTCCTCTGTGCCCTGTGTCTCAAATCAGAGTGCGGCTCATCACTAAGAAGCTAGCAATAGAAATCCGTGGCAATCTGTCTAACCATAAGAGGATCTGAGTGAAGAGTGCCATGTGAATCCTGGAACTGCCTGACAGTATCTTTGGCTTGAGATGGGCCGTGAGAAGCAAAGAAATGTTTGTTACATCTGCCACCCATTTGTGTCCAAAAGGATTCCTGGGCATGGAAACGGTACTCTGCGCGCTGGTCAAGAGAGTGATGAAATTCTACGCGAACAATACATAAAGAATCTGTAACCCATTGGGCATGAGGATGTTTCTCGTGCTCTTTCTGCAAGGCAGCCAATCTACGTCTAATAGCCCTTTCTAAATCCAAGGCCTCTTGCCTCTAGAATAGGGCACATGTGTGATAAAAGTCACTAATATCATGGAGAGCAGAGGCTAGGCTTTGAGAGGCCTATAAGAAATCATGAGATCTCCAAATATCAAGCATATGACGCGATAGCTCTGCATCTGAAAACAAATGATCAGGGATGCGTACATGGGGTGCTCATCCATGGCAATTCGGATCTCTAATACATAAAACCACTGGGCAATGATCCGATTTAGAGGTGCCTGTAGCAATGAAAGTATGCCCATCTCTGTCAAGCACCCAATCATCCACATAAAATCTGTCTAACCGTGCATAGATACATCCTGCATCTCTTGTCCTGTTAGACCATGAATAAAGAAGAGTGGATGGACTCCTCAAAATGTCATCCTCATGCCAACAATTGCTGCCATGAATTGAGAGTATAAACCTCTCCCAAGACGTTCTTTCAAGAGGATGCACCAAGCCCTCATGTCCACCTCTTTTATCCATTGGCATCTCAACCATGTTAAAATCCCCACCAATAATCCAATGGTCGGCAAGAGGCATCAGTGTAGTGAGAGATTTCCAAAAGGCAATCCTCTCACCTCTATGGTTAGGAGCATAGAGATTGAGAATTCCAATGCGTGTAGTACCCTGCATAAGAAGAATCCACTGAGCTCTCGTAGGCAAAATGACACCATGTCCAATGATGCAGGGCAAGATCAAAGCTGGAAGTAGAGATACAGACACCACCCTTGGTACCAATAGTTGGTGACCTAAAGGTGTGTCCCGAGAGAAGCTTGCCTGATCTCCCACACTGGCTAGCATCCAGTTTATGCTCTTGCAAGAGCAATACATCCATAGGTCCACCTGTGACTGCACAATGAAGCTGGGTTTTTACAATTTGTTTCCACCGACGCGGAAAAAAACCCCCAAGACCCTGAATGTTCCAAGAGACAATCCTCATAAGGACTTAAAGTAGGAACGACCAGATCTCGTGGTCGACGAAGGACCCCCTTTAGAGGCGGAAGTACGTCTCGCATAGGTAAGGGAGGGAAAATCTGACGATGTAAACCTTACCTCTCTCTCCCACCCCGGGGAAAAGCCAGGGCTAGTCCTCAGAACTGGAGAGGTACCATGAGAATGCGAGTGTGCAAAATTATCCTCAAGGGTACAATCATCCTTTAACTGTAATGGAGCATCCTCCTGTGAGGGATCCAGATCATGTGCCTGCAAAGTCTCATCCTCCAAAGAAGGATCAACATCTTGTGAGGCAAGAGCTACATAGGGGTTAGGGTGCTCCACAAGGGGTGTGGGTGAAGGGGCAGGTACGGGGGTCCGAGGGTGCCTGCCATCCCTAACCACAACCCAACGCCGTGTGGTCTGCGTTGGGAAAGGAGCAGTTGGAGTCTCGGCATCTGCAGAAGGCCTTTGATGGGCAGGACCACGTTGCCTCCTAGCATGGCCCCTCGATTTGGGACAATCTCTAGCAATGTGATCCTGCCGACGACAAATCCGACGCTGGTTTGGTTTGCCTGCAATCTCCATCCTCTGGCAGTGAGATCCGTTAGGTCGCTGACGCATAACATGATCATCAATAATCGATGGATCAGGAACAAGCACAAGGACCCAGGGTACACCATCAAGAGTGGCGGAAACGGCCGCAGAAGCTGAGGCGGGAGAGCTCGGAAGGACTGGTACCTCTAGAACCTGGCCAAAGGATGCCCCTATGGAAGCTAAAAGCTTCCAATAGGACTGAGGAAGAGCAGGGAACCGTAGTGAGACCGGGATCCTCCGCCACTGGATCAAAGCCCACGTGGTACTGAAAGAAGAAAATCCTCCTAGGACCAAGAGGGAAGGGGCTGCGTGCCAAAGCCTGAGAAGTAGCTTCTGAAGAATGAAAGTCCACCTGGAAGAATGCGCGACCAAGCAAACGAGTATCCTAAAAGTGCACAATCAGCTCCGAAGGGAGAGCTGCTAGAAGCCATTCACGGGCCTGCGAACGAGAGGGGTGGGAACCATAAACTCTCGCAACAAGGGTGGTCTGGACCTCAAGGTCAATGTCCTGCTGAAGAGAGGTGAGCTTGTCTTGTGAAAAATTGATGATTCTGCCAGCCATTGGGGGTGTTGAGAGATTGGCTGCGGCAGAAGAAGCCATAAAGCCAATCAAGAAAAGTGGGCGGCCGACTTGAATCCATATAAAATTGCTACTGAAAAAGAGGCGGGTGCAGAGGAAGGGGGGCAGAGGCAGGAGCAGGATGAGGTCTTCATTGGCTAAGAGCCTATAATTAATAGCCTAGGGATAATAATGGCTAAAAGCTTAGAAATCTAGCACGGAAGGTTATGAATAAAGCAAGGGCCAATAAAAGCCAAGTTATTGCTATATAATTGACCTTGGGGGCACTTGGGAGTTATTGAGGTATCCACCCGGTAGACAGGAGGGCTACTTGGGGACTCTAGGGTGGACGGAATTCTATGGTTCCAGAAGTTTGGAGTCATATGGACTTATCATGTGTTCGATGGGGTGTAATCCATGGACATATTAGGCTGTAATATGTCATAACCATTGTCCTTTTAGATCTCTACTAATTGCATCGCGTGGACCTTAGGTAACCTTAAGTTCATTCAAATTTGGTGGGGTGAAAGGTAGCTAGAAGCCATATGTTGTCCTCAGGTTGGTCGAGGACATGGGACATATGCAGAAATTGATTGGGATATTTTATGCTTGCCTAAAGTAGACGCGTGTATGTATTGGTTGTGTGTGAAAACACAATCTCCGTTGTAGTCTTAGATGAGGATTGGACACGAAAGATCTTGTAGTTGGAATATTGTACCAAAAGAATATGTCACTAGGACTTGTTTGTGCATTAAGTTGGACTAGTGTTTGCCAACAACTAATGCAGGATGCCATTTGGGATGACTGTTGCGTTGTGCTGTGGGTCTGTGCTAGGGTTGTTACGGTAGAGATTGTTGCACTCTAAGATTGGATGTCCTATTGGTATTCAACTCTTGGATGAGAGTTGGACTGACAGTAAGCAATTGGATCTTTGTGGGAGGGTCTACAAGAGGAGTCTTACATTGACTTAGGTAAGAGGCAATAGACTTCTGTAGATGCTATGGATAAATGTTTGGATCCGGGGATTCGCTTATTTAGGCTTGTCTTCTTATGCATGCACGAGGACGTGAATTGAACACAAAAAGAGAAGTATGTTACGTCCTAGCATGCCTAGGGTTAGGGCTAGGGATATGGAATAACCTAGATTAGGGTTAGGGCATCGCTGGTCTGGTTCCCCTCGTGGACGAAGGACGCTAGCAAGATGAGGTCTAGATTGGGTGAGAGCGTATAATTAATAGCCTAGGGCTAATAATGGCCAAAGTTTATACATAAAGCAAGAAAGCTCATAAATAAAGCTTGGGGGTACTTAGGAGTTATTGAGGTATCCATGCGGTGGACAAGAGGGCTACATGGGGCATGCAAGACCTCATAGTGATGGAGTTGCAAGGTGGGTGGTTTGACCTAGTGATATGGGATGCTAGGTTGGGGCCATCGGTACCATGTAGGCTCGCGGCAATTGGACCTTAGGCTTGAGGGTGAGTCTGGAGGACTTTACAATCGAGTGGTGAGTCTCTGGCCACAATCTATGGTGTTCATGTGATTCGTACGATGTCCGGTTCCTTGTTAGGTTTTGGTCTAGGTGAAATGATCTTGCTCAACTAAGCCTTAACCCTAACCCTGTGTTAGCACCATCCCCTTAACCCCGGGTTATCCTAACTCCCGAGTCACAATCAATGCGATAGGAGATGTGGTAGGAAACACAACTCACACCCCAGAGATGTGCCAACTATTGAAGGCTTGGGAGTCAAATGCAAGGAAAGCAAGCTCTTTTCTTGATAGACCCTGCACAGCCAATGAGAACTTCCCGATTAACATTGTCCCAACTTGTAGCCAAGGCTCGTGTGGGCATAAGTGTGCCAGCTTGGCCAAGGGTTGGGCACCTTTTTAGCTTAATGTGAACCATAGTTGTCAGAACATCCCAATAGAATGGAAAGAGCAACTCCCAAAGCATTTTGAAAATGAGAAAAAATGAAAACGAAAACTGATCCTAATGCATGTCATCAAGCCGTGTCATAGGGTTAGTTGTATTTCATAGATAGGCTTACATGTACACAAATAGGATTTTGTGCAAGATTACAACACGAGAAAAAATTATTTGAAGGTGCACTACAATGGCAATGACACAACTGCACTTGCGGTGGTGCTCACGATCTTTCTTTTGATAAGTAGGTAGGACATTATTTTCACAATTGCAAGCTCAATAATGTAGCCTTTCCCAACTTGCCAACCAACGCTTCCAACATTGCTGTCAACAAGGTTGGAAAAGGTTGGCTGGCAAGTTGGGAAGCGAACTTCTCAATGAGGTTAGCAACGGCTTCTCCGAGGCAAAAAGGTGAGAACGGGGTTGGGACCTTCACAATGCCAAGTTTTGACAGCTATGGTGTACATTAATTGACTTTTATGACACTTTTGTAGAATGTGCAAAATGCTGGCCGACTTGTGTTAGTTGGACACGAATTTGCTTGTAAACAGATGCCTCTAAGCTCCACTTTAATCATTAAGAATTTGCACCCTGAGCTCCTTGAGGCACAAGCAAGGAGAAGGATCTGGCAGCCAGTTTTTGTGAGTGCGTTTGCAAGTCTTTTGCTTTCCCCTCTTTGTTACTTTGACAGCAGTAGTGGTCTTATAGTTTATATCACAGCCTACGGCTATCAAAATTTTTCCTTCTAAGTTTGTGTTGGTTGCTTGACTAGGGATAGAGCCGGTAAGTTCAGGAGAGCACACCCAGGTTTGGGGAAAGATTAGATTTGTGTCCTATGATACATGCAAAATTTGCTTTTCCAGTATCGTGTATGTGCTAGGGTCTAGGGAACATAAGCGTTAGGTTTGGATATCCTAATTAGGGTAGAGTCTAGGGAACATAAGCGTTAGGTTTGGATATCCTACTGGTTGAGAGTTTCCAGCTTTCTAACATGGCTTTTGGTGATCAGATGGCGGCCTTATTGCGAAGAATGATGGCGAATATGGCAAACATAAGTGACTTTCATGACAGTTTTCTAGGGCTTTGCAAAAGGCTGACTGACTTGTGTTAGTTGGATATGAACAATCAGTCACACATATTTTCTGTGTCAAGGATTAGGTTAGGTGTTTCATTGTGTCTGTAATTCTTTTTCTTCACATCTCTCACTGTTAGCGCTAGCAGTGTTACAACGTAGGCAATTTGGTTTGATGAGGAAAGTCACTTTTAAGACGTAGAGGCCATGCGACTGAGGATAGGTATAGTTGTAGTTGCCCTAGATGTTCTGGCTGGACTGTCTGTTAGGACCACTCCCCTGCTCCTATTGATCAGGATGAAGGATCTATCTGCCAGCTGTTGTCATGGGAGTTGCAGATTTGCACCGCCTGCTATGCTAACAGTGATACTTCACATCGTGGCTCTTGAAAGGGTGTATGCAGATAGTGGCTAAATAAGAGAATCAGAAAAGTTAACTGCACGCAAATGTGAAGATTCCTACATTTTATGGAGCTTTTTCTCAAGCAAAGAAGTGAAAGACACATCCTGTGGTTGGGGTTTTTTTTTTTTTTTTGACAGCTCTGTTATACACACGATTTTAGTACTTTATCAAATCAGTTTGCTTCTAATCATGGGTAGCCAACACAAAGTGGCAAATGATCTGTGTTTACCTGTTTCCAGGATGAACTGCGCCAACGCAAAGAGGAGGAGATGGATGATTATTGCTCACAGGTAACATCATGCAGATGCGTGAAGGAAGTGAGATTATTCAAATTCTTTTGAATCATGACTGTCTAGCTTGGTTATTGTGAAATTATGAATAGGTACCTGTCAGACATCTGGTTTTCATGGTACATGGAATTGGACAAAGACTTGAGAAGGCGAATCTTGTAGATGATGTGGGTACGTTCCGGCTTACTGCGACAACTCTTGCTGAACAGCATCTTACTGCCTATCAGCGAAACAGCCAACGAGTTCTGTTTATCCCATGTCAGGTGAAAGCAAGTCAACTCTCAATGTTACATTTTGATGTAGATGCCCAACATTTTTCAAGAGTGGTTTGAAATTTCCGCACTTTAAGGGATTATTGGTCATCTTTCTGTTTGTATTTGATCTGCTGCATCTTTTCTTTGCTCTATTCAGTAGCCTCCTTATCTCATATGGAAGAAATAATAGAGGTTTAGAGAATTCTCAGTAATCTGGCTGTGCGCCTGCCAAATGGAGAAGTATCACCAAGAAGTTGGCACGGAAAAGCCCGGTCATGGACTCCTTGGACCAACACAGACCAACCAAGATAGTTTGGATGATGCCATAGGAGATGTGGGATGAAGAATGCTGGAAGAGGAAACCCCCTCATAGAATTTCAGGCTCTCCCTATCGTAGTGAAAATGCTACCGTGGAAGCGAACACCTTATAGATATTTATTATTATTTTAGGCAACAAGCCACCCTAGGAGAGTTGAATAGGTTTAATTCTACAGTTATTACCACCTCTCTGGCTCTTTTCTTCAAACTTAATAGAAGCCACCACATAAGGTGCCATGACATTTGTTTCAGGGCCCCATATAGTGTTCTTCAAAGAGTGTCAAGTGCTGCAGCTTTGCACAAGAGTGGTGTTTATTCCTTATAATCGTTCTGCAAAGTGAAGCAGTTTTCATTTCTCTTACATCTTGTTGGTGCCTTTGCAGTGGCGAAGAGGCTTAAAACTAGGGGGAGAAGAAGCTGTTGAGAACTGTACTTTGGAAGGAGTTAGGGCCTTGCGTACTATGCTTAGTGCCACTGTACATGACGTGTTGTATTACATGAGTCCTGTATACTGTCAGGACATCATTGATTCGGTAAGGCACAACCTTAAAATGCTTGGTGTTTTTTTGTATGCTACGGTTCTAAGTTTTGGACTTGGGACCTGGGTCCTGCATGCCTACAGTCCCAGTTCCTACTACTTGAACTAGAGCCGGCTGGCAAAGTGCTTGGATATATTTCATTGAGATGTTGAAAATGAGACACATTGTGCATGCTGTTGATGTCAACAGAATTTGATGCATGCTTAACATTTGTTTAGTTGTTTGTGTTGTAGGTAAGTGGACAATTGAACATGCTTTACTGCAAGTTTATCAAACGGAATCCAGGCTATGATGGAAAGGTGAACTATTTTCAAAGAGCTTTTTTTTGGGACCTAATCAGAATGGTATAGTTGATGTAAAGTTTTTAGTTCAAAACTGAAAATTTTGTTTAAGTTTTTGCAACTATCCCCCATGTGACGAAGTGGAGGGAGCTGGCTTTTGAAGTGAATAGACAGAGGATCCACCACCAAATCTGCCATGTGTGGACAATCCCATAGGCAGTGTCTCTAAGTCTCCTGCGAGGCCTCACATCAAATGCACTGTGTGGACCACTTGCCAACCAAGTACTGCTGCGAGGTTGCAGTAGGCTAGGAGCCATAGGAAGAGGGTCATCTTCCGTGCCTGGAAGCTTTCTTGCAACAATCACCACCACAAGTTTGAGAGAAAAACCTGAGCGACGGCGAGTGTCACCAAAAGAAGGCCATGGGGGTGCCGTCAAGTTCATGGAGCATAATGCAATGGCCGAGTCGAGCCGTGTACCAGAAAAGGGATGCCGGGAGACTTTTTTCTTTCATGGGGGCCTTACCATGATTACCTGCCAGGATCCCGCTGAAGAGGGGCGATTCTCCCAAAGCCACAGATGCCATGAAGGTCATCCACAACTTTGAGAGCTTAGGGATCAATATGCCATCAGCAATTGTGGAAGCCTACTACCCTGACCCATTCTGGGTGCCACGGCTAGGTAGCAAGCGGCCAAAGTCCCCAACTGAGAAGGCCTTCCCTCCCCCCCCCCCCCCCCCCCCCCCCCCCCCCCCCCCCCTCCTCGTTCTCCTTCTTGCATGGCAAAGGCTGCCCAGAGGATGCCATGCCGTAAGAAGAAAGCTGGATTATGTGGAGAGGCTAAGGGCGGAGTCAATGTCGAGGCTAAAGTGTGTCCCGCCCCAGACATGTGGTCTTGCTATTCGGGCTCTGGGGGGGGGCGGGGGGGGGGGGTTCTTTCTTGGAAATGGAGCCATGTGTCACTGTTTGGGCCGGCCCCGAGCATAGGTGGCCCCATGCTGTGTGAACGGGGTCCGAAAAAGTGAAGAGAGGGGAGGCGAGTGAGAATGTTCCACAGCAAAGGCTATCGAAGATGCTCCTCCTCACAATAGGGCAGCTCTTGGAAGAGGGAGGGATGAAGGGCCAAGCTTGCACAATGGAGTCGCAGAGAGGATCTACTTGATGCCGGGCGGCCATTGTCCTCTGCCGGAAGGGGTGTGGGCTTAGATGCAAGTCACGGTTCTCCCCTGCCATTGGAGACCATAGAGAATGAGCTTCCTTAGAAGGGATTGACTCTGGGTGGCTGGATCAATGAGGCTAAGGCCTCCCATGTGAGTAGGCTGGACAATGACACTCCATGTTGGCCCGAGTTGCCTGTCCATCGCTACTGGCCCACAAGAAGTTCCAAATGAGTGCTAGATCTTTCCAATGGAAGAACGAGAGAACACCCAACACGAAGCAATGCACCACATGGTGGCTAGGAGGACTTGGTTAGCCACCACCACCCGTCTAGCCAGAAAGAAAGAAAGAAAGATATATTGAACGTCTACTAAAGACTAAATGGGCCTATGAGACCAAAGTGATACAATAATGTCCATGGCATATCTCATCATGGAACGGAAAATACAAGAGAATTAGGACAAAACTATCTCACTGGAGTGATAGAAAATTGTCATGGAAATCTCATATGGAATATTAGGAACATGAAACATGAGAGGAGCTTCGGTCCCCATTAGATGGTACACCACTCTCCACAATATCAAGCATGGGGCTAATGAGTATGGCTGATAGGTCTCCCTCAGCTACGTCACATGGAAAGGTAGCTCAATGGCGATGGAGCATGTCTTGGATTTGGAGCTGATGAGGGGATCGTGGCCGACGTCTAGGGGGCCGAGGGCGTCAAGCATGCTGGAACGCGGAGGCCCGGTCTGAGGTAACTCCTCTCGGGCGAGGTGGGTCCGGAGTAGCCTGAGGTGGGTCCACGAGATCCACTGTATGGGTGTCCTCCTTTTGGGTTCGGAAGAAGCTAGTGATGGTTTGCTGGAGAGGTCATGGTGGCTGGGGCGGATGCTCTCTCAAGAAAGTGTCCTTGTGTTTGCGGAGCTCGAGCAGGACGAGCCCTAGGCATGCTGGTCTAGGAAGTCAATGATCCTGGAGAGTGGGCCGAACCCCTCATGGAATAGACAGTGAAACCTCTTGCAGATCTCATAGTATACTGGGCAACGACATATGCAATGCTGCTCTGTCTCAACCTCTGTGTGGCATAATTGGCATTTCCTCTCCTCCCTGGGTCTCCGTATGAGCTCCCCAGCTTTGAAGATGTGCTCAGCTCTTCTTGTCTCCACTCTGAGGCAGTGGGATGAAACTCGTATCTGGCCAATTGCAATCCTGATGGCATGGGACACGTGAACACTTGGGTAGCCCGATTGCTAGATGAATGCATCCTCAATGAGCATGAGGAAATAATCTCTGTAGAAGTGCATCTTCGGTGGGAGCTTCGAAGGTGTGATCCATACGCAGTTGGTGTAGAGGTTGAACCAGATAATCTAGTTGGTGTCTATGATACATGCAGTAAACCTTCACGCAATCACAAGGGTAATTGTACCATGGTGAAAGGCAATAAACTAGATACGGCAAGTTAGCGAACATTGCATCCGAGGTGACCGAGTGTGAGTGGTCAAAACGCGAGGTTAGAAGCTAGAGGAGGATGTGGGGTTACGACAAGTTGCTAGGAACTCACATTCGTGCTCGGGGGATTCCGTGGAGAGAGTCTCAGGGGTTTGACGTGTGCGCAAGAGCTAGATCGCTTATCCCGATTAGCAAGGGAGCCACACGTGAGAAAAGGGGCTAAAGCCTAGTCCCTAATTGGAACCTATCAAGGGAATAAAGGAGGGGAGGAATGGAGTAAACTTGCCAATGCCGCAACAGCACAGAGGACAAGCAACCCGGCCATACTCACTTGACAGAATCACCAACTCTTCCATGATCCCATGAGTTCACATAGTCAGTAATTAGAGTCACCAACTTTTCTGACTGATTAGAGTCACCAACTCTTTTCATACTCACGGGACAGAGTCACCAACTCTTCCATGAGTGTAGTATAACATAAGCTAAGAAAAAATCACAGGCATAGAGATCCTGGTTCTCCATAAGCATGCCTGCGATAGATAGTTTTACAGGAATTTCGGCCGATGATAGAAATCCATAGAGAAATCCTTGATCCATAAGATATCCATTTATTCTAGAAATTCACTATATCCGAGAAAACAGGGAGCCAAAAACATACTCCATCCCAGTAAAGGGAGTGATAGAGCTGTATATAAAGCTTAAGAATCACCAAGCCAATGATAACCATATGGATGTGCCAAACCATTATATATGTATAAATCGTCGAGCAAAGATATGCCAAAAACTAGAGTCCATAGTCCTTTGTCATATCCGTATGAAAAACCATGTAAACAAGGCTTTTTAACCATTAATATTGTTTACCTATGGTCATACAATGGTTAAGGATCCAAAACTCTTACAATAAATTGCAAAAAACAACAACTTTGCAAAACTCAAAGAATACTTAGCTTTTTTTTTTGCTAGGTTCACCATGAAGCCAAAAGAAATATCTCCTCAGCATGCATATAAGATATCTTGAGAGATAGCTTGTTAGACATATATTAATTTAGTCCGAGGCACTTAGGCCTAGACCGGACATTACTAGTGTGTGCACGGGCAGGGGCCTAGTGGGCCAAGGTCCGTAGCTCGGGGGTTAGCCAAGGAGTGCGGGAATGGGAGCTAAGAGAGCACTTCTACCTTTTGCTTGATTGGGAGGTGAGAAGCACACACATGTCATTTTCTTCCTCTTACATAGCTCCATGTAGTTTTCTCATAAACTTGATTTATGATCCACAATAATCCATAGTTCGAGGATAAAATCTGTGAATCCATAAATCCTTAGACCAAGCTGTCTACTGCTCATGCGTCTGACACATGACTGCATCCATAAGCTCGATAGCAAAACTGTTGGTCAATTGTAGTCCCCAATTCGGATCTTTTCTCTTTCTCATTGTTGGAAGAAAGCCTGTGCTTCCGAGAAAGCCTATGCTTTGATACCACTGTAACTGACTGGCAGCCGGAGCAATAGACAAACACTTCATATACAGACAGAGCTTTGAAACACAGCGGAAGAATCACAAACAATACACAAACACTGCACTAAATTGGAACGGCCGGCCCCCGTAGTAGGAATCTTCTTTATTCATAATAGAAGCTTTTACAAGATACCACGGTGCGGGTGCAAACTTCCCCCTTATTTTCCACAAAGCATCAACAAATCTCTTGCCCAGATATCTATCCAGTGACAAGATAAAAACAGCACCAAAAGCTATAACTACTCACTAATTTCTCGGGATTCATATTGTAAATTCTCTATTATCCATGAACATGGGTGTTGGATACTACATGTAGCCATGGAATGTTTATGGTTAAGCTTCCCATGTATGTGTATGCTAGTTGTATCTACGAGATCCTGGCTGCATAGAAGCATGTTAAGCATTTGATGGATCTTGGAGAACCAAATGCAATATATAATGCCATGGATATTTGATGGATCTTGGAGAGCCAAATACCATAGCCCTTGTAAATATCAAGTACATATAAATAGATGGGGTTTCTTCCAAAATATGTGTTTAAATGCATACATTTGTGTGCATGGCTTATTTTTATTTGCGGGTATTGTTTTGTTTGCCTGGACAATGCTTGTATTTTATTGCAGCTCATGGATCTGGGGACGCCTGGATTGCACCCATGAGTTAGTATGTTGTATAACCTGTCTTCTAAGGACGATAATGAGTCTCCACAAAATCTCCTCCAAGATCTCCAAGAATTCTTTCTATGCTTCCCCAAGAGGGTACAAGTTTCTTATATACTTGATGGGGGTCCAAGCTTTTGCCTTGCCTTGCTTTTGGTTTGCCTCTTGCTTTTGTTTTATTTTCTTGCTTTTGCTTTGCGTCTTTGCTTTTGTTTCATTAAAAATTAATAAGAGTCAAAGTTCTTGATTTGTGCTTTTACAATCTTCAGGGCCTTACTTTTTGGCCCTGGAGCTACTTTTTGAAAAAGCGGCTTTTAGCTTTTTGATCCAGTTCGTTGTCCTCTTTCCAATGGTGTCCTCAGCTTTTGGTCAACATAGTTTGACATTTTGCTTTTTCTTGCCATTTGACCAAGATTGGTGCTTTTTCCTATGCCAACCTAAGGATCCTTGTTCCCATGTGTCCATCAACCTGTCCAAGTGTCCGGGCATGAGTTCCGTCATGTGAAAAGAGCTTGGAGGACCAAATAGTTACATCCATCCTGTCCTTGTCTCTCTTGAAGTCACGAAGGAGAATTGGTGTATCCTCTCCACTCAATTGCATAGAGGCAGTTGCCTCCCAAAAAGTGAAGATGTTATTTATGATGCTCCTATCCCGTATGTAACCTGTTTGAGTGCCATGGGTAAGATCAGGGAGGTGAGGCTGAAGGCGCAAGCTGATGGCCTCTGCTAGGATTTTGTAGGCTGTGCCAAAGAGCCTTTGATCATGCATGACACCTTTCTTGAAGCCCCAATTGGTATTTCCATAATTTGTGGCTTCTTTCACATGATAGGCCATGCATGTCCTTGCTGAATGCTTGCCATGTGGCCAATTACTTCTCTATGTTGTAAACCCCATTGCCTCATCACCTTGTTCCTTCAATTTATGCCTTTCAAGATCCCCTTAGGCCTTTCTACCTCACATTGGCCACCTCAACCATTGGTTAAGCCCTCCAGAATCCCTAAATATGAACTTGTCCCTAGGGGAATCCCATCAGTACAAGACATGTAACGTAAGTGAAAAACTTTTTTTGATCCCTACAGAAACGTACCCAATCTTGTTATGTTTGAGCATTTAGTGTGCAAGTCAACTGCAGTCATCTTGACGCATGCATGCATCATCAGGCAATAGTATTGTGTGATGAGGCCAGGCTTTCCAATGATGCTTAAGAGGTTGCTGCACTTTTTTTTTCCGTCAGTGTTCCTTTAAGGAATTTTCTGTGTGTGATGGAGAGCTTTGCTCTGACTATATGTGCCACAGTGGCAATTACCTAGCAGTGTGAAAGACCTTGTAATTTTTATTCTTTCTTGTAATCATTGGTCTGGTTTTAAATATTGCAGGTTTCAATATATGGACATTCTTTAGGGAGTGTTCTTTCTTATGACATTCTTTGTCATCAAAACAAGTTGACTTCAACTTTCCCAATCAGCCAAATAAACAAGAATAGTCAAAATATTGAAGCTTCTCCAAATCAAAGCAGTGGGGGAAAGGTTGATGCTGCAAAATTTGACAACATTGATGAGGATCCGCCAGCAAAATATCTTCATGGTCAAGAGGTTGCGGTAGAGTCCCTTGAAAGCAACACAACTGACAAGGAAATAGAAAGCTTAAGAGATGAGGTAAGACATGCCGGTTCTTTTATTTCCCCTATTACTATTAGGCTTTCTTTTTTACCTTTTTTGTTTGGAAATAATAATTGATTTCTATTTCACTTGTTTGGGCTCTTATATACAAACGATGTGGCATTGTGCCAATGTTGTAATCCGTATACATTTCTCCTATCCCATATTGATACACATTTCTGTTTTAATAACTACCGCTGTTACATCACAAGGAGTGACATAGTCCCCCCTCCATTTAAGTTGAAGATGCTTGTAATAATTGAACGTTCAACCTGTGGTGCTCCAAAAAGTGTCAATTACTTGCAGAATTTGGTATGAGGTTTTGTAAAGAAAGTATACTATGTAATGTGTGATTGCTGGGTCAGTTTGCCGTCCCGACTAACAACGCAGATCCAAAAGTGTCAATTACTTGCAGAATTTCGTATGAGGTTTTGTAAAGAAAGTATACTATGTAATGTGTGATTGCTGGGTCAGTTTGCTGTCCTGACTAACAACTTGGCTGGTTGCTAACACCTAGATGTGCCATTGATCTGGCATGCTTCCCCTGGCGCCATGACACACGTGCTATGCCACCTGCCCAATGGTCATAGCACCTGCCCAATGGTCATAGCACCTGCCCAAGGCTGCAAAAGGTGTGGCAGGTAGAGTGACCCATCAAAGCAGAGATTCAAGTGTGTTGGCTTGAAAAGGAGATATTTGAGGCTAAAGTAGTAAGATATATATCTTTTATTTCGGTGTGGGTTTCTATAATGTTCTGTTCAATCATCCAGGGTGTGTGACATCCTTGTCGAATCTGCTCTGTTGATGGGTCAGAACTTTATTATGCATGTGATTCCCTTAGACCCATCGTTTGATGTCAATAAAAGCCTTCTGCATGAATGCTCTCTGTGGATAGAGTTGGTAGGGTTACCTCCGTGGTCTATAGGTGATATTGCAAGTCAAATAGGCCCTGTTCTCTCTGTCCCAAGTATGCATTATCTGGGATACCTTTGTTAGGTAGTTGAAGGGGGTTTAGGAGGGATAGCACCTTCCCTGGGGCATGCTTTTTTTTGTGGAAGGTCTGGTAATACGGCCAACAGTGTAGAGTATGTAAAAGTGAAGGGTGTGTTGAGAAGGATAAAAGTGAGGAGAAAGAAAAAGGGAAAAAAGTGATAGAGAAAGGCAAGATGGTGGAGGTAAAAATAATAGGGGAAGAGAGAAGAATGAATGATAAAACCAAGGAGGACTCTCAAAATGTTTGGAGAGGATGGATTTAGAAAATGGAAAAGAAAAGGGAAAGACGAAGAGAGCAGGGTGGAGGGGAGGGGTGGGAAGGGGAGCTATGTGTGTGCGCGTGTATGTACGTATGATACCATATGTAGAGAGAGTGGACGTGCGGGCATGGGTGTATATGTGATGTGTGCATGTGCATGTTTTTACTTTTTACTTTTGTTTTGGGTTTCAAGTTTTTAAATTCCCGATATATGTGTATGTATAGTTAATACGAAATGCTACTTTACACATGTACAGTGGGGTTTTAAGGTTTCGGCTTACCGTGTGGCCTCCATGAGCGAAGGTGAAGAATTGCTTACCCATCCCACAGAAAAAGCCTTCACGTCATTGCCGTGGGCTTTGTTGGCGCGCTTCTTTCAAGTTTCGATTGGCGAGTTGGTGTTGTAGCGTGGTACACACGGATGTTGTGGGGCTGTGGTGACCCAAACAAAAGGGTGTCTGTCATAGAATTCTTGAGCTTCTAATATCTTGACAGCGATTCAACGGGGCTCGGGGGCTGGGTAAAATTCTGCTACAAGGGACTTCCGCTTGGCAGTAGGCCTCGGCTAAATGGTGGTTGCTAGGTGTTTGTTTGGGCATCGTACTTTCCTTGGCTAGCAAGGGTACTCTTGGGTACCCACTTCTTCTTTGTGAACTTCCTGAAGGGTTGTCGAGGTTGAGGTTTGGGAGGTGGTCTTTGTCATCGCCGGCAAGGTTTTGGATCTCCATAATGGTTTGAGGGGATGGTCGAATGCAATGATGTGAGAGGAGTGTTGAGTGTTACGGGTTACTGGAGGTGATGGCTTGTAAGTGGAGGATGAGGCTTGGGATGTTGATAGGTGAGGGGTGCCCTTATCTACGAAGGGTATGGTAACCATTCCACAGGGAAGCTCGATTGTTGCGGTTCCTTTTTGCCAACTGACTACACAATTAGTGGTTGCAATCCATCCTCTCCCAAGAATGATGCTCACTTTCATTGTACCTACGGAGCATAGTTGTCAGGTACAAAAAAACGGTAACAATACAGAACTTTTAGTTTTCGAAAAATAAGTTCGATCCACTTTAAAAAACACTTGAAAAAAAGATATTTATACACATTTAGAGATGCAAATTCTAGAGAAGTTGTAACTTGTCATAACCTAGAAAATAGTTAAGACACTAGTACAAAGAGTCACGAATAGTGAACATATGCGTGCGGCATGATACCATGAATAAGAGCCGTGGCCGGTGGCAAAAAAGTGTGTAGTGACTAGTCACAACACTAAGTACAATAATGTCTAGAGTATAGATTCTAGACTCTAGACTCTAGACTCTAGTCCTCCTTCTCAAAGAAATCACTAGGAGAAGGAATGCCCTTCCT
Source organism: Cibotium barometz (assembly GCF_041138505.1). Taxonomy (NCBI): domain Eukaryota; kingdom Viridiplantae; phylum Streptophyta; class Polypodiopsida; order Cyatheales; family Cibotiaceae; genus Cibotium; species Cibotium barometz. The sequence continues at coordinate 9,899,350 of NC_141075.1, forward strand.
AGAGGTGCTCCCATCATCAGAGGCCAACCCAAAATTACCCTTCCTAAGGACATAGTCCTCATCCTCGTACTCGCGCTCTGTGATGTCTACAATAGGAGCATCCTCTTCTTCGGCAACAGGTGCTAAAGAGGTTCTCGAAGTCGAGCCATGCCTCACATATGTAGCCACCGGGCCGGTCGAAGTAGGACGTCGAACATGGCATCCACGGCCTCCTACTTGTGTGCCACCTCTAGCTGTGTGATCTCTATGAGCACGAGAAACTTGACGGTCAACCTCTTCTAGCTTCCTATAAAGCTCGGCATATGTAGTCCCCTCATCTGGATCTCACTCCTTGTGGACACTCCTAAGAGTGTCCACTGTCAACTTGAACCTGTCAACATTCACCTGAAAGCAAATGCTTATAAATTACTCCTCAGTCATGACATGCTATGAATCATGAATTGAACTTTGAACTTTGGAGATCTCTACCTGTTTGGAGATCTCCATGTCATGCATCTTCTCCACCATGCGCATCTCATGGTAGGCGATACCATGCCAACCGCCATGGGATGGCCCCACCTCTGCAATGGCCTTCACCATTTTGTGCCATTGTGGGACCTCGAGCACATGGAAGGAGAGATTGCAATCGATGATTGTGTGCGCAATCTCCTCATTCGCGGCTTTTATCTTTGCCTTCACACAGGTTGTTTATGTTTGCACTGATGGCGGTTTGCCTTATTGCTAGAGAGCTCTCCTCCCGTGGCCTCTTTGATTGGAACTTGGAACCGGCCAAGGTGAGGCGGAGGCGAGGCTGGGGGTGGGGCCGCATGGGGCAGGGGAAGGACTCACGGACGTGGAGGTACCAGACATGGAAGATCCTCCACGTCCACCTTTGCCTTGGTTGCGGATGAGCGATTACTATACCATCTGCAAATTCTTGAGGAATCTCCTTGCACGGCGGAACTTCCCTACCAAGCTTGGACACATGTGCAAGGAGCCTCGTGGCGCTACTTGTGTAACCCTTCCATTTCAATTACTGGTAAGTTTCTCACTGGTGGTGGTATATAAGGCAAAAGCCTTATGCTTTTCCTTTCCTTCTGACCTCACTGCCCAATGCCAAAGAGAGAGCGCTTGAGAGAAATGAAACGAAATGAAATGATATATTAACGTCTCTGAGAGGCCATAATGGCCTATGAGACCAAAACTGAGAGTACATCTGAAGTTGGTGTCTCATCAAAGAGAACAACTAAATGAGACTAAAAAGTACAATAAAGTGATTGTCCTACAGTTATAAGAACATAACTGTAAGACTTCGAGATGATACTGAGTAGAAAATACTGGAAAATACTGAAAAATGTATATCAGGTACATCCATGTATGTTGTTCAGTTGTTGAAGTGTTGCCCTCTCCTTAGATCAAGAATCTCCGCCATGGGGCTGTCTAGAATGGAGAGGTCGTAGAAGCGAGGTAGGCGCCTCCGATGCCGAGCAATAATGGCTCTGATCTGGCGATGGTGAGGATGCCGTGGTCGGGATCCTGGTGGGCGTGGCCGACGAGCACGACATAAGATAACTGCTCTATCAGTGGTGACTCCCTGGGAGCGTGGTCAGTGCCCTGATGGCCCAATGGAGGAGGTGTCAGAAGGTGTGTGGGCTGGGTTGCTGGTGCTGGTGCTGAAGAAATCTGTCAGGGTCCTCTGTCTAGGTACATCATGGCTCGGCCTCCTGTCTGCCAAGAGGGTCTCTCTGTGTCTCTTGAGCTCAAGTAGAAACAATCCCAGGCATCTCTGATCCTCAAACTCCATGACCCTGCGTAACGGCCCAAAACCCTCTCGGAAGAGGCAATGATATCTCCCTCGGATCTCATAATAGACTGTACATCGGCAAATGTAGTGTTCCTCTGTCTCTACCTCCTGGTAGCATAGTTGACAAATGCGGTCATCCAAGATCTGATGCACACATCGCCTTGTCTCAATCCGCAGCTGGTGTGATGAGGTCCGGATCTGTCCAATGGCACAACGTATCGCATGTGATAGGTGTACATCTATGTACGCCGAGCGGGTGATAAAATCATCTCGTGAGAGGTGTAGAAAATGGCTCTTGTAATGAGCCATTTTCGTGCCTAAGGGCTGAAGGGGGCTAGTCCATGTCCTCTCTGTGTCCACTCTGTTGATATCCATCCTGATCACGTGGTTTTGCTCTGAGCGGGTGAGATCCAAAAATGGACAATCCAGACTGTACTGAAAGGGTGGTAGTGCCTCTATCCGAAAACCATGTAGGTCAAACCATGATCTCATCTGAGCGTACCAACAATGAGTATCTCCATCCTTTGCCAACTGTATGGATGAGGTCAATGCCAATTGGGAGTACCTCTGCTGAGGGAGCTCCCATAGCCGCTGTAAAAAGGTAACTGTTTAGAATAGGGCCTCGGTTACTACTAGTGGGGCACCCAGCTCAGCCCGAACAATCTCATGTGGGACTAATGATTTGCTCCGAATCATGCGGGCAATCCTCATAATCAGTGGTCTCTCCATTTGCCTCCATCCCTCATCTGTCCCTCTCTGAGATCTGTGATGTATACTGGGCCCCAAGTTGGAGCTCCGTACAGGAGGGTCGGTGTGACAAGCGTATCAAATAGCCACAATTTGGTGCGTGGCTCCTGAAACTGTATGTGTGCACACTGCCTCTCAAGTGCCCCCAAGGCTGCATGCCCTGGAGCTAATCTAGCTGCTGCTGCCTTCTTCAGGGAGAAACGTGGTCCTGTGAAAGTAACTCCCAAGTAGACATATGACCTGACGTACTCTACCGGCTCCCCTCGGAAAGTGAACTGAGGCTCTGATCTCGTCACCCATGCCTGTGGGGTGTTTAACACCATAACCTTGGTTTTCCCAAGGTTTACTGTCATATCTCTATCCGCACAGAAAGCCTGTAATGCATCCAGGTGTCTCTGTTATCCCTCCGGAGAGTCTGAGATTAGAACAATATCATCAGCATATAACAAGATGGGTATCAACACCTGTGCCAGGCATGCCCCTGGGCCTCCCAATCTGTCTACATAATCAGAGACCGCATCAATGTACAGTCCAAAGAGGGTGGGCGACAGCGGGCATCCCTGCTTCACCCCTATCGTTGTTGTCACCCTATGAGATAGTCCGCCTGGAGCTCGGACTCTGCCTGTCACAGACTCATACAAAGCATATATCCCCCACTGCATATCCCCGGGTACCTCAATGTCATGCAATCTGTGCATAAGCTTGGCACGTGGTATGGTATCGAAGGCTTTGCGGAAGTCCACAAAGCAGCAGTAAATGTTCTAGCGGCAGAGGCAGAGGCTCTAAAAATTGCTGTTTTTGCTGCTTCTTTAGAAGGATTATGAGTTTGGCTACGGCCTTTGGCGCGCTTTGAGGTTCCCTTACTGGTTCTATGGCTGACTCTTGAATGGGATCAGGGATATGCCTAGGCAAGGTCAGTGGTTTGTACTCGACCACCTACTCAGGTATTGGCTCTAGTTCAGTCTGCACCTTCCTTACAAGCGCTTGGGCTTGTTTCATTACTCCTCTTACAAGGGATTGGGGTACTTCTCGAGTTTCTCTAGAAGGTTTTCGTAGTGAACGGGTTTCTTCTGTTTGGGAAGAGCTAGTTTGAGTGGGAGATTGCCGTTTGTCTCCGCGAGGGAGGCACGTTGGAGGTATTGTCCAAACGACTTCCAATGGTCTTGACGTTGTTGCCTTTGACAACTGATGGTGTGTTGCGTTTCTGTGTGCTCTTCGAGGCTTTCTTCCTTTGGTCCTTCAATCTTTTTAGAGGCTAGTGCAGCCTTTGGGGCTTGTGTCTCAGGCTTTTTGGTTGCTAGCTTCGAGGTTGAAGCATGAGCTTTCTGCTTCTTAGCTACCTTGGATGTTTCCCCTTGTCTTGGTCTGGAGCCTTGTGATGGCATTAAGGGGGACTACATAAAGAAGTCTTTATTGTATGCTTAACAAGTGGCTCACTGAAGTGGCTGATGGTCTTGCCACTAGGCTGATTGTCACTTTATTGGGACAATCCTTGAAAGCATGTTTGAATCCACACTAGTAAAATGGGCCTTCGTATGGAACGACATTGGCATTTGGCACTCGATTCAGGGATGGGGTTGAGATAGTTGGTGTGACGGCTCTATGAGGACATTGAGCAACACAGTGTGGGCCCTTCCAATGGAAACATTGGAGTTGTTGCCTGCGTGACATGTTATGGAAGTCTCTCACTCTTTGTTGCACCAGAGCTTCGAACAAGGAGGCATAGTGAATGTGGTTGGGGGTTGTATTGGATATCCATATGAATCAGACTGCTCATATGATTCGGAGCTCTCCTGTTTTGGACTGTGATAAGTTATAGTCTAGTGGCAAAGTCACCGAGTACTCTTGTACTCGTGTGGTTCCGGTTGGGGTGGTAATAGTAGAGGTGAGTATGGCAATGGTGGCGATCTGCACAAATCTCTTCGTATAGGGTTCTAATAAGTGGGCACTGGATTATGCGCCGTTTGATAAGCATTTGGCGTGGGCGGCAAGGCTAGAGGTTACTTTGGCGCTAGGAGCATAGGTTGTGGTCCCGAGTTTCCGTGGTACCAACAATTGGTTGTGTCCTGGTTCCCATGGTATTGTCAATGAGCACAATATTGTTGCTGTGTAGGCCTTAGCAGTGGACACTCCGTGCTTGTATGGTTTTGGTTGCAGATTGCACCAGTCCTTGGAAATAAATTTGGGCGTCCCGCTTGTGGAACTGGCTGGAGTTGGCCTTGGGGTTGTCCTTGTTGGGGTTGGCCTAAATGGTTGAGCAGATTTTCAGCCAACTATGTCCTTGACTAGGACTCTAGCTGGTGCTGGTTGGACACCCTTAGCCATTGAGGCTTTGGGTGATGCTCCCCTATTTCTTGGTTCGGGTGGATGACTTCTACATCCTTGTCTTGGAGATTGTCTACTAGATCTATGGCCTCGTGGGAATTCTTATCAAAGATGTAATGTCTAGACCTATAGAGATGGTCATGAAGCCTCTTGCTCTTGCGGCGGCTGATCATAAATTGATTGATGAGCGAGAAGTCATCTAGTCTCTCACGGGCTGCATCTCATGTGGAGATACTTGGTTCTAGCAATGTAGTCTCGCATTGTTTCACCCTCCTCTTGCTTGAGGTTACAGATCTACGCAAGATGGTGGCGTGGGGCTACCAAGGAAACATGCAGGATCTCGTGGCCATGGAGCTGCAAGGGGGGTGGTTTGGCCTAGTGGTATGGGACGCTAGGTTGGGGCCTTAGGTAGTAGGCAGGCTTGCGGTAATTAGACCTCAGGCTCAAGGGTGGTTTGAAGCACTGAACCTATGGTTGGGTGGTGAGTTGCTAGCCACAATCCATCTCGGTCATGCGATGTGTACGACGATGTCAGGTCTATGAAACCTCGTCAGGGTTTCGGTTCTAGGTCAGATAATCGTCGGGCGTGGTATGTGGAGACCTCACATTGGTATGAGAGCTAGGATTTGACAAGTGCTAGAACCCGAGGCATGAAGGATTTACATAGTACCCTCATGGGGGCTGTTTGGCAAGAAAGCCATGGAGTGACGAGTCTCCGCATGGATGAGGGAAAAAGCAAGAAAGGGACAAATACCTCATGGATGCGCAAGGATCTGAGAGAGTAAAAAAAGAAACATCATGCAGGCTGAAAATCACCTCCTCGGTGAGCACAAAACCATGGCACGGTTGGTAGTCTTTTTGCCCCTTGTTTTTTCCCTTTGTGGGTGGCAGATAAGGACGGGCAGTAAAGCAACCATATGTGGCTGCGTCACACGAAGAGAGGGGCGGATGGTAGCCTGAAGTTCCTGAAGTGGGTGGAGTAGCAGCCATGTGGCTGAGGCGGCTAGGGCTCTGGACCAAAGACCAGCCCATAAGGAGCCGGCTATCCAGGCCAGCTGAGCTGATCCAGGGCAGCCAGCCAAGGGCAGCGCTGCAGCATGTCCATGGCTAGGCAGCAGCCAAGCAACAAACGCTTGTGCATGGGCAAGGGGTGAACAGCCACAGGCAGTGGGCAGCGCACATGATAATTGCAACCGGAATCTTATTCTAGGAATTGATTGTGGAAAGATAGAGAATTAATTCAATCATAAAAACCATTGCTTGTAAGCTTCAACTAAATCAAATCAATTGAAAAATTAAACACTTAAACAAAAATACTTAGCTCCAAAAAGACCATATTGGGTGCAATCTTCCCCCCTCTTGTGCGTGGCCTCTCCCCACACAAGAGTATTTCTTTATTAGCTTTCCTTTTCACCAAAATTAGGCCATAGCTCCCAAAATACAAGATGTGCTTTTTAGAGAGCACGGCACTCTTCTTTAACAAAAATAGAGTGTCAAATTGGGACTAGGGTAAAGCCATAGGCTTTAATAAATTCCACAAAAATAAATGTATCTTTCCTAAAGTTCAAAATGGAAAAATCATTTAATAAGGTTACAAGCTACTATGCTTGCCAAAAATGAAATGTGATGATCCAAGACATTTCTTCCAAAATAAACTCTTCAATTCCCATAGTCTTCATCACCTGAAAATATAAGCCCAATTAATTATTAAATTAATCCCACAAATATTAAACAGGCACAAATCATCACCAACTCATGACTACCAGGCGTAAGTACCCCAGGAATCACCCTGCCATACAAACCTAACTGAAATAATCATAGGTGGCCTCAAACATACGTCATATACCGCACGTATTAATATTTATAGTGGTATCACCCACGATATTAACCTAGCCGGCATGACGCAAGAGTAATCTAGGCGTGTCCAAATTACTCAAGAGGGGATGAATAATATTTTTCTAGAGGACTTAAAATATATTCTCATGACATCCCTCTTGCTTGAGTTTGCAATTGTCCTCAATTGCGGATTTGTTGGGTTTGAAAAGAATGAAGAATTTCAGGGTAAACTCGGAAAAATTTCTCAGGCATCCATTTAGCATCTTCTTGTGGATGATTCTTGAAAGTCAAAAGATACTTGAAATATTGATTACCTGTCCTTGTTGTTGTTATCTCTTGGTCAATGATTGCATCAGGAACTAATACTTCTTCCTCTCCTTCAATAAGAGGTGGTTCCTCATATGTTGGGTGAGTAGGAAGTGTTTCTCGAAAAGGTTTCAAGAGATGGATATGAAAAGAATTGTGGATATTCCAATTAGATGGAAGCTCTAGTCTATAGGCCACATCATTAATCTTTTGAAGGATTTTAAATGGCCCATAATATCTAGGCGCTAGCTTCACTGCAGGAAATTTTTCCACACTCTTTAATCGACGCTTTTCAATTCTCAAAAGTACATAATCACCTTCTTGAAATGAAAAATCTTTGCGCTTCCTATTTGCTTGAAATGTATACTTCTCTTGAGCTCTTTGAATACAATCACGCACTTCAGGTAGAATGCGATCAAAGTCTCTAACATATTGGTCGGCTGCTTCTATCTTATGAGAGAGTCTAGTAGCCGGAATAGGCAATGCTCTTCCATAGATAATCTCAAATGGTGCTCGACCAGTAGCAGTATGAGGAGTATTATTATAAGCAAATTGGAGTAGGTGTATGTACTTATCCCATGCACTAGGTTGCTGGGAAACATAGGCTCTAAGCATATCTAAGATAGTGCTATTTGTCACTTCGGTTTGTCCATTCGATTCCGGATGGAATGCCGTGGAAAAATCTAACTTAGTGCCCAAGTTTGAGAAAAGAGCAACCCAAAAGTGACTACAAAATTTAGAATCTCTATCAGAAACTATCACTTTGGGTAGACCATGATGAACAGAAATTTGCTTAACAAATATGTTCGCGGCTTGCTGAGAAGTTAGTGTCTTTTTACATGGAATGAAATAGGCTTGCTTACTAAATCTGTCCACTATTGTCCAAATCATGTCATGGTGACTGGAAGTAGTAGGGAAGCCAGTAATGAAATCCATAGACACTTGTTCCCATGGTCTATCAGGAATAGGTAGAGGCATAAGCAATCCTAAAGCTTTGTCTTTGTAGCTTTTAATTGTTTGGCAAATGTTACATTCAGCTACAAACTTAGCTACATCATTCTTCAAATGGGGCCAATAAAATTCTCGAGAAACTACTTGAAGTGTTGCGGAAACTCCTCTATGTCCCACTAATGGTGGTTGGTGCATCTCTTTCAAGACAAGTTGTCTGTAAGGTTGAGTAACACACAATCTCTTCTCAAAGAAAAGATAGCCATCATTATGAGAATAACTTCCTTGAGGTGTCCAATTGTTTTCACGCAATTTAATCCATATTTGAGAAAAATCTGGATCAACTTCATAAGTTTCTTTCATGAGGACAATTGGTTCACTTTCAATTATAGAAATGTTGTTGATATTTGGTCTTCGACTCAAAGCATCGGCAACAACATTTTCCTTTCCAGGTTGATATTGAATCATAGGTTGGAAACTTTGAATGAAAGCTGCCCATTTGATATGTCTATCTGAAATAAGAGGTTGCGTAAGCAAATGCCTAATGCTTTGTTGGTCTGTCTTGATAAGAAATTCAGAGCCCATTAGGAAATGCTTCCAGATTTTCAAAGCATGCACTACTGCTGCTAATTCCTTATCATAAGTGCTATAATTTTGCTCTGCAGGCTTAAGCTTTCTACTTTGATATGCAATAGGATGGTTGTCTTGCATAAGAACAGCTCCAAATCCTTTGCCACTAGCATCAGTCACTACTATAAAGAATGGTCTTTGGAAATCAGGTAGTGTAAGAACTGGTGCTTGTGTTAAAGCATTCTTGAGTGTTGCAAAAGATTTATCTTGCTTATCAGTCCAATTCAAATTTGTAGCTTTCTTAAGGAGTTCAGTCAAAGGATTGGCAATACAAACAAAATTCTTGACGAACTTCCTATAATAACTACATAAGCCAAGAAAAGATCTAAGATCATGTATGTTTCTAGGCGTAGGCCAAGAAGCAATACACTCAATTTTCTTAGGATCTACACGAATCCCTTCGGCCGATACTATATGTCCTAAGTATTCAATCTCCTCTTGAAAGAAAGAACTCTTTTCAGGATTGACATACAATTCATTTTCTCTCAAAAGATTGAACACTTGTTCCAAGTGTTATTCATGCTCTTGTCGATCCTTGCTAAAAACAAGAATGTCATACTTGAACACTATAACAAAACTTTGAAACTTAAGGAATATACGATTCATCATACGGCTGAAAGTAGCTGGAGCATTGGTCAAACCAAATGGCATAACCAAAAACTCATAATGACCAGTTTGGGTTCTAAAAGCTGTCTTGAAAATGTCAGATTGAGTCATACGGACTTGATGATACCCAGACTTTAGGTCAATCTTGCTAAAGACCTTTGATCCTCTAAGCTTATCAAGAAGATCATCTACCCTAGGAATAGGATATCTGTTCTTGACAGTAATCTTATTCAATGCACGATAGTCTACACACATTCGGTAAGTTCCGTTCTTCTTCTTAACAAGAAGTACTGGAGCTCCAAAAGGTGAACTACTAGGTCGAATAATGCCTCTCTCTAGCAAGTCTTCTATTTGGCTTTGGATTTCTCTTTGCTCTAAATTGTTGACTCTATAGGGAGCTTTACAAGGCGGGGAATTTCCAGGCAATAAATCAATACTATGATCCTCAGGCCTAGACTTAGGTAATCCTGGAGGCAGATCTTCCATGAAACAGTCACTAAATTTGGAGATAAAAGAGTCAAACTTTGGTCTTTTGGATGTGTCCAACTCAGCATCAAGCTGGTTAACCCATACCATATAAGTCTTGTCTCTTTTTCTTAGAGCTCTCTTTGCTTGAGTGTGACTCAACAAAGGACTCATTTCTCCTTTGACTTGACACTGGAGGATAATATTTTCATTGTCCTTCCTTAGAGAAATGCTATCGTTCCTTTTATTTTAAGCAAAGAATGAACATGAGGTTTACCTTCCTGTTCTGAGTAATCTGGATCGGAATTACCCTCTTGCTCGAATGATTCTTCTTCATTGTCGTCTTCTTCAATCATGTTGACTCGAGCTGCTGCTGTTGGGGTTGAATTCTTGGTACGCTCCGAACAATTCGGTGCTATGTGACCTTCTTTGTGGCACTTGAAACATTTGATAGGAGATGTCTTCGGTTTGCCACCATTGACTTTCTTATTGGTACTCATGGTGCCTTTAGCCTCGTCCTTGCCTTTGTCATAACCTGGTTTATACATCTTCTTTGAAGCATAAAAAGATTTAGTAAATGGTTTAGAAGAAGTACCCTCATGTGCTTTAATCTCTTTAGGAAAACCATTTTTACGTTCTGAATTAGTTGCCAAGGATATTGCAGAAGATAGTGAATGAGGTCGAAACATATTCACATCAGCCCTAATGGTAGATCTAAGGCTTGATATGAACTTCCTTTTTTGATCCTTCTCACTAACTCTATCCACAACCTGCACCTGTAATAAAGTATTCCAGAACTTTTCTACATACTGTGACATAGTTTCCTTTTCCAATTGATGCAAAGTGTCCCATTGGTGCCTAACTTTGGACTTGAATTGTGAGGGTAAAAAGTGCTTTTTAACCAGCCGTTGAAATCTTTTCCAAGAATCTGGCTTGTCATGACCTTGCTTAATTACACTCCACCATAAAGCTGCACTGTCTACCATATGATTGACTGCACATTTAATCTTATCATTCTCTGAAAATTTTTCTCCAGAAAAATAGTCATCTAGTTGACTAAGCCAAGCTAAAATGACCCTAGCATCCTTCTTTCCATCATAATTTTGAAATGTGAAAGCTTTCCGACTAATCTTGGATTCTTTTTGTGATCTTTGTGCTTGCAATGTAGTATTTACAGCCCTTTGAATAGTGTCATCTTCGTCATCAAAAGATAGCGAAGAGTCACGCTTGCGTCTACGATTCGAGAGCTGTCTCTCCAATTCAATACGCTTCTCTCTTTCTTCTACAATTTGATGTTGTAAAGAAAGGAGTTGCTCTTGAATTGATGGCGAGATAGGCAAATCTGCCATAGTGCTTGTGCAAATGATGTAGATAAATAAAATTTTACTTTATTTGATGTAAATAAATAAAGCAAAAATGAGTACTTATCTTGTCTTTTCTCCCGCAATTCGATCTTGGTTGAAGCTGAACAAGACGTTGTTCAATGGCTGAATTAAATTCTCGTCGCCTCAAACAAATCCCGAACGATTCCGCGTGATTCAAGAGTCTTGGGCTAGTCGAATTGTTGATGAAATAATTTTTCTGCACTTTGAAACCTGCTGAAACAGTCCTGTAGACCTTGCCCAAACTCTGTAATATTTTTCTGAAATTTTCAGAATTTTTCAGAAGTGATTTCGGAATTTTCTGGCCTTTTCTAGGCAATTTTGAAGCTTTTTAAAACCTGTAAATGACTTTTCTGCACCCAGAAGTTTTCAGAATTGGAAACCTTTGAATTTCTCTTCAAATTTGGAAATAGAGAAAAGTAGAGGTTGAAAAAGGAATGATGTGACTTGCATAGGGATTGGGAAAAGTAAACTTGATTAGAATTAAGAGAAAATCAAGATTATGGAGTAATTAGCTTATAGAGCTAATTTTTTTTTTCTTCTCCACTCCACGCTTTTGCGCCGGCAGGCTGCCGCCGTGCGCCCCTTGTTCCAAAAGATTATGGAGATTTATAATATGGTTTTTGCATGGATTTATCTCCCCCGTCCATTATAGATTTGCTCAACCTTGAAGCTTTCTGATTTCTGAGAGTAACCCGTGAGGTTTTTGGCTATGAGGATTCCATCCATACGGTCAGATTCTGATTTCACTGAGAATTTGGGAAAACCACTTTTTGATAGAGAGGGATGGTTTTGCAGGGTGGTGAGTGGGTTTGAGAGTAGATCTAGTTTTGAATCTTTGACCTTTGGGTAAAGACCTGCAAAACACCCTTCTGTCCACTGGATAAATTCCTGCACTTTCTTGATTTTTGAGAAGTTGAAGCCCTTTCCTACCTTCTCCACAAATCTCCTAGCACAAGCTCTGATACCACTGCAACCGGAATCTTATTCTAGGAATTGATTGTGGAAAGATAGAGAATTAATTCAATCATAAAAACCATTGCTTGTAAGCTTCAACTAAATCAAATCAATTGAAAAATTAAACACTTAAACAAAAATACTTAGCTCCAAAAAGACCATATTGGGTGCAATCTTTCTCCCTCTTGTGCGTGGCCTCTCCCCACACAAGAGTATTTCTTTATTAGCTTTCCTTTTCACCAAAATTAGGCCATAGCCCCCAAAATACAAGATGTGCTTTTTAGAGAGCACGGCACTCTTCTTTAACAAAAATAGAGTGTCAAATTGGGACTAGGGTAAAGCCATAGGCTTTAATAAATTCCACAAAAATAAATGTATCTTTCCTAAAGTTCAAAATGGAAAAATCATTTAATAAGGTTACAAGCTACTATGCTTGCCAAAAATGAAATGTGATGATCCAAGACATTTCTTCCAAAATAAACTCTTCAATTCTCATAGTCTTCATTACCTGAAAATATAAGCCCAATTAATTATTAAATTAATCCTACAAATATTAAACAGGCACAAATCATCACCAACTCATGACTACCAGGCGTAAGTACCCCAGGAATCACCCTGCCATACAAACCTAACTGAAATAATCATAGGTGGCCTCAAACATACGTCATATACCGCACGTATTAATATTTATAGTGGTATCACCCACGATATTAACCTAGCCGGCATGACGCAAGAGTAATCTAGGCGTCCCCAAATTACTCAAGAGGGGATGAATAATATTTATCTAGAGGACTTAAAATATATTCTCATGACAATAATAGTAGGTGGTCCTCTCCAAGGCCAATGCAACTCTTTGTCGAGGGTCAGAATTGTCACATGACCTCCAAATCTCTCTGACCTCATGTGAAATCTTTGCAATAGAGAGAATCATGGATACAGACACTGAGTCCTTGGCTCCTTGAGGCACAAAACAATTGGGCAATGATAAGTGACGCTGGCATACACCTGGTCCCATCAGCCCAGGACCAATAAGTATAGTAAGAAAGAATCTTACCAATTTTACTACATTGGTGCCTATCCATTTTGTGCTCCTCCAACAATTGCACATCCATAGTTCCACCTGTAACATGAGGAGCTAGGAGGATGGAGCTGGTCCTTCATGAGGCCCTTCCCTACCATGGGTGGGAAGTCCTGCAAATTACATGAGACAATCCTCATGGTAAAGATGTGGTTTTGACCCCGGACCTTAGCAATTGCTTAACCGGTGTCTATGCCCGTCTCTCATAATGCTGAAGGAGGGAGTAATCACAGTGCACAGTCTTTGCATACGTGCGCAATACATGGGCACCTTGCATCGTGATGCGATAGATCATGCTATACATCCTGCAAAGCCTCATGAGAGGGCAACATGTCTTGGTGTGAATCCACATGATCCCCCATGCCATGTACTTCATGCATACTATCCAACCCCAGTAGGGAGGACTCAACAAAGTCATTATGGCTTGATGCATCATCCTTCTGTGAAGATGACTCGGCAACCTCATCACTGTGATGCAATACATCATCATTATGTGTTGGGTATTTCGGAGTCTCATGTGTGTGCCAGTCTCGTGTGTGGTTCCACCTTCTGTATGTGTACCCGAGTTTGTGTGTTTGAGTGTGTGTGAACCCACCCTTAAATGGGGATAAGATAAGTATGCCATGTGTACTTGTCTTATTAGTGTATGTGATTTATGTGAGTCAAAAGATAAGGTTTGCAACATAAAAAAGTATGTACTCGGTGTACTTCAAATCAACCTAATCAATCTACATCAAGTCGTACAATCATCTCCCTCTAACTCTCTCTCTTCTCTTTCTCTTACTACTTGCATACATCCCCATCATGGACATCTTCAATCCTCCTTAGCTTAGCTCTGCCCATTTATGCCGCCCAGACTCACGGACCCCAAGATGGATAGAAGCAGGGAAGGGAGAAGGAAAGGGCACGCAGCTGGGCAAGCATCAAGAGGACGGGTGGCAGAAGAGGAGGGCGGGCAGTGGTGGGCAACAATGGGCAGCGCAGGGAAGAGAGGGGGGCAGTGTGGGCAGCAAGGAGGCGCGGGCAGCAGAGAAGAGAGGCGTGGGCAGAAGATGCTGTCACCAGCCTGGACATTTCCCAGTCTGAAAGGGGTCTGGTGGACTCCAGGATGTTTAAATATTTGGAAAGTACAAGCTTTGGGAATGGGGGATTATCCTAGAATACAAAGGACCACACTCCTAAAATTTAGGAGAGTTGCTATTTTTGGCCCGACTCCGATGAAAATTTTGTTCGCTTTATTACATCTGGAATTGAGCAGATACCAAGAGTTGGCAAAGTGCCTATGACAGAATGTCTACCAGTTGGGATATTTTTAGAGATAAAGTTTATGGAAGGACCCATCTCTTAGATTGGGACATGTGGCAAGAAAGTGGACCAAAGTGAGACAAGTGGCATGACACTTGTTAGAAAGTGGATCAAAGTGAGACAAGTGGCCTCACACTTGTCACTTCAGCTATTGTGTGGCTCTCCACTTGTCATTGTAGCCTTCTCTTGCCATTTTAGCTCATGGGAGGCCCAAATCTATAAATTGGAGCCCTCTCTCGTCATTAAAGGAGGCTCTCTTGCTGCACACTAGCCTCTACTACCGTTACAGGCTGCCCTAATGATGGCTACTCTCTTTCTCTCTCTCTTGAAGGCTGCCCATGAAGAATACCGGTTGTTGGGGACTGTTTTGGAGGCTTCCATCGCGAAGAAATACTAAAGGCAAGGGTATTTAATCATTTATTATAATTTCTAGCCATTGTACTTGTTGCACCAGCATTTGTACTTGCTGTACCAGCCATCGTACCGGCTATACCAGCCACTGTACCTATTGTACCAACCATCGTACCGGCTATACTAACCACTGTACCTGCTGTACTAGTCATTGTACTTGTTGTACCAACATTTATACCTGTTGTACCTGCTGTACCAGCCACCGTACCGGCTGTACTAGCCACTATACCTACTGTACCAGCCATTGTACCTGCTGTACCGGCTGAATGGAGAGTTCTACTTGCTGTACCAGCTCTACTGCATGAAGACCCGTGGTTTTTGGGAAAGAATCAGTACCCACACGGAGGTATATGGATTATATTGTTGGCTCGGCATTTCTACAGCCTATGTTCCAGCTTGGTAGCCTTGTGTTGGGCTGTGTTATGGCATTTGCAGCTTATTAAACGATTGACTACAAAATTAAACAAAGCTAAAGGAAAAACAGTAGCTGGCCCTTCAAATCAGAATGAGAATGATTCAAGTGCTGTGGGGATTTATGTAGAGATTCCTCTCGATGTTAATCGTGAACCTGAAAATCGAAAAAGAGCTAAAGCATAGGAAGATGTGGCCGAATCTCCCCTAAAGTAGGTTTTCAAGAAAGTAAAACTCTCGGAATTTAATGGTGGCGAAAAAAGAAGACATGAGAAAATCTTGAGGCTTGGCTTGAAGAATTGGAGGATTTCTTTGCCCTTCGAGAATTCAATGAGGAGGGAAAGGCTAAAATTACCTCACGGCATCTCCCGTGGGGAGAGTAAGGCCCTCAAAGCTTGTACATGATATTATTCTCCTTGGGTAATAAAACACTCCAAGGGGGGGGTTGGCCCATTCCGGCCTCTATGCAGTGTCACACGTGCAAGCTCCATTTTCAACATTTGTGGATGTTTTGTCCAGCTTTATGTTTTATGCAAAGTGATGATGGATATGTGTTAAGGCTGTGGCCATGTTTAAGTGTTTTAACATGCATTGATGGTATCAACAAGTGTGTCAAAGGCCCTAGTCCCCCGGGCACCCGCCGCGAGTTTCATTGGTATCAGAGCATAGGCTTTCTTGGAAGCGGAGGCTTCCTTCTATCAATAAGGAAGAGAAAAGATCTCAAGTGGGGACCACACTTACCATCATTGCTATTAAGCATGGCCAACTGCTTCATAGCCTATGAAGCAAGAGCATGAGCAATAGACAGCTTGGTCTAAGGATTTATGAATTCACAAAATTTATCTTGGAAGTATGGAGTTGGCTTTATGTGCACACGTTTAGCACTCTTTCCATATGGATATTGTGGATTATATTATCAAGCTTACAGGCAAGCTATATGGAGATATATCTCAGGATATCTTAAGGATATGGTGATGAGATAATTCTTTTGGCTTCATGACCAACCTAGCAAAGAAAAGCTAAGTATACTTTGAGTTTGCAAAGTTAGTGCTTTTGCTATGAACTAACCCTTGTATAGCTATGCAAGGAGAAAGGTGTTATTGTTGCCTTGAGATGGTTTCAGGGAAACATTGTTTATGGATGGATTATACCTATGGAGATCTCTTTCTTGGACGAGATTTATATAGATATTGGGCTTCACAAGCAATTTCTATGGACGAATCTGTCCGAGTTTATAGAGAAGAAATCTTTGGATATCTCATGGATATGATGCTTTTATGGATAAAGTCCACCTCTACTCCAAGGTGTGTGGATAGCACAGAGTATGTGGTAAGAGTTATGGTATACAACGATTATGGTATACAGGTCTATGGATTCCTGGACTTCTTTTCTAGGGATTTGGATCCATCCTCAGGTTTATGGATTATGTTTATGACCCCCTTTTACTGGGATGGATTATTCTTTTTGGCTCCCTTTATTTGGGATGCATTGGACTTATGAAACTCATGGTTCACATATCCTGTGTAGTGTTCTCTTGTCCTACATGCTCTCTTGAAGATTGTTTCTACCATGTGTGGGTGGAACAATAGAGAGCAGATGGAAGGGAACATGGGCACTTCAAAAGGTAGTGACAAGCACAACATACCCTGTGTAGTGTTCTCTTGTCCTACGTGCTCTCTTGAAGATTGTTTCTACCATGTGTGGGTGGAACAATAGAGAGCAAATGGAAGGGAACATGGGCACTTGAGAGGGTAGTGTGAGTTGGTGGCCGAAATGCCTATAAACTATGTGTAGCAGAAATGCTTATGGAACACCAGGTTATCTATGCCTACGAGTGATTGTTTTATCTTGTTACTTGAGCCCACCTCTCATCCAAGGTGTGTGGTCAGAGTACCAACACGGAGTGCAAGTGGTAAAGTGGACATGACGGGACTTATGTCTATGCCAACAGTCATGTGGACCGATGTCTTGTTGGCAGGAGACTTATTTTGTCTCGCCCATTTACTTGGGACATGGATTATGATATCTGGACTTATGGGACTGATTTGTCTCGCCCATTTACTTTGGACATGATTATGATATCTGGACTTATGGGACTGTTTTTTGTCTCGCCCATTTATCTTGGACATGATTTTGATATTGGTATTATGGAGACTTATTTAGTCTCGCCCATTTCTTTGGGACGTGGATTCTTCAGTTATATTGGATTTTTGAGACTGTCTCGTCTTGCCCAATCGATGGGACATGATTATATCTTGAATATATGGTTTGAAGCATAAAGTTGCGGACAACTTTTTAAGAAGTTGGGGAGGATGTCACCAGCCTGGACATTTCCCAGTCTGAAAGGGGTCTGGTGGACTCTAGGATGTTTAAATATTTGGAAAGTACAAGCTTTGGGAATGGGAGATTATCCTAGAATACAAAGGACCACACTCTAAAATTTAGGAGAGTTGCTATTTTTAGGAGGAGATCCAAATGATCATACCTCCAAACCCAAGGAGGACTTGTAACACTTGGAGCTTACAAAACTACAAGTTGCATCAAATTGTTAGATTAAGGAGGGTCTTACTCCAATTATATACTTTGATCTTTGAGATGAATTCTTCGGTCGAGGAAACTTAGGAGGAGACTCAAGCATGGATCCTTCCTTCCCAATAGTCTAGCCAACTACCCAACCACTTAGTCTTGGGGATGGTTTAAATAATATTTTTTTAAATCTTATCATTCCTTGAATACATAAGAAGAAACCATATGATAAACAAATCAAAAATTCTTTTCAAAATTAATTTATCTTAGTCAAATATTCACTTGGGATATATATCTTACCATCAACTAATTAATTGGTTTCCCTAGGCCATTCATCTTACTTGTTGTTCACAACCACTACGTGCATTCCCTAGGACCAATACCTATCTGAATCCTAGGATTTCTAAAGATACTCCCTGATCTTGTTTGACCATGTTCTGGGTGCCTGCTTCATTTATTATGATTTCTAGCCATTGTACTTGTTGCACCAGCATTTGTACTTGCTGTACTTGCTGTACCAGCCATCGTATCGGCTGTACCAGCCACTGTACCTATTGTATCAACCACTGTACCGGCTGTACCAACCACTGTACTTGTTGTACTAGTTATTGTACCTATTGTACCAACATTTGTACTTGCTGTACCTACTGTACCAGCCATTGTACCGGCTGTACTAACCACTATACCTACTGTACCAGCCATTGTACCTACTGTACCGGCTGAATGGAGAGTTGTACTTGCTGTATCAGCTCTATTGCATGAAGACCCGTGGTTTTTGGGGAAGAATCAGTACCCACACGGAGGTATATGGATTATATTGTTGGCTCGGCATTTCTATAGCCTATGTTCCGGCTTGGTAGCCTTGTGTTGGGTTGTGTTATGGCATTTGTATAGGGATAATCCGGCATCTCCCGTGGGGAGAGTAAGGCCCTCAAAGCTTGTACATGATATTATTCTCCTTGGGTAATAAAATACTCCAAGGGGGGGGGTCGGCCCATTCCGGCCTCTATGCGGTGTCACACGTGCAAGCTCCATTTTCAACATTTGTGGATGTTTTGTCCAGCTTTATGTTTTATGCAAAGTGATGATGGATATGTGTTAAGGCTGTGGCCATGTTTAAGTGTTTTAACATGCATTGATGGTATCAACAAGTGTGTCAAAGGCCCTAGTCCCCCGGGCACCTGCCGTGAGTTACAGATGCAGGGGCAACAAAGTGGTAGAGAGGGCAGATGGAGAGGAGAGGGGCAGCACAGCTCAGGTACAGGGAGCTCTTGCGAGAGGTTTCAGATGGGTATCCATAGCTTTTGAACAGCTATCTAAAGTTTTTCAGTTGAGGACAATAGTTTAGAGGAGGAGGAGATTTTTGATGTGAGTGCATCATAATTTAAAGCTAGTGTGACTAGCTAGTGTCTATTTTTAGCCAATGTGACTGGTGCTAATGTGTCACACCGGTGCTAGTGTGACTGGAGTCGGGGCTGTGCTAGTGTGACTGGTACTCCCCATTTTCAGTGTGACTGGAACCCTGTTAGTGTGACTAGCAAGCACTCTCTACCTAGTGTGACTAGATGAGATCCAACTATGTGCTACCAGTGTGACCTGGAACACATGCCCAGGGTAGCCTAATGTGACTAGAGGCCTGTGGACCAGTGCAAGTATTGATAACAGGAGATTTCTAATGAATGCATGCATGTTTAGATGATTTACTAGTTGTGTGATCTGTTTTAGTGTGCTGCCTGTGTTGCTTGGGTCAATCTTGTAGAGCTGGCGATGTCCGGAACTACTGCCTAAAAGACCAGCCGAGTGATTTTGGATGTTGACAAGTGATTTCATTCCCAAAGTTCCTTTTGGGACTTGCACAAATCTTCAATGAAGTTTATAACTCAGTGTGTTCTCACACACCTATAAATGTGTGTGAACACTATCATGTGGGCACCAATCAAATTCAAGTTTCTGGGCACCTCTCCATCCAGGTGCCCTCTCATGGGCCCATTTTGGGTGCATTTGTTGGCAAGTGTGGGCTCCTAAAGTGGCTGGCTTGACACTTGGCCACCTTACCTTGTTTAGGCCATGTATCTCTCCTTCCACTGTGTGGAATGATTTCTTCACCTGGGTACGTTCCCCAACACACTCGACTGAGTAAAACGATTGTACATGCACCTACTGGACGGCTGTTATTCCTGCTGTACCGCACCTAGATGGATGTTATTCGTGCTGCCCGGCAGACTGCTGTACGGCTACTGTACTTGCTACCATACGACTTGGCATGTCATCATTTGCTGTATGGGAAGGGCTGAGGTAGCTGCTGAAGCTGGACGACCAGTGCAGAGGAGAAGTTGCTTTCTGCTGCCAAACTCCTTGTTTTAGTGACTTGGGCGGTGGCTGTCCATACCCTTGCCGAGTGGCTTGGGTGGTGGATATTACTGCCCTTGCTGAATGGCTTGGGTGGAGGAGATTTCTCCCCTGCTGAGTGGCTGGAGCTGAAGATTTTGTTTGTTTTGTTTTCAATACATACTTGGAAATCTGGTGCAAGGCATCCTCAAGCTTGTATCTTTATTACGCTGCTGGATTAATCAAAATCATCAAAGAGGTTTTTTTTTTTTTTTTTGAGGAGGGGGGGTCGGCTCGTTCTGGTCCCAGCGCCTGTGTCCAATTTTCATTCGTGTTGCTGTTGAATTGGTTGAGTGTTCATCCAACGTTTTTCTCTTTAATATTTGTTTAGCTTCTCTTTTAGAGCAAAGGCTTTCTTGCTTGCATGGGGTTGCACAGCCCCTTGATTTTGTGTTCCATTGTGGGGTTCACTTTGAATCACCATCGTCCTTCACTCCAAGGTAGCCTTCATCTGTTGTGTCCAACCATGGAGGGAGCCTCTTTTCCTGATGTTTTTTTCTCCTTTGCCGTGTGTGGGAGTGGGCATCCTGCATGCAGATGAAATGCGTGATGTAACTCCTTGCATAGATAGAAAGAACTAAATCTCATAGGCATGATGAAACGTTGATGCTGTTCACATGAACCCTCAATGTCAAATTGTCGTTTGGAAACATCATCAAACCATTGTTTATCATAAGGATATTCTAAAAAGCGTTTTTTGTATGATTCATTGAAATTTACTAGCCTCTGAAACGGTGACATGCAAGAGTATGACATAATACTCTTAAAGCTGCAATCTTTTTTGTCGATGCTTTCAGTTTTTGTGACTTCAATGTGCAATCATCTTAGATCTTTTTTTTTGGTGGTTTTTTCTTTGTTTGTTGCGTGCATGTTACAGCTAGCAAGACTGAGAGAAAAAATAGCATCATTGGAAGAAGGCCATCATGCAAATAAGCAGCAGGTTGGAACCTACAGGGAGTGCCCCATTGAGAGTGATCAAAGAACTAAGAGCTCACAAGGTGTGCATGAAGGAGATTTTGGGCAACCCTCTTTGGTCTATAGAAATGATTCTCCGTCTGAGAGTAGAACAAACGGACTTGTGGCTGAGAATGCACATGAAATGACTGTAAATGAGAATGCTCTGGATGCTTCTACATCAGCAAATTCACAATCATGCACTCAAGCTAGCAGGCGAAAAGGTAGTTTGAAGCCTAGATCCAGCTCAAGGAAGAGGTTTACGCCCTATATCGAGTACACGAAGCTTGCTTTTGAGGTATCATACCTTATCTCCCTGAAGTCTTACAATGTGATTTGTTTATAGACATCTTTTATCTGGCAGTAGTTTCTTGTGGCATGTAACTGGACTTGTTTGATGCTTCAAATTTTGTTTTGAACTTGCTTGTAGGTGGATACTTTCTTTGCTGTCGGGTCTCCACTCGGAGTATTCTTGTCTTTGAGGAATGTAAGACTCGGAATCGGTAATCAGTTCCTGTACACTTCAGTTTTTTTCCCATGTATTTAATATTTTCCCTTTTACCAGTAGAAAGGTAGAAACATTTGCAGTCTATATATAGTTGATAATCACCTGCTTTGCTGTGGGGTCTCCAATCGGAGTATTCTTGTCTTTGAGGAATTTAAGACTTGGAATTGGTAATCGCTCCTGTACACTTTGGTTTCTTTTGCATGTATTTAATAATTAGCAGAAATGTAGAAACATTGATAGTCTTATCTCTTGTAAATATATAGTTGTTAATCACCTGCTTTTTTTGGATCAGGCAAGGGAAAAGAGTACTGGCAAGACGATGGGATTGATGAGGAGATGCCAGCATGCAAGCGACTGTTTAATGTGTTTCATCCATTCGATCCGGTTGCTTATAGGTAGGATTTAAAATAATGATTATGGCTTAAAGAATATTTTTTAGTCCGAGAGATTGCATGTGTCTCAAATAAAGTTATTTATAATAGATGGATGGTAAATCAAACTGTAAGAGGACTACTACTGGATTGTGGATATAGATAACGCCTCTGATAATAGTGAATTTTGCCAAGAAATCACTGAGCTTAGGAGGCTGTTACCTGCTCATAAAATTATCAGCCCTGAGGACGTTAGGATTCTAAGAGACCTTGTTGACTTCTAAAGATTGTGACATGATGTTATTTGTATGACTCACAGATTCTTGTTGGATTGTGTACGCATTCTCCATAGCTACCTCAAGAGTGGTTTCAGACGTAGGATTGCGATTGGCCAGATCAGAGTCTGATCACATCTCTCTCTCTCTCTAGTCTGTACGCATGGTGGTCGCGGATCTGGAGGAGTTGCAGTTCTTTTTAGAGAGGAGCTCCAGCCACTCATCCATGTTATGCGCCGTGATGAGAGCGCGAGGTACATGTGGGTCAGAGTGAGGGCAGATGAAGGTAGACCCCTATACATTGCTATATGTTACTTTCCACCCAGCACATCTCATTATGCAGCGCGCAAGGGGCAATCTCCATATATGATTCTAGATGAGGACGTATGGGAGTTCTCCAGGGAGGGAGATGTTATCATACTTGGGGACTTTAATGCTCGAACGGCTCAGTACCAGACCTCCTCCTTTGACACTTCGGAGGAGATGTTGAGAGAGATAGATGTGGGGGAGATGTGTTTGACTCGAAGATCACAGGATGAGGTGGAGTGTACTGAGTATGGGAGATACCTCTTGGAGATGGGGACTGCACATGGGCTGGCCATTTTAAATGGCCTAGCGAGGTATCCACTTGCCAGTGGCTTTACTTGCTTTCCACACAGACATGGGGCCAGCACAGTGGATTATGTTCTAGCCTCGCCAACCTTCATCCCGAGTATCTTGGATTTTGCGATTGGCCCCAGGCCCATCGGAGTTACGGTGGATCATGAACTTCTCTCCTTTACGGTGGATTTCTACTACAGTACCCGCCAGGTTGGGCAGTCCTCCTATCACCCGAGATATACCTTCTGTAGAGAGACTGATGGAGTATACACCGCAGAGATCTACAGCTTGTTGAGTGCAGAGGATCCGCAGAGGCCATTAGCAGAGCTCACACAGATCCTGACAGAGGCTTTACATACAGCTGCAACGACGGCCTTCCCACACACGCAGCCCACAGTACGACCACGTCCTGGGAGCATGCCCCAAAATAGTTCGTATGATGATGACTGTAGGGAGCTCAGAGCCCGGCTATAGAGAGAGGTGGCCACAGGTGTTACTACATATAGACAGTCACGCATCATCTTCCGATCCCTCATTCGGCGGAAGAAGAGAGCATTCTTAGCTCGGCTGGAGAGAGACATCTATCCGTTGATTTTGAGTCAGGATTCTGGGGAGGCATGGAGATTGCTTAGAGAGCACCCCCCGCCTCCGGCCATTACCTCTCCAGATACATGGGGCGAGTATGTAGCCTCCCTCTACACAGTACCAGAGCAGCCACCACTACCGAACCCTCCAGAGCCTTGTCCACCCACTTCTATCTTCTTCACAGCAGAGATGGTGAGGAGGGCCATCAACAGATTGCATACAGGGAGGGCACAGGATCATGAGGGCATTGTAGCCGAGCATTTCATACATGCTAGAGATATGGTTGTAGACTTGCTAGCTCTCATGTTTAATAGAGCCATGTGTGAGGGGTTTCCTGGGACTTGGAGTACTTCCACGATTGTGCTGGTACTCAAGTCTGGAGATCCGAGCCTACCGACTAACTACCGCACCATTATGATTGGTCACTCGCTGGCCAAGCTATATGCCTCTATTCTTGAGCAGGAGTTGAGCAGATGGGCAGATAGACAAGGGGTCCGAGCTCAAGGACAGGCCGGTTTCAGGAGGAGATTCTCTACTTTGGATCATATCTTTACCCTCAGGGCTATCATTGAGGAGGGCAGAGCACATGGGAGGAGGATCTAGTGTGGCTTTGTGAATTTCCGCAAGGCCTTTGACACAGTGCCCAGAGCTAGACTGATGTGCAGGCTGCAAGGCTTGGGGGTTCCATGTGAGCTCATTTGGGGTATTATGGCACTTTATGAGACAGTAGTTGGGCAGGTGCGGACTTCAGAGGGTCTCTCCCAGCCAGTACACTCCACTATAGGGGTGAACATGGCTGCCTGCTCTCTCCGACTCTATTTGGACTATACATTGATGAGATCTCTGATTATATTGGGACACGAGGGGACAGAGGAGCCCAGTTGGCTGGCACTCGGATACCCCTGCTCTTATATGCTGATGATATTGTGCTTATAGTAGACTCACCAGAGGGTATGCAGAGGCACTTGGATACTTTACATGCTTATGCAGAGGATAGTGGGCTCTCAGTTAACCTTGGTAAGACCAAGGTTATGGTGTTTAACATTACAGCTCAGTGGGTTTGGAGATCAGTGCGTATTTTCACATATGGGCAGGGAGACAGTGGAGTATGTTGACTCATACACATATCTTGGAGTGGTGTTCATTGGGCCCACATTTTCCATGAGGGGGGCAGCAGAGGCCAGATTGACTAGAGGATATGCAGCACTAGGAGGTCTATAGAGGATGTGCTTATTACAGCTACAGTTTCAGGAGCCACGCACTAAGCTGTGGCTTTTTGACACGCTGGTCACATCGGCTATGCTATATGGAGTACAGATCTGGGGGCCTAGCCTAGATCATCACAGTCGATCAGGACGCACAGACGATAGATGGAGATCGATGGAGAGACCACTTGTGTCCATGATCTCCAGGATGATTCGGGCTAAGGCCTGGGTACCCCATGAGATTATTAGAGCCGAGATGGGAGCACCACCGATCGTAGTCGAGGCTCTTGCCAGATCAGTGTCCTTCATTCATAGCACCTGGGAGCTTCCCCTACACCGGTATGCAAGACTTGCTTTAGAGTCCTCTCATCAGCTAGCCATGGAGGGAGACACTTCATGTTGGTATGCGTAGATAGCATCCTGGTTTGACCTCCACCGGTTCAGTTTAGACAGACCTCCACCCTTCCAGTACTCTCTGGAGGCACCCTCTCTCACCTTGACACATTCTGAGATTAGTAGAATCATCAGATAGGACTTCATTCAGTTGGACACTAAGGCGACATGGCTAGAGCCCTCACAGGAGTTGGGGACGAAGATGGCTTTCTATAGAGACCATCTTCTCCGCACCACTGAGGATGGCTTTATACTTAGACCGAGCTACATGGATACCCTTCTGTCTCATGGATTGATGTGCGCCATTGGGCAGATCCGCACCTCTTCACATCAGTTAGAGATATAGACAGGCAGATTTAGAGGCATACCTCTAGGGGATAGGATTTGTCAAATTTGTTGGATAGAGCCAGAGAGGGAGCAGCGCTACATCTGTCGCTGCACAGCATATTATGAGATTCGAGGGTGCTACCATTGCCTTTTCAGAGAGGGATTTGGACCACTGGCTAGAGTCATGGACTATTGTGATCAGCGATGCTTGGGTTTTTATCTCCTGGAGATCCGCAGGCTCAGAGAATCCATTATCCGGAGCAGACGCCTGACTGGCAGGGAGTCCACACAGAGACAGATTACTGACTTCTTTAGAGGGACTACCCGGGAGGACACACAGCCGACAGCCTAGCAGCGGGCACCCCATGGGACTCAGGTTGAGAGAGCTATCCAGTTGGGCAGATCTAGACGCCGCGAGGGTTCGCGGATCCTCACATCGGAGACGGTGCCTACACCGGAGGAACTCTCTCCAAATGGTATTCAATGAGGGTAAGCGGTGGAAAGAGGAGGAGGAGGACCTCATAGCAGAAGTCAAAGACCCACGGGGAAGTCAACACGCTCAAAGGCGTAATTTCAGCTCTTCAGAGGGAGCTTGCAGAGGCTAAGGCAAATGGTGAACTTGAAGAGGGTGAAATTCAGCCATCCATGATAGAAGAGCTCAAGGTTATCAAGGAACAAGTACGGGCAATTAAGGAAGAAGAGAAGCAACACGAAGCAAAGACTTCCTCATGGGTGGAAGTCATCACCAAGACTTAAAGGAAGATGGATGAAGCGGAGAAGTGGATAGAGGTCGCCAAGAAGGGTAAAGGTAAGGAGATAACAACCCCTACACCTACAATCATTAACATGACTTTGGAAGAAGAACAACGAAGACGTACACGTGCTTTGCATGTGAGGATTACCGGCCTTAAAGACGGGGATAAAGTTGAAGAGGAAGTGAAAGAGCTTATGGTGTTGATGGGGATTGACAGTCCGGCACACGCAAAAGCCTGGAGAGTGGGCAAAAAAAGCGGAGGCAACGGGGAAACATCAAAGGAAAGAGCTCTCATACTTCGCTTCTCCTCTATTGAGGCGAAGAAGGAGTTCTTGAAGAGGCGACCCACTTTAAAGAATACAGGCATTTTTCTTGGTGACGATCTTACTCTCTCACAGCTTGCATATATGAAGGAAGTCATGCCTGAGATTAGGGCGGCAAGAGAAAAGGGAAAGATAGCATTTTATAGAGAAGGGAGGGTGGTCATCGTGGAGCGACGCTCTACATGACGGTGCGAGACCTATGGGACCAAATTAAACCTGGCAGCCTGGAACTGCAATGGATCTCTCAGACTTGATGTAGGTGCCTTTGAGGAGAGCTTTAGAGATAGAGATATAGTCTTCTACTCGGAGACTCACCAGGCCCCTGGTCAGATGATGCCATAGGTGACAGGATACAGATGGGAGACAGCTTGCAGAGTAGGGACGAGATCGGTACACAGTAGTAGAGGATCAGGGGGGGTGGCAGTTCTTTTCAGGGAGGAGCTGCAACCGCTTCTACACATCGTTCGGAGAGATGATCAAGCCAAATATATGTGGGTGAGACTGAGGGCCGACACAAGCAGATTCCTGTATATTGCCATATGCTATTTTGCTCCTAGTACATCGACATATGCAGCACCTAGAGGGCAGTCTCCTTTCTCTGTGCTAGATGATGACATATGGGAGTTCTCTAGGGATGGAGACATCATCCTGTTAGGGGACTTTAATGCCCGAACGGGCAACCGCCAGACAGCCTTTTATGATACCTCAGAGGAGATGTTGAGAGAGCTGGACACTCTGCATATGGGATTAGACAGACGCTCACAGGATGTGGAGTGCACAGAGTATGGGAGATATTTGGTAGATATGGGGACTGCACATGGGTTGGCCATACTTAATGGCTTGCAGAGGTTTCCGTCAGCAGTTGGATTTACTTGCTTTCCACATAGACATGGTGCTAGCACAGTGGATTATGTTATGGCTATGCCGAGCTTTGTTTCATGCATTGAGGACTTCACAGTTGGATCTCGGCCCATTGGGGTAGTAGTGGATCATGCATTGTTGACATTGACCATCTCTTTTCACTTTACCACAACTCAGAGGACACGAGGGGCAGATCACACTCGATATACTTTTACTTCGGAGATTGATGCTGTCTATAGAGATGGGATTTATAGACGTCTCACACACTCGATATACTTTTACTTCAGAGACTGATGCTGTCTATAGAGATGGGATTTATAGACGTCCGTACACAGAGGAGCCAGGGAGACCTTTGGAGGAGCTGACCCATATACTGACAGAGACTTTACAGGATGCAACGAGAGAGGCATATCCACATACTCAGCCTGGACAGAGACAGCATTCTGGGTGTGAGGAGTGCAGAGAGACAAGAGCCCGACTGTAGCGGGAGGTTGCTTTGGGAGTCACTACTCACCGACAGTCACGTATTGCCTTCCGGTGCCTTGTGCGAAGGAAGAAGCGGGCCTTCCTTGCTCAGCTAGAGCAGGAATTATACCAGCTGTTCTTGAGCCAGGATTCGAGGGAGGCTTGGCGTTTGTTTCATGAGTCCTCCCCTGCTTTGGCCATCACTTCTACAGAGGTCTGGGGTAGTTATGCAGCATCTCTATATACAGTTCCTGGACAGACACCTTTTCTTGACCCGCCAGCACCATGCCCACAGACATGTACTTTCTTTACCGCAGAGATGGTAAGGAAGGCCATTGATAGGATGAAGACTGGGAGAGCATATGATCATGATGGATTGGTCGCTGAGCACTTTATCCATGCGAGAGACATGCTGGCAGAGCTTCTAGCAGTGATGATCAATCGTGCTATGTGTGAAGGCTTACCCGAGACTTGGAGTATGTCCACCATCGTGCCTATCTTCAAGTCAGGGGACCCTATGGAGCCAGGGAATTATCGCACTATTATGATTGGTCACACACTAGCACGATTGTATGCATCCATTCTTGAGCAGCAGTTGAGTAGATGGGCAGAGAGAGAGGGCATTCGAGCAGAGGGACAGGCAGGGTTCAGGAGAGATTTCTCTACTCTTGTCACATCTTGACTCTGCGGGCCATTATTGAGGAGGGCAGGTCGCATGGGCGACGGATTTATTGTAGCTTTGTGGACTTCTGCAAAGCATTTGATACAGTGCCCAGAGCCAGATTGATGAGGCGATTACAGGAGATGGGGGTACCCACAGAGCTCATATGGGGGATTATGGCTTTATATAGATCAGTTGCAGGACAGGTACGCACCCCAGAGGGGGTCTCTACTTTGGTTCACTCCACTATAGGAGTGAAGCAAGGTTGCCCGTCATCTCCTTCATTGTTTGGTATGTATGTGGATGAGGCTTCTAACTACATTGAGAGATTGGGGGACAGGAGCCCAGCTGGCAGGTACATGGATCCCACTATTGTTATATGCTGATGATATTGTGTTGATCTCTGACTCCCCTGAGGGTATGCAACGTCATCTGGATGCTTTACATGGAGTTTGCACATAAAAGTGGATTGTCTGTCAACCTTGGCAAAACCAAGGTTATGGTGTTTAACACCACGCCACAGTGGGTTAGGCGATCAGCTCCCACATTTACATATGGGCAGGAGATTGTGGAGTATACAGATGCATATACATATCTTGGGGTAGTATTCAGTGGGCCAGTGTTTTCGATGAGGAGAGCAGCAGAGACTAGATTGACTAGAGCACATGCAGCCCTGGGTGGTTTGGAGAGGATGTGTTCGCAGGTTCAGTTTCAGGAACCTCGAACGAAACTTTGGCTTTTTGACACTCTATTGACATCAGCTATGCTTTATGGAGTGCAGATATGGGGACCTTCAATGGGCCATCACAGCACAGGCGGGTGGAGAGGTATGGAGAGGCCTTTGGTATTTATCACTCTCACACGGACAGAGATTACCACTCATCCATCAGGATTTAGTTCAGCTGGTGGACATTAGGAGGACATGGATACAGCCGACTGAGGAGCTGGGCACGAAGATGGCTTTCTACAGAGAGCATTTTCTTCAGCTCACAGCAGATGGTTTTGTGATCAGACCCAGTTACATGGATGTACACTTGTCTCATGCAGTACGATGTGCTATTGGTCAGATTCACACATCCTCACACCAGCTTGAGATTGAGATTGGCCGATATAGAGGTATACCAGCTGAGGCGAGGATATGTCGAGTATGCCATGGGGAGCCAGAGACAGAGCTGCATTATATATGCCATTGTTCTGCTGTTGCATACTATGAGATACGTGATCGTTTCCACTGTTTATTCAGAGAGGGTTTTGGGCCACTTTCTAGAGTCATGGGGTACCAGGACCAGAGGTGTTTGGGATTGTTCTTGCTTGAGCTGCGGAGATATAGAGATAGCCTGCTTAGGTGCACCGAGAGCCAGACTCAGAGGCACATTACAGACTTCTTTAGTCCAGCCATCACTGCGCCAGATGGACCACAGCAGCAGCAGGACATGGATACCGCCCACACCAGCGGTAAACTGATTGATCATGCGATTGAGCTTGGGTGGTCCAGACACCCACGACTACGGAGGAGGGCATCCCAGCATAGACGGAGGTTGTAGCGGCGGATTCGGATTATTCTTGCGAGACATGCGGCACACCCAGTCTGGGTGCTGACCTCAGAGGATATTGAGGAGATTCGCCAGCATCCGATGCGGCACATATTATGAGATGGAGGCACCTCCATAGTGTACCCCCGCGTCCCACATGATATTGTATCCCCTCACTGTACTCCACTCACCTCCATAGCGTACCCCCCCCCCCCTCTCCACTATATTCACACCCTATAAGGGTTTCTGTTTACCTTCCAGCTCCAGTTTCATTTTCTAGGTGCCAGTAGCATCATCTTTATTTTTCATTTTTTGGTTTTTTATCAAGACATTGTACAGATCCACCATGATGTAACTTTTTGGTCTCATAGGTCATTATGGCCTTTTGAAGACGTTAATATAACATTTCATTTCATTTCATTGCTCTCTCTCTCTCTCTCTCTCTCTCTCTCTCTCTCTCTCTTCGCCTGCTCGCACTACGCACCCTTGCTGTGCTGCGCCTGGCGCCGCCCTGCTCGCGCTATGCTAGCCCGTCTCCCTGTCCGCCTGCCCGCTAGTCCCTTTGCCTCCCTAGTGGTGTGAACCTGTTCGCTTCGCACTGCCTTGCCCGTGCCGCTCACTGCCCGTCTCCCTCTCCGCCTGCCCGCTATTTTGTTCGGCTCCCTTTTCCCACCCACCCTTCCTCAGGCCCCCAAGGCAGCAACATAACTTTCTCTCTCTCTCTCTACTGATGTATTGTAGGGCTAGATACTTACCTTGAGTTCTTTCTTTTCTTTTCCAGACAGTGTATCAGATGACACATGGTTGTAACTTTGGTCTCATAGGTCACTTTGGCCTTCTGAAGACGTTAATATAACATTTCATTTCATTTCATTTCTCTCTCTCTCTCTCTCTCTCTCCTCCCTGCCTGTGGGAAGCGCTGCAGAGCAATCTCGAGGAATGGCTCCGAGTCTCCAAGAGAAGCTCGAGGCCCTCGAGACAGCAATGAAGGCACTAATCAAGGAGAACAAGAAGACATCCGATTCCAACCTCAATGAGGTGGAGAACAAATTACACCGGCACATCATGGCCCTCGAAGCACGGGTCATAGACCTTGAACAAGAGAACACGGCACTCAAGGAGGAGGTGAGTGCATTGAAAGTGGAACTTGTAGCCGTCAAGAACACTGAGAAGGAAGAAGGGGAGATCAATGACAACACTCTCACGGCCATCAAAGAAGAGATCTCCAAGCACATCACAAAGGACATGGAGGGAAAACTCGAAGCCAAGCAGTCAGGATGGGTTGAAGTGGTGAAGAAGAACATCCGTAAAGAAGTGAGGGAGGAGACTCAAAGGGAAGAACACCAAATCATTCACACCACCATTGAGGAGGAGAAGATGAGGCATGCCCGCTTCCTCAACATTCGAGTCACAGGTATAGCCGAGACACCCGACTTCACTCCCGAGAAAGATGGACAACTTCTATGCATGAAGCTCGGCTACAGGGAAGAGGACCCTCTCCCCTTCACCATAGCATGGAGAGTCGGGAAAGACTCAACACGCAAGGGAGCCCTTGTCCTACAGTTTGTAGGAGAGACGGAGAGGGTCACCTTCATAAGGAAGAGGGTGATTCTACGAGGATTACAGGGAGATCCCATCTATTTGGATGACGACCTTACAAGGATGCAGATAGAACACAGGAAAACATGCATGCCGAGAATCCTACAGGCCCAGAAAGAGGGCAAGAGAGCATTCTATCACGATGGCCGTGTCATCATCGATGGCAAGGCCACCGATTAGCGCCAGGCGGCCTATGGGACATCGGCTATGGAGGATCCAGATTCACAGATACACATAGCAGTTTGGAACTGCAATGGAGCACTTTGACATCTTGGGAGGATGGAGGAGGTCATGGAGGGACGGGACATCATACTACTTACAGAGACTCACCAGAGCCCAGAGAGGGGGCTACCCGAAGTAGAGGGCTATCAGTGGGAGTTTACATACAAGGGGACCACACGGCAGAGCACATCGAGAGGATCTGGAGGTAGAGCGGTACTCTTCAAGCGAGAGCTACAGGAGTGCTTACAGGTGGTAGCACGTGACCAGGAGGCTAGATACATGTGGATTAGATTGCAGCTCTTAGCAGACAGGGTGTTATACATTGCTCTATGCTACTTCTCTCCTAGAGGATCGAGATATGCCATGACAGCAAAAGAGGAGAGTAGAGGGTAGGAGGAGGACACAGGGCCATTGGGAGAGTCACCATATGCAGCCCTTTCAGATGAGATCATACACTACTCCAACTTGGGGGAAGTCCTCCTTATGGGGGATTTCAATGCACGGACACAGAGTCGACAATGCGACATTTATAATTTCGAGCACCCCTAGGTGATGCACACACTCGAGGTGGAGGACACTGGAGCTTGCAGGGTGTCAAGAGGACATGGGGCCGGATAACACTAGATATGGTCATCACTTGCTTGAGTTGGGAGCGCGACACCATCTCGTTATTTATAATGGGATGAGACAGTGGCAGGATTCAGGAGCACTGACATGCTTTCCACGATTGGGGGGTCGGGGGGAGGGGGGCACAGTGGACTACATCATGGGGTCCATGGAGACCACACAGGCAGTGACATCTTTCACCAATCCCCCCTGTCCTATTGGTGCGGATCACACGTACCTCTTACTGTCACTCATTGGCGAGCTCCACACCAGCACCCACACAACCCACACAGGCATCGCATACAACTTTCTACTTCACCCATGACTTGGCAGACATATATGAGCATCATGTATATGACGGGCTATTCCCAGATGGATCCCCTGTCACCTCTAGACACTCTCACCACCCAGCTGTCATCTCTACTACATACGGCCGCCACCCGCAGCTTCCCCCATCATACACACATTGCGCACACAGATAGATCTGGGAGCATGCCCCAGAATCATTGGTATGATGATGAGTGCAGAGAGCTATATAGACACCTCCGTGCCCAGAGAGCACTGGGGACCATTACACAGAGACATGCGAGCCAACAGATGAGGATCCTCACACGCCGTAAGAGGCGTGCATATGAGGAGGCACAGTATTGGGATATATACCACCTACTCATTAGCAGAGATGCAGCCACTGCATGGCGCAGGATGAGAGAGCCTCGCTCTCGTACTCCGATTGAGGATCCACACACATGGCACACATATGCAAAGAGCCTCTACCATATCCCTCAGCAGTCGCCCATACCATAGCCACAGGAGTCCCGCCCTACCACCTCCACTTTCTTTACCGCCTCGATGGTAGAGAGAGCTATCCGCCGGTTACAGCATGGGAGATTGGGTGACCACACAGGTATACAGAGAGCATCTTATTTATGCAGCTGACACACTTTGTTGCTCACCTCTTTAATAGGGCACTAGTGGAGGGCCTACTAGCTGAGTGGACTATGCACACCATCGTGCCTCTCTACAAAGCGGGAGACATGCTAGACCCCAGCAACTACAGGACTATCATGATTGGTCATACATTGGCCAAACTTTATGGCGCAGTGCTCGAGGTAGAGTTGAGCTCATATGCAGAGAAGGAGGGACTGCGAGCACTAGGGCAGGCTGGATTCCGACGAGCTTTCTCCACTATTGACCATATATTCACTCTCAGATGTCTAATTGACCAGGCTAGGGCGCGGAGGAAGAGATTATACTGCTGCTTTGTGAATTTCCATAAAGCATTTGACACGGTGCCACGAGAGAGACTCTTCCAGCGCCTACAGTCATTGGGGATCCCATCAGAGATGGTTTGGGGCATCTATGCTTTATATGAGCAGGTCCTCGGGCGCATACGATGCCTCGGGGGGCTATCTGATGTTATTGCTAGCACCATAGGTGTGAAGCAAAGATGCCCACTCTCTGCTACACTATTTGGGCTATACATCGATGAGGTGGCTAACTTCATTGGTCACGGTAGTGGGGACGGGGTAGACATCTCAAGTACCACAGTCCACATTATGCTATATGCAGATGATATTATTCTGGTCTCTGAGTCGCGGATGGGACTACAGAACCATCTCCATGCACTCAATGACTTCACACAGAGGGGGCTTACAGTGAACCTTGGGAAAACCAAGGCCATGATTTCCGACACCTCAGGGCCGGTTCGATGACAGGCCATCTTCACACTAGCAGGAGGACAGGTAGAGGTGGTAGACTCATATGTGTACCTGGGGATTACATTTACGACTCCGCCAGGAAGATTTACTACGGCACAGGCAGCGAGGGATAGACTCACACGCCCAGTTTTCAGAAACGCCGTTTCTGGCCCACCGAAACGGCGTTTCCAAGGCCCTGTTTTTCCAAGGTTTAGAAACCCGCGTGCTGTTTTTCGCCCCATTCTGCGCGCTTATTTCAACCGCCTGTTTGGAGCTGCTTTACCCATCTACCTTGCCCTCTACCCCTCTGAAAAGATTGTGGAAGAGTAGAGAATTCACAAGAATTGATTCAACCATAAAAACCATTGCTTTGCAAGCTTCAACTAAATCAAATCAATTGAAATTTAAACACTTAACAAAATTAAAATACTTAGCTCAATAGATCATATTGGGTGCAATCTTCCCCTCTCTTGTGCGTGGCCTCTCCCCACACGAGTATTTCTTTATTAGCTTTCTTTTCACCAAAATTAGGCCATAGCTTCCAAAATATACAAGATGTGCTTTTTAGAGAGCACGGCACTCTTCTTTTACAAAAATAGAGTGTCAAATATTGGGACTAGGGTAAAGCCATAGGCTTTAATAAATTCCACATAATAAATGTATCTTTCCTAAAGTTCAAAATGGAAAAATCATTTGCTAAGGTTGCAAGCTACTATGCTTGCCAAAAATGAAATGTGATGAACCAAGACATTTCTTCCAAAGTAAACTCTTCAATTCCCATAGTCTTCATCACCTGAAAATATAAGCCCAATTAATTAGTAAATTAATCCCACAAATATTAAACAGGCACAAATCATCACCAACTCATGACTACCAAGCGTAAGTACCCCAGGAATCACCCTGCCATACAAACCTAACTGAAATAATCATAGGTGGCCTCAAACATACGTCATATACCGCACGTATTAATATTTATAGTGGTGTCACCCACGATATTAACCTAGCTGGCATGACGCAAGAGTAACCTAGGCGTTCCCAAATTACTCAAGAGGGGATAAATAATATTTTTCTAGAGGACTTAAAATATATTCTCATGACAACCTCCACATCAGCCCTCTACCACGCCCTCTACCTCCCGAAGAGGAAGTATCTACAGCAATGGGTGGTCAAGAGCATGAAGCTGGTTCAAGTCAAGCAGCAGCAGCAAAGAGGGCCAGAGGCAGAGACACAGGATCAGATTTCTCCTCTACCTCAGTGTCGGGTGTGCATGCAAGGAGGACTCCTTTGCTAGGTGATGTATCACATTCACAAGACACCCCTCCAATAAATACAATACAAAGGGCTAGCATCCAAGCAGGATTTCAAAAGCAAGCAATTGCAGAGGCAACTAGGGAGCTCACCCGGATGTTCATACGGTGTGCCATTCCCTTTCATGTGGCCAAGACAAATCAATGGAGGAAGACCATGAGGGCCATCAGCCGCATTGGATGCGAGTGGGATGGCCCTACATCTGAGGCTCTGCGGACACGAGAGCTAAAGCGGGAAAAATCATGCATAGAAGTGTAGCTACAGCCCTTGAAGGAAACATGGAAAAGGTATGGCTGCATTGTATTGTGTGATGGGTGGTCAGATGTACGCAGGAGAAATGTATACAATGTTTTGGTGTCATGCTGCAAAGGCACTATGTTTTTGAAAGCCATTGATGCCTCCCTCCCAGGTCTCACAGTTACAGGTGCATTTATTTGGACACATATAAGGGAGGCTATAGAGCAAGTTGGGCCTGAGAATGTTGTGCAGGTGGTGACAGATAATGGAAGTAATTGTAAGTCTATGGGCTCTATGCTGGAGGATGAATTTCCAGCCATTGTGTGGACCCCTTGTGCATCACATAGCCTCAACTTATTGATTGAGGACATAGGTCAAATACAATGGGTTGAAGCCATCTTTCGCACCGGACGAAGCATGGTGAAGTTTGTGAAGAAGAGGCCAAAAGTCTTGAGCATGTATCGGGCCTACAGCACTCTTGAGCTATTGCAGCCTGCAGCCACCAGATTTGCATACATGTTCATTGTGCTTGAGAGACTCTTGCGAGTCCGCAGAGAGTTGGTACGCACTGTCTACTCAAATGAATGGCTAGAGTGGGATGAGAGAGAGAGCCCCAAGGCAAGAGCTTTTGTGCGTGATGTCATGAGAGAGGAGTGGTGGGTAGAGATTGAGGAGTTGATCAAAACTCTCTACCCCATCTACACAGTGTTACGCATTACAGACATGGAGGGCAGTACTCTAAGCTTTTTATACGAGTACATGGACAAGATTGGGGAGGCTCTCAACAAGCAAGACTACTTGAGAGCAGAGCAGTAAGTCTCCTCAGTCATGGCTACCCTTGCTTTACTTCTTATCTTTATTTTACTCGAGTCTTTACATTGGTCTCGACTCTTGACTCTTGTTTTTTGTCCTTTTTTTATCTTATGGTTTGATCTCTAAAGGGTTGATGAAATCAAGGCTGTGTGGAATCGGCGATGGGATTGGTTTCACAGGCCGATTCATGCAGTAGCACATGTATTGCATCCTTTGTGGCGAGATGAGGAGCAATACGAGAACGAGGAGCTAGAAGAAGGCTTCATGACATACATCAGGAACTTGACATCTGGTAATGTGCACATGCTGAAATGTATAGAGGATGATCTCTTGGCCTTTCGCAACCAGACAGGGAGCTTTGGTCGAGAGGCTGCAAAGCTTCGAGAGACTCAGCTACTACAGCCTGTCTCATGGTGGGAGACAGCTAATTTGATTGACAATGCGATCCTTCTTTGCTTGATCGCATTTATGCTATGGACTCATAAATTTAGGTGAAGACTACATGGCATAACTCACATATTTGCTTTATGAGGAGCTGATAGTGCCGAGCCACAACACCCGCTGCACCACCCATTCTCAGAGGCAGAGGGGGGGATCCATCGCTTCCACTTCAGCAGAGGCAGAGGACCACGATCCTACCATTTCTTCATCTGAGCTTGACTCTCATGAGTTGGAGGATGACTCCTCCATGGATGATCTTGATGAGTGATTTTTGGAGCACTTAGCTCTAGGATTTTGTCATGCCAACAGCTGCTGCCAGCCACATGGATATTTTTTGATCATGTTCTGTATTTACTATAGTCTATACACATGGATTATGGATGATGGATGATGGATGATGGATCTTGTATTGTATTGACTCTTTTGAGGCTTGAGCCTTGAGCCTACAGTTGTCATTTCTGAATTTTGATCTATCATTTGAGTCTTTGACATTGAACTTGAGCAAAGATGTATTTTTCAAGCTTTTGTAATGTTTTTATTAATTATATATGTATGTATTAAACCCTAAAACCGAAACTCCGTTTCCCCGTTTCTTCCCAAAGGCCGAAACTCCGAAACTCCGTTTCCCGCCGTGCTCCGCACCCCCGTTTTCGAAACTCGTGGAAACTATGCTCACACGAGGGTATGCAGCTGTGGCCATGCTAGAGAGACAATGTCACCAGGCACACTTCCAGGAGCCCCGCACGAAGGGGTGGTTGTTTGACACACTAGTCACCCCTGCTTTGATGTATGCTGCAGCAGTATGGGCACACCAGTCACCCCTGCTTTGCTGTATGCTGTAGCAGTATGGGCACCTAGGCTCGCCACCTCCACATGGTCTTAGATAGAGAGGCCTCAGATTCTCATGCTTTCACGGATGATCCGCAACAAACCCTCCGTCTCACGTGACATTGTCCGGACGGAGTTTGCTGCACCTCCTATGCTAGTAAAGGCCCTCTTCCAGACAATCTGCTTCATACAGAGGATCAGAGATATGCCATCAGATCGACTCTCACATAGAGCTTTTGAGGCGTCCAGGCAGCTCGTAGAAAGTGGAAATAGGAGAACATGGTATTCACAGACGATACAGTGGCTCACTCAGCATGGTCTTGACATAGATCACCTGCCACCTTTCGAGTATGATATACATGCACTGTCACCATTTGGCCACCCGAATGGTTCACTCTTGCTTTCACACTATGTACATATTGGATTGGTGTCCATGGCTTATGGAATGTGCCTATGCATGTGATTGACACGTGTCATGCTGTATAGTTGGATATGATATTCCGCTGGGACTTGACGTTATCATGCCCGGAATATCTGGAGGACTTGGCTTTCCGCTGGGACTTGTGCCTTTGTGTACATGCCCGGAAACGCCTGGAGGATTGGCTTTCCACTGGGTCTGGTATCGCATATACTTGCCTGGAAACGCCTGATCTTATATGCTTTCATGAACGGAAATTGCTCATGCCAATGCTGCATTGCATAGCATCTTTATGTGCTTGCCTGCAAATGAAATTGCATGGTGTTTTCATGCTTGCATGACCTATGTGTAGTTCCGGGTAAGGGGACGCCCGCCCGTGAACCGTGCGTGTGAAACTGTCTGCTGACATGGTTGTGTGGCATGTGAACAGGTGGTAAGTATTACCCAATCTAGGCTCAAATAGCCCTTAGGACTTAGCCAATATTTATAAGTGAGTGCGTTCCCACTTCATTAAAGTTTGGGCGCCCAAAAGTCACTTATAAATTATGACCGCTTCCAAGTTCACACTCACTGATGTCCCGAGGCGGACAAGACTCAATGTCCAGGACCTGATCCTCCCCTTTTACTCATAAATGGGCATCTCCCCATGTCCCCTCACCTGATTGGACCCCAATTCACTTACTTATTAAGAGAAAATTCGTGTTTTCTCTTCATGAGGATTTTTGGAGGCTGAAAACTCTGTTTTTCCACCATTTTTCTCCATTTCCAAGCTCTCCATAGCCATACCCAACTTGCTAGGGTGTTTTCCAAGCTTCCAAGAGTGTTTCCAACAAGTGCTAATCACTCTCCTACTCACTCCCAATGACTAAAATTCAGCAAAACAGCTCTCATTTTTGCTGTAATTTCTGGTCTTTTTGCTGAAAGCCCTAATTTCAGCCTACCTTTCTCAAGTTGAACCATAGGGGAAGCTTTCCTAAGGTTCCCTTCATCCTCTTGAAGACTTTTGTTACGAAGGATTGCGGCAAATCGAAGATATCAACACTTCTAAAGCTTCCAACGCGAAGGCTTCCGCTTGCAATAACTTCTATGAAGACTGGTAAGCTAATTGGACAATGTGTTGTCATTACTTATTCAGTAGAAGGGCAGGACTCCTTGTTTAGCTGCCCTGTGTAGTATTTCTCTTGTCCTATGTGCTCTTGAAGATGTTGCTACCTTGCTTGGTAGAACATAGAGCCAATGGTAGAGAATATGGGCACTGAAGTCGGGCCGGGCATCAAGGCAGCTCCTTGGTGATCTACATCGACATACCATTGTTTTCTAAAAGCTGAATTTCATATGCATTGGCATGGAGGATTTGGCAATGGATGCCCGTGAAGCTATGTATTGAGATTCTCCAATAGTAATACAAATTACTCAAGGGAGGGGTCGACCGTTCCGGCTCATTGTGTGTCTCTTGTCAATTCAGCAATTTTCTTCTTGTATTTGAGCAAGTGTCATTCAAATCTTAGTGTATCTAAGTGTATTGATTAGCATTGTGTTCAACCAAGTTACATTGGTATCAGAGCATACGGTTCTCTTTCACTTCTATCGTGAGAGACGATCACCGTGAACAC
This sequence comes from Cibotium barometz, assembly GCF_041138505.1. NCBI lineage: Eukaryota > Viridiplantae > Streptophyta > Polypodiopsida > Cyatheales > Cibotiaceae > Cibotium > Cibotium barometz. The sequence goes on from NC_141075.1 coordinate 9,939,050, forward strand.
TAGCTATCTCTACACTTAGAACATTATGGACAGCCATACAATGAATGTTGGAGATGCTAATACAAGAGGCAGGGACAATGAAATGCATGCCTCCAATGCTTTACAGGATGAGCAAACTCATAAGGTGCACAATAGGGAACATGAATATGTGGGACAGTCGTCTCGTGGCAAAGAGAAGATGCAAGAAGAAGAGTCCATAGTCTTGAGGGCTGAACTTACTCGTATGCAGGCTCTTCTCCATGCACAACAAGAAGAATTGAATCTCTATCGCCGCGAGGATCCATTGGTACATGATCGTTTGAAGTCCAAGAAAGCTGAATCTTATATGGATCATGCAATGGCAATGATTGCTCAAGAGTTGCACATGCAACCGAGGGATGCAGCACGTGCATACTTGGCTCGTACCGAGGATGCCTATGCAGAAAAGGCAACCATTCCACATGTCTTGGAATCCCCACAACTGCCCGAACAAGAACTTATGTCTAAGAGGATGAATCTCCATGCGATGGGAGAGGAACAATCAGTGACTTCACGCCATGCAGGAATACCTCATGTAGTCCGTGAAGGATACAATGTTTATGGCAGTGGTCAAAATGTAGTCAAATGCCATTGCCGGCTGAAAATGTACATGCACAACACATGCAACATGGGCTGCAATTCTCTGTTGGTGCAGGTATTCCACGTATCTCTCATGCCACTCATGTCTTCGAGTGTGCTCGTGAGGGAGAAGTTATGGCTGAAAATGTATCAATGCATGTTGAGGGGCCAGCCATGCCTCATGCTTACAGGGCACATGTATCTATGCCTTAATGCATCACCTTTTGGTCCAAAAATGATGCCAGATGAAGAGTTTTTCAAAGATTGCCCGCATGTGCTTCAGACATATTTGGATGCATTTCAGTTGCGGACAACTGTTTAGAAGCGGGGGGAATGTCACCATTTGGCCACCCGAATGGTTCACTCTTGCTTTCACACTATGTACATATTGGATTGGTGTCCATGGCTTATGGAATGTGCCTATGCATGTGATTGACACGTGTCATGCTGTATAGTTGGATATGATATTCCGCTGGGACTTGACGTTATCATGTCCGGAATATCTGGAGGACTTGGCTTTCCGCTGGGACTTGTGCCTTTGTGTACATGCCCGGAAACGCCTGGAGGATTTTCTTTCCACTGGGTCTGGTATCGCATATACTTGCCTGGAAACACCTGATCTTATATGGTTTCATGAATGGAAATTGCTCATGCCAATGCTGCATTACATAGCATCTTTATGTGCTTGCCTGCAAATGAAATTGCATGCTGTTTTCATGCCTACATGACCTATGTGTAGTTCCGGGTAAGGGGACGCCCGCGCGTGAAACGTGCGTGTGAAACTGTCTGCTGACATGGTTGTGTGGCATGTGAACAGGTGGTAAGTATTATCCAATCTAGGCTCAAATAGCCCTTAGGACTTAGCCAATATTTATAAGTGAGTGTGTTCCCACTTCATTAAAGTTTGGGCGTCCAAAAGTCACTTATAAATTATGACCGCTTTCAAGTTCACACTCACTGATGTCCCGAGGCGGACAAGACTCAATGTCCAGGACCTGATCCTCCCCTCTTACTCATAAATGGGCATCTCCCCATGTCCCCTCACCTGATTGGACCCCAATTCACTTACTTATTAAGAGAATATTCGTGTTTTCTCTTCATGAGGATTTTTGGAGGCTGAAAACTCTGTTTTTCCACCATTTTTCTCCATTTCCAAGCTCTCCATAGCCATACCCAACTTGCTAGGGTGTTTTCCAAGCTTCCAAGAGTGTTTCCAAGTGCTAATCACTCTCCTACTCACTCCCAATGACTAAAATTCAGCAAAACAGCTCTCATTTTTGCCGTAATTTCTGGTCTTTTTGCTGAAAACCCTAATTTCGGCCTTCTTTCTCAAGTTGAACCATAGGGGGAGCTTTCCCAGGGTTCCCTTTATCCTCTTGAAGACTTTTGTCGCGAAGGATTGCGGCAAATCGAAGATATCAACACTTCTAAAGCTTCCAACGCGAAGGCTTCCGCTTGCAACAACTTCTATGAAGACTGGTAAGCTAATTGGACAATGTGTTGTCATTACTTATTCAGTAGAAGGGCAGGACTCTTTGTTTAGCCGCCCTGTGTAGTATTTCTCTTGTCCTATGTGCTCTTGAAGATGTTGCTACCTTGCTTGGTAGAACATAGAGCCAATGGTAGAGAATATGGGCACTGAAGTCGGGCCGGGCATCAAGGCAGCTCCTTGGTGATCTACATCAACATACCATTGTTTTCTAAAAGCTGAATTTCATATGCATTGGCATGGAGGATTTGGCAATGGATGCCCGTGAAGCTATGTATTGAATTTCTCCAATAGTAATACAAATTACTCAAGGGAGGGGTCGGCCGTTCCGGCTCATTGTGTGTCTCTTGTCAATTCAGCAATTTACTTCTTGTATTTGAGCAAGTGTCATTCAAATCTTAGTGTATCTAAGTGTATTGATTAGCATTGTGTTCAATCAAGTTACATGCACCACACATCTAGCTCTCTCACAGTGAGAGGAACAGAGTCCTTTGGCAGGATTTATGGCAGCGATACACTCAAGAGACTTGGATTACACCTAGTCAGCCTCTACCGCCGAAGATGCTATACTACAGAGATGAGTTTATGCGTATCTCAGCAGATGAATTTATACAGAGACCTGGATACATGGATGTGTACATGCCTCACAGTGCGTGAGTGGTGATTGGCTAGCTCAGAGTGTCATCACACTAGCTTGAGATTGAGGCAGGTAGGGCAGACGGATCCCGAGAGCAGAGAGTATATGCAGACTATGCTAGGAGGAGGTTGAGAGTGAGGAACATTATGTATGCAGCATAGTCACAGGGAATGGGCATTTTTAGACTTGGGAATGTTGGGGATGGCAGCATCTTCTCGTTCCCATTCCTGTCCCATGTCACTCTATAGTGACAAGGAATGGCCTTTCATAATCTTTTCCGTCCCCATTTCGCGTCCCATGTGATTATGGTATGCAGATGCAGAGCATATAGTGTCATTAGAGAGAGATACACCACCATCTTCAGTGGACATCCCTCACTCCGCCAGATCATGGAGTCCGCAGACCAGCACAGATTTGGCCAGTTCTTGCTAGAGACACAGCGCTACAGAGAGACACTGCTACGGACTCATACCACAGGGAGAGGTGGGCGACAGCTCTAGCTCACTGATTTCTTCCAAAGATCTATCCAAGTGCCTACCCTGACACAGGAGAGGGTTACACTTCAGTGCGCTGCGGACCTCCGAGCCAGGCAGAGACCGAGAGCACTAGGCTACCAGACTCCCAGACTACATCAGAGGGAGATCACAGAGGTACATGCTTGACATCAGCACCATATCCAGGAGCGGCTAGCTCACTTACACTCACACCCGGAGATCATGCTCCGAGGTATTTTTTTTCTTTTCAGAAAGAGACTTCTATTAAGTATGAGAAAAACATACAACAATCACAGCTATAAGCCGGAAAGATAGAATAGAATCACCCCAATATGTAAGGTGATTTCAACCACTGAGGAGCATCATGATGCCATGTAAGACCTGTGGTACTAGAGGAAAAGAAGATGCCATGGTCCCATTCCCGCATAAATATCACACGCTTCGCCTGCATAGAACAAGAGGGCCCCTGAATGCGAGCCCAAGTAGCCATAAGAGTGTGGATGATATCACCCATATAGTACTAATGCACTGAGACCCAAAAATCTGAACACCCTCAATAGCCTCCGTGCATCTAGCTCTCCAGATCTGCCATGCTGTAATACTGGCAATAATCTCCCAACTGGTGTCAATCCTTTGTCTAGGGGGTGTATAATCAGAGTGAGGAACATCTTGCAATAAACCATGCTAGGCAATACCTCTACGAATGAAAAAAACAGAATCTGTACCATTGCCCTCATAAAAAAGTTGCGGACCGGCGGACTGGGAGAGCCAAGCAACTGCCCCCCAAGTCACATGCATGGCTCGGCCACTCAATTTGCCCATAAGTTGGGCTACAGGAACCCAAATCTGCTGTGCAATGCTGCACCCCCATAGACAATGTTGTACGGACTCGGAATCTGCCGCACAACTAGGACAGGAAGGTGCTACACCGAAAACTGATCTCCACTGATTGGTGGGGAGAGCACCATGTAAGAATAACCAAAAGAAATGAGAGATTTGGCTCCTTCTATATGAGTGCCAAAGTCTATGCCAATATGTGCGCTGTATCACTGGAGAAATATCATAGCTCTCCAATGAGGCTTGAGAGTAGGGATCCTATGCATCTGTCGAGTGAGGAGAAGCCTGGCATTCCGAACAGTGAAACTGAAAAAAGGAAGGCTTTTCAAAGGATCGAAGACATCAATCCACTGCCACTCTCCTGGATCCCACTGAAGATATCTGATAGGACTGCCACCATATAGCCACAAACACCAAGAGCCATGAGTCACTATCTGAGGAGAAGGGTCAATGAACCAGTACTTCCCCGAGCCACCAACAATCCTCACTGGACTAAGCCTAGTGTTTGGTATGATCTCCTCGATACTACATCTCCTCAATCTCCCACCAGGCATGATAGAATACATGAGGAAATCTGTATCCTCCTGGCCTGGCAGAGCAATGACCTGCAGAGGTATGCCTATCCTCGAAGAAACTCCCAGCCAACTCAAATGATAGTCTCCGTGAAAGGTCCCAGAAAGCCACTCATGCGGAATAGCTGCATCAATCTGATCAATACGAATGGGAGAGCCCCTAAGATGCTGAGTGGTGCAACTCTCCGATCCTCCGGAAGACTCTTAAAGGTCTTCCAAGCAAGAACTGTGTATGCGCATCTCTCCCATCCTGACCATTGCATATAACGAGATGCACCAAGTGGCCGACCAGCCTCATCCCTAATGAACTCGTTCCACATAATAGGTTGTCGGTCAGCCTCGTCCAAAGACCTAGGAAGCCTTTGTTGCAAAAAATATCTCATGCTTCTCCATGCTCTGACAATGGCTGCAATAAGAGGGGAACATGGTGCCCTAATATCAGCCTCTGTGAACAAAAAACGTGTGTTGGGCATCCAGTCTCTCCCGACCCTGGGTGTACATCTGGAAATCTGAGACAAGAAAAAATCCTTCCAAGGCTCAGTTCCTGGTAGGAAACCTTTGACCACAAGTTTGCAAAGCAACGCCCTGCATTGAACATCCGGATCGATAATATTCAAGCCCCCTCTCTTTTGGGCTGAATAACTGTGAGCCAAGCAACCCTGGCACGAGTGTTTGAGGTGCCATCCAACCGTGCTCCAACAGGGCTCCGAGGTATTTTTGCCTCGCCATCGCCTATGTATCACATATTACACCCCCATTATGAATACAGGCTCCATCCATCACACCCCTCGACTAGCTCAGTACTTTCATAGTTTATTTCATGTTCATTTTGTCCTTTTTTTTTCTGGACATCCAGAAGACATTGACAGTTGTACATTGATTTGTCTCATAGGTCAAGTTCAGCCTCTAATAGACGTTAATACAGCTTTCTTTCTTTCTTTCACTCTCTCTCTCTCTCTCTCTCTCTCTCTCTCTCTCTCTCTCTCTCTCTCTTTCTGGCCTCCTTTTCCGGCCTCCCTTTCCCGCCTCCTGCCCATTTCGCCTCTTGCCCGTCGCTTCACTCTCCACCCCCTCTCTCACTGTTCGCACGTCGCCTCTTCCCTGTGCCCGTCGCTTCACTCTCCGCCCCCCTCTCTCTCTCTGTGGTGTTTAACACCACGCCACAGTGGGTTAGGCGATCAGCTCCCACATTTACATATGGGCAAGAGATTGTGGAGTATGCAGATGCATATACATATCTTGGGGTAGTATTCAGTGGGCCAGTGTTTTCGATGAGGAGAGCAGCAGAGACTAGATTGACTAGAGCACATGCAGCCTTGGGTGGTTTGGAGAGGATGTGTTCGCAGGTTCAGTTTCAGGAACCCCGAACAAAACTTTGGCTTTTTGACACTCTAGTGACTTCAGCTATGCTTTATGGAGTGCAGATATGGGGACCTTCAGTGGGCCATCACAGCGCAGGAGGGTGGAGAGGTATGGAGAGGCCTTTGGTATCTATGATTGCTAGGATTATTAGAGCCAAGGCCTTGGTACCTCATGAGATTATTCGAGCAGAGCTGGCGGCTGCCCCTCTGGTGATTGAGGCTCTTACGAGATCAGTCTCCTACATACATGGCTTGTGGGATCTCCCCCGAGACAGATATGCACGCCTCGCTCTTGAGTCCTCCCGACAGTTAGCTTTACAGGGAGACACGGCTTGTTGGTATGGACAGATGACATCTTGGTTCCTGGCACATGGTTTAAGCATGGACAGATTGCCTCCCTTCCAGTATTCTCTGGAGGCACCCTCTGTCACTCGCACACGGACAGAGATTACCAGACTCATCCGTCAGGATGTAGTTAAGCTGGACATTAGGAGGACATGGATACAGCCGACCGAGGAGCTGGGCACGAAGATGGCTTTCTACAGAGAGCATTTTCTTCAGCTCACAGCAGATGGTTTTGTGATTAGACCCAGTTACATGGATGTACACTTGTCTCATGCAGTACGATGTGCTATTGGTCAGATGGTTTTGTGATCAGACCCAGTTACATGGATGTACACTTGTCTCATGCAGTACGATGTGCTATTCTCTGGAGGCACCCTCTGTCACTCGCACACGGACAGAGATTACCAGACTCATCCGCCAGGATGTAGTTCAGCTGGACATTAGGAGGACATGGATACAGCCGACCGAGGAGCTGGGCACGAAGATGGCTTTCTACAGAGAGCATTTTCTTCAGCTCACAGCAGATGGTTTTGTGATCAGACCCAGTTACATGGATGTACACTTGTCTCATGCAGTACGATGTGCTATTGGTCAGATTCGCACATCCTCACACCAGCTTGAGATTGAGATTGGCCGATATAGAGGTATACCAGCTGAGGCCAGGATATGTCGAGTATGCCATGGGGAGCCAGAGACAGAGCTGCATTATATATGCCATTGTACTGCATACTATGAGATACGTGGTCGTTTCCACTGTTTATTCAGAGAGGGTTTTGGACCACTTTCCAGAGTCATGGGGTACCAGGACCAGAGGTGTTTGGGATTGTTCTTGCTTGAGCTGCGGAGATATAGAGATAGCCTACTTAGGCGCACAGAGAGCCAGACTCAGAGGCACGTTACAGACTTCTTTAGTCCAGCCATCACTGCGCCAGATGGACCACTAGAGAGGAGCTTCAGCCACTCATCCATGTTATGCGCCGTGATGAGAGTGCGAGGTACATGTGGGTCAGAGTGAGGGCAGATGACGGTAGACCCCTATACATTGCTATATGTTACTTTCCACCCAGCACATCTCATTATGCAGCGCCCAAGGGGCAATCTCCATATATGATTTTGGATGAGGACATATGGGAGTTCTCCAGGGAGGGAGATGTTATCATACTTGGGGACTTTAATGCTCGAACGGCTCAGTACCAGACCTCCTTCTTTGACACTTCGGAGGAGATGTTGAGAGAGAGAGATGTGGAGGAGATGTGTTTGACCTGGAGATCACAGGATGAGGTGGAGTGTACTGAGTATGGGAGATACCTCTTGGAGATGGAGACTGCACAGGGGCTGGCCATTTTAAATGGCCTAGAGAGGTATCCACTTGCCAGTGGCTTTACTTGCTTTCCACACAGACATGGGGCCAGCACAGTGAATTATGTTTAAGCCTCGCTAACCTTCATCCCGAGTATCTTGGATTTTGCGATTGGCCCCAGGCCCATCGGAGTTACGGTGGATCATGCACTTCTCTCCTTTACGGTGGATTTCCACTACAGTACCCGCCAGGTTGGGCAGTCCTCCTATCACCTGAGATATACCTTCTGTAGAGAGACTGATGGAGTATACACCGCAGAGATCTACAGCTTGTTGAGTGCAGAGGATCCACAGAGGCCATTAGCAGAGCTCACACAGATCCTGACAGAGGCTTTACATATAGCTGTAGCGACGGCCTTCCCACACACGCAGCCCACAGTACGACCATGTCCTGGGAGCATGCCCAAAATAGTTGGTATGATGATGACTGTAGGGAGCTCACAGCCCGGCTACAGAGAGAGGTGGCCACAGGTGTTACTACATATAGACAGTCATGCATCATCCTCCGATCCCTCATTCAGCGGAAGAAGAGAGCATTCTTAGCTCGGCTGGAGAGAGACATCGATCAGTTGTTTTTGAGTCAGGATTCTGGGAGGCCTGGAGATTGCTTAGAGTGCACCCCCCGCCTCCGGCCATTACCTCTCCAGATACATGGGGCGAGTATGCAGCCTCCCTCTACACAGTACCAGAGAAGCCACCACTATCGAACCCTCCAGAGCCTTGTCCACCCACTGCTACCTTCTTCACAGCAGAGATGGTGAGGAGGACCATCAACAGATTGCATACAGGGAGGGCACCGGATCATGAGGGCATTGTAGCCGAGCATTTCATACATGCTAGAGATATGATTGTAGACTTGCTAGCTCTCATGTTTAATAGAGCCATGTGTGAGGGGTTTCCTAGGACTTGGAGTACTTCCACGATTGTGCCGGTACTCAAGTCTGGAGATCCGAGCCTGCCGACTAACTACCGCACCATTATGACTGGTCATTTGCAGGCCAAGCTATATGCCTCTACTCTTGAGCATGAGTTGAGCAGATGGGCAGAGAGACAAGGGGTCCGAGCTCAGGGACAGGCCGGTTTCAGGAGGAGATTCTCTACTTTGGATCATATCTTTTCCCTCAAGGCTATCATTGAGGAGGGCAGAGCACATGGGAGGAGTATCTACTGTGGCTTTGTGGATTTCCGCAAGGCCTTTGACACAGTGCCCAGAGCTAGACTGATGCACAAGCTGCAAGACTTGGGGGGTTCCATGTGAGCTCATTTGGGGTATTATGGCACTTTATGAGACAGTAGTTGGGCAGGTGCGGACTTCAGAGGGTCTCTCCCAGCCAGTACACTCCACTATAGGGGTGAAACAGGACTGCCCGCTCTCTCCGACTCTATTTGGACTATACATTGATGAGATCTTTGATTATATTGGGACACGAGGGGACAGAGGAGCCCAATTGGTTGGCACTTGGATACCTCTGCTCTTATATGCTGATGATATTGTGCTTATAGCAGACTCACCAGAGGGTATGCAGAGGCACTTGGATATTTTACATGCTTATGCACAAGACAGTGGGCTCTCAGTTAACCTTGGTAAGACCAAGGTTATGGTGTTTAACACTACAGCTCAGTGGGTCTGGAGATCAGCGCCTATTTTCACATATGGGCAGGAGACAGTGGAGTATGTTGACTCACACATATCTTGGAGTGGTGTTCACTGGGCCCACATCGAGAGGGTGCCTCTAGAGAGTACTGGAAGGATGGACGTTTGTCTAAGCTGAACCCATGGAGCTCAAACCAAGATGCTATCTGCGCATACCAACATGAAGTGTCTCCCTCCATGGCTAGCTGATGAGAGGACTCTAAAGCAAGTCGTACATACCGGTGTCGGGGAAGCTCCCAAGTGCTATGAATGAAGGACACTGATCTGGCAAGAGCCTCAACTATGATCAGTGGTGCTCCCATCTCAGCTCGGATAATCTCATGGGGTACGAGGCCTTAGCCCGAATCATCGTGGAGATCATGGACACAAGTGGTCTCTCCATCGATCTCCATCCATCGTATGTGCGTCCTGATCGACTGTCATGATCTAGGCTAGGCTCCCAGATCTGTACTCCATATAGCATAGTCGATGTGACCAGCGTGTCAAAAAGCCACAACTTAGTGCGTAGCTCCTGAAATTGTACCTGTGAGCACATCCACTCTAGGCCTCCTAGTGCTGCATATCCTCTATTTTGAGATTAGTAGAGTCATCAGACAGGACCTCATTCAATTGGACACTAGGAGGACATGGCTAGAGCCCTCAGAGGAGTTAGGGACGAAGATGGCTTTCTATAGAGAGCATCTTCTCCGCACCACTGAGGATGGCTTTATACTTAGACTGAGCTACATGGATACCCATTTTTCTCATGGATTGAGGTGCGCCATTGGGCAGATCCGCACCTCTTCACATCAGTTAGAGATAGAGATAGGCAGATTTAGAGGCATACCTCCAGGGGACAGGATATGTCAGATTTGTTGGATAGAGCCAGAGACGGAGGAGCACTACTTCTCTCGCTGCACAGCATATTATGAGATTCGAGGGCGCTACCATTGCCTTTTCAGAGAGGGATTTGGACCACTGGCTAGAGTCATGGACTATTGTGATCAGCGATGCTTGGGTTTTTATCTCCTGGAGATCCGTAGGCTCAGAGAGTCCATTATCAGGAGCAGACGCCTGACTGGCAGGGAGTCGACACAGAGACAGATTACTGACTTCTTTAGAGGGACTACCCGGGAGGACACACAGCCGACAGCCCAACAGTGGGCACCCCATGGGACTCTAGTTGATAAAGCTATCCAGTTGGGCAGATCCAGACGCGCGAGGGTTCGCGGATCCTTACATCAGAGACGGTGCCTACACTGGAGGATTCAGAGCATCATTGCGAGGCATCGGGCTCGTCCGACCAAGCATCTCACTATGGCAGATATCCAGGCAATCCGTTAGAGACCCATGCTAGAGCTCCTAGGATGATTACCACTCCAGCCATATACTGTTGTACTCACTGTCACTTTTGTACTCCCCCATATTCATGTATTCATGTATCCATGTACTCATGTACCCCATTTTGACTAGTAGCATTAGCTTCCCACTCTCCCTAGTTGCTGCTTCCGGATGCTCCCTACTGATGTATTGTAGGGCTAGATACTTACCTTCAGTCCTTTCTTTTCTTTTCCAGATAGTGTATCAGATGTCACATGGTTGTAACTTTGGTCTCATAGGTCACTTTGGCCTTTTGAAGACGATAATATAACATTTCATTTCATTTCATTTCTCTCTCTCAGTTCAGATGCCCAGCGCATTATGAGATATGGGGAAGATTTCATTGCCTCTTCCGGGAGGGGTTCAGACCATTGGCACAAGTGATGCAGTACGGAGTATTGAGAGGACATGCTCAGAGACAAGGCCACCCCATACAAGACGTTGCCTAGTGATTCATCACTGATTTCTTCATGGCACATAGCTAGAAACCCCCATACATGCGACATGCATGGCCAGAAACCCCCATGCATGCAACAAGCAAGCTTTTCAGCTACATGCATGCATCATGCAATGCTTTATCTTTTCGTGCATCTAAAAGTGTGCCATGAAAGCTTACTTTTCTTAAAAGTAAAGCATGCAAGCTCACTTTTCTCCAAAAGAGTCATGCAAGCTAGTTAACTAAAAAGAAAAAGATAAAAAGTAAACTTTTCCTCCTCTTTTAGCTACACGAGTTGCTACTTTGCTAATAGCCATTCTTTTATCCAAAAGTCTTGCACAAACCTCTCCCTACCACATCTTTTCATGAGCCATAACCTCCACTCCTCCTCTTCATCTAGGTGCCTCCTTCTAGGCTGAATAGAACTCTGTAAATTCAGATTTCTAGCCTCATTCAAGAGTACTCCTTGGCCTTTGTTTATAGCTCTATCTAATGCACTTATTCTAGAGTAATACCATAGTGTTTTTATTTCCCCAAAACACTTAGAAGCTGGCTGAATTCTGATTTTCAGAATTGAAAGTCTCCATTCAAGCTAGAAGAAGAACAAGAAGACTATTCCCAAGATTGAAGCTGTGGAAGAATCATCTTGGATCCGGTTGCTACAAGTTCTATGCGGGAGAACCCTTGGGAAGTGCTGGGCATTCTCCTAAGGCTGATTTTCATCCATTAGGTGGTTGATTTTATTGAAGTTTAGCTACATTTGAAGAAACCGGGATTGCTGGGCAATCTTGGTGAAGGGTGCTGGGCACCATATTGCTAACTTGTAGCTAGGCTACTTGTAGGCAAGTATAGCGTTTATAAGTTGTTTTCATATTCAATCATTTTGGAAGAAACAGTGGTGTATGGCTGGGCCAATTCACCCGTTTTATGTACTTGTAAAATTCTTACGCCCATCTTCTGGTCCCTAGTGCAGTATCATTACTTTTCAGTACTTCCACATTGTATAATCAATTGTTATGGCTATGTATGTGGGATATGGCAGTGATCAAAGGATGATAAATCTTGGGATTTCAGTATTAAATTCTGTATAACCACGGCTCCGTTTGTGACAGAGCAGATGGTATTGAACATGGGCACTTGAGAGGATAGTGTGAGTTGCATATCTACACTGACAACCATATTGTTTGCATTACTGTATTCATATGCATTGGTATGGAAATTTGGTGAGAAATGCCCATGACACTGTGTACTTGATTCCCCCAAGATTAATGTACACTATTCGAGGAAGGGGTCGGTAGTTCTGGCTCAGTGTGCGTCTCTTGTCAATTCAATAAATTACATCTTGTATTGAGCATGTTGTTTATTAAATCTTGGTGTATTTAAGTGTATTCATTAGCATTGTGTTCAACCAAGTTACACTTATGCTCCACAGGACTAGCCATTATAGCAAGTGGACAGGTTCACGGATGGCTTAAATTCATTTTTGCACATGTTTGTTCATGCACATCGGTTGTGAAGTCTGTTGGATACAATTCATATTGCTATGACCCTCTAGACTCGGTATGATTCCTAGCCAAGGATACCAAAGGCAATGATATCTCCAAGGAAGGAGTTGTTAAGGCCACAGAGCGTAAGGAGAGTTGTAGTGGGGAATGTCAAAGTTGCAACTCTCTCAAGAAGACTTCCAAAGCAAGCAGCTAGTAGGGCAATGTTTCAGTTGTGACTCCATCAAGCATATTGTAAAAGATTGTATGACAAACACGAAGGACCAATCCAAAGAGGACAATCCGAAGAGGATTCTTTTTAAGAATTGGAGCATGACCATGGAGAAAATACACGTGTGAGTGTCTCGACTCTCTTTATTTTTGGAGTTGAATGTTGGAATTAGGATTTGGAGAGATAAGGGTGGAAAGAAGTGATGGTTAAGCCAATGAGGTGATAGCTCAAGTGTTAGAACTTAGATATGTTTGTCTAGGGCCAATAGGTCGTGGGTTCAAAACCCCACATGGTGCTGCCTGGGTGGCAGCATCGCCTACGGGCAGATAAGAAGCGCCTAAGGGCGGTGAAAAATTGGTAACTTCGGGAGGATCTTGGGCCTAAGGCCAGTCGGGAAAAAAAAAGTGATGGTGCATAGAGATTATCCTAATGGAGGAGATTAACACAAGAGCATGAGCAAAAGCGATGAACACAAGTGACTAGCATAAAGCAAGAGCATTATTCTTCATTAGTTCATGAGCCTTAAATAGGCCCCAAAATTATGTAAAAGTGAGGGCCAAAATGGTACCTCTATTCGACTTTTACTTTGGGTAAATGTAATTCCTGATTTAACAAATATTGATGCATGATTATTTCTTATTTCTACCACTCCCCCTCAAGTGTGGATTTACTAAGCTCTACTAGGCTTTAGTTTCACCACCTTAGTATAGACATGTTTGGACTTAGCAAGCTCTTTTTTCGGCTTTGGTTTCACCAACCTTAGTATAGACATGTTTGGACTTAGCAAGCTCTTTTTTCGGCTTTGGTTTCACCAACCTAGTCTAGTGAAGTTTTTACAAAAGAGTAGGGGTATTTTGTCAATGGCTTTGGTTTAAGGAAGCCTTTTAGAAGGCCCATTAATAATCTTGGGCAAGGTTGGCGTCTTCTTTGAAGGCCGGTTCTTCTTTACTGTTTGCAAGGTTTGCTGCTGAATGATCTCTTTTGATGAAGCAATCCTTTTTTTCATGATTAGGCTTTCCCACAATAGTTACATTTCTTCTTGAAGTACCAATCTTTCTCATCATGCTTATCTTTGCCTTCAAATCTATGCAAACTCATGGAATGAGATGCCATTTTTTGATATGGAAAGGTCTTACCATCTTAGATTATTAGCTTCAATGGCAATGTCTAATCCCTTACAAAAGAGGTTTAAGACTTAATGAGACATCTTGCATATCTTCCCCTTAAAAAAATAGGCAGAAAACTAGTGTGATTTGGAGGATGAGAATCATGCACCAAATGAGAGGGGTTATGCAAATCAGAGTTGGAGCAACTTATTAACATCTGATTTGAAGTTTGAAACTCCCAAAAAACTCAAATTGATTAGTACTAATCACTTGCCAATGACAATGGCTAAAAACTGATGAAATGCTTGGATCTCCTCACTTGGTGGATGATTTGTTTCAAGACTTGGGCTCTAGACTCTTTCTTGTATATGCAATTCATGATGACCAAGAGCAATTAGAACACCTCCATCTGTAGGCATGAATTTTCACGATTTTCTGTTGCATTTTTGCACTAGAAAACATTGTTTTTTGGCTGCCTAGGCAACGCCCTTTGATGTGGCAGAAGCCTTGTGAGTTTGCTTGAAGGCCCTATGCTTGTTTTAGGTTGAGATGCCCTATGGAGTGAATTAGTGAAAGCTGGGTTTTTTGCAAAGAGGGGAAGAAGGTGATTAGCTAATGGAATATGGATTAATGATAATGATTAAAGATCATGGCTCTGCTACCATGTTAGAATTAGTGTTTGGAGAGTTTAGGGTGGAAAGAAGTGATGGTTAAGCATGGTGATTAAGCACAGATTATACTAATGAAGGAGATTAACACAAGTGACTAGCATAAAGCAAGAGCATTATTCATGATTAGTTGATGATCCTTATATAGGCACCCGAATTCCATAAAAGTGAGCACCAAAATGGTGACTTTATTTTACTTTTACTCAAAGTAAATGTAACTCCTAATTTGACATTTGAACTACTGCACACTCAAATGTTGATGGATGATTATCTACTATTTCTAATGTTCGATGCACACGAGGGTTACAAGATTGTGTCAGACCAATGTGCTTCACATGAGACTTTGCTTATTGGAAGTCGAGCATTATCCAAGTACAAATGCATAGCATGTGACCAGCATCTTGTAAATGATAGCATGTAAAAGCATAAAAGTAAAACTAGGCATAAAAGTCAAACTAGCATCTGCCCTTGCATGAATCTAGGCCACGATGAGCATTGACTGGCTAGGAGAAGTGAGCTTGTGCTGCTTTGTCCTGCCCCCGCCTGCCCCTCTGCTGCCCCTGCCTGCCCACTGCTGCCTCCGCCTGCCCCTCTGCTGCCCTCGCCTGCCCATCTGCAGTCCCCCGCATGTCCTTCTACAGCCCCGGCTGCAGCCCCCGCCAGCCCTTCTGCTGCCCCCGCCTGCCCCTCTGCAGCCCCCCGCCTGCCCTCGCCTGCCCTTCTGCAGCCCCCACCTGCCCCTCTGCTGCTCCTGCCTGCCCCACTGCCTTTGCTACCCCAGCTGCTCCTGCCCTTCTACTTCTGCCTCTGCCCCCCTTCTTCTGCACCCGCCTCTTTTTCAGCAGCAATTTTATCTAGATTCAAGTCGGCCGCCCATTTGGGCTTTGATCTAGTGGCGGAGGATCAATGCCTTAACCCCCGTCTCACTACGGTTCCCTGCTCTTCCTCGGTCCTATTGGAAGCTTTTAGCTTCAATAGGGGCATCCTTTTGGCCAGGTTCTAGAGGTACCAGTCCTTCCGAGCTCTCCCGTCTAAGCTTCCGTGGCCGTTACCGCCACTCTTGATGGTGTACCCTGGGTCCTTGTGCTTGTTCTTGATCCATCGATTACTGATGATCATGTTATCCTTTAGAGACCTGATGGATCTCATTGACGCAAGCAGACCTGACCAGTGTCGGATTTGTCGTCGACAAGGTCACCTCCTCCTCAAATATGACTCATGGCTCTTGGTGTTTGTGGTTATATGGTGGCAGTCCTATTAGATATCTTGAATGGGATCCAGGAGAGTGGGAGTGGATTGGTGCCTTCGATCCTTTGAAAAGCCTTTCTTTTTTCAGTTTCACCGTCTGGAATGCCAGGCTTCTCCTCACTCGACAGATGCATAGGATCCCTACTCTCAGGCCTCATTGGGAGAGCTATGATATTTCTCCAGTTATATAGCGCAGATATTGGCATAGACTTTGGCACCATAGTAGCCAGGAGTTTCATAAAAAAGGTTTTTGAAACGCGTTTCGAAACGTTTTGAAACGCGTTTCGAAACGTTTCATTGCCCGACCCAAAAGTATGAAACGGGAGGGGTACCTGGGGGGGGGGGGGGGGGGGGGGACCCAACAATAGGGACCCTCAACAAGTTTCATATCAGTTTATAAGACTGCAAACAAACAACATGTCACCTTGATCTTATAGACTTAAAAATGTGTAAATAAAAGCAAGACATTGCAATTTGAAATTTGATTTACGAATCACGATATCATATCAATATTTGACATCATGATTATGACATGCCAACCTTGGCCCCTGGATACCGAATTTAACAACTTACAAGTAACCAAATGACGATAAGATTGTCTAAATAGTAAAGACCAAAGAGTGGCAATCCATAAAATCATAAATGTGACATGAGCCATGGGCCATGGCCAAAGCAGTTGAGAGTCTGGCACATGTGACACATGTGGTACATAAAAAAACCGACATAAAAGATAATAGCTACAACTGTCAACAATGTCTAATGTCAACATGAGACATGAGTCATGACCATGAATCATAAATGAAGCTGTAAAAAAACGAGAATGACTAAGTAGATACTAG
This sequence comes from Cibotium barometz, assembly GCF_041138505.1. Lineage (NCBI taxonomy): Eukaryota > Viridiplantae > Streptophyta > Polypodiopsida > Cyatheales > Cibotiaceae > Cibotium > Cibotium barometz. The sequence goes on from NC_141075.1 coordinate 9,955,767, forward strand.
ACTCTAGAAGCCTAGTCATCCTCCTCTGCATCATCCAACTGAATATCCTCGTCCTCATCTTGAACATCAGATGTCTCAGAAGCTGTGCCTCACACACACACACACACACACACACACACAAACACGCACACACACACACACACATCTCAATTGAAAATTGAAATTTGAGATGTGTGTGTGTGTGTGCGTGTTTGTGTGTGTGTGTGTGTGTGAGAGAGAGAGAGAGAGAGAGAGAGTCTTGAGAGAGAGAGAAAGCTAGAGGAGAGAGAGAGAGAGAAATGAAATGAAATGTTATATTAACGTCTTCAAAAGGCCATAATGACCTATGAGACCAAAAGTTACATCATGGTGGATCTGATACAATGTCTGGATTAAAAAAAAAAAAACCCAGAAAATGAAAAATAAAGATGATACTACTGGCACCTAGAAAATGAAACTGGAACTGGAATATAGTGAGGGGAGGGTACGCTATGGAGGTGAGTGGAATATAGTGAGGGGTTACAAGATCATGTGGGACGGAGGGGTACACTATGGAGGTGCCTCCATCTCATAATATGTGCCGCATCGGACACTGGCGGATCTCCTCAATATCCTCTGTGGTCAACACCCTGACTGGGTGTCGCAAGGCTGTAGCAAACACGCACGCACGCTCTCTCTCTCTCTGTGAAACTCGCACGTAAGCTCTCTCTCTGTGAAACGCGTGCGCAAGGCTGAAAAAGGCCCAAATTTTGAGCCGTACGTTTTCAAACGGCAAAAATCCCCAATTTTGACATTAAAAAAAAATAAGCATAAAAAACTCGTTTCAAATTTAACGAAACGTTTCGAAACGTTTCGTACTCAGTGGGGATGCGAAACGCGTTTCATTGCTACTAGGTTTGGCACTCATGCAGAAGAAGCCAGATCTCTCATTTCTTTTGGTTATTCTTACATGGTGGTCTCCCCACCAATCAGTGATCGGTTTTTGGTGTAGCACCTTCTTGTCCTAGGTGTGCGGCAGATTCTGAGACTGTACAACATTGCTTATGGGGAAGCAGCACTGCACAGGTCTTACATGGCATCATGATGCTCCTCAGTGGTTGAAATCACCTTACATATTGGGGTGATTCTATTCTTTTCCGGCTTATAGCTATGATTGTTGTATGTTTTTTTCATACTTGACAGAAGTCTCTTTTTGAAGAAACAAAAAAAAAAAAAATCTAGGCCACGATGCATTAATGAAGGGAGGTGGAGAGAATCATGGGCACCTAATCACAAATCGTGTGCTCTAATCACTTTTTAGCCTATAAATTGGCTCTCAAATCAATGAATGTAGCAAGCTTTTGTGTGCTCAAACTCGTGTACTTCTGTGTGTACTCCAATCATCTCATTCTACAGTTTTCAAGCTTAATGCTGTAATGCTGATATACATTTATGAGCTCCCATAGCTTTTCTATCTGATCGTGCTTCACTGCTAAGAGCCACAAACCCTACAGTGGTATCAGAGCCATCAAGGTCCGTCAGTCACACACGCTTCCACACACTACTAAGTACTCAAGGTCAACCACAAGAAGAAGGCGGTAGTGGTAGATCTGAGAGAGAGCAAGAGGCCAAGAGCAACGAGATCTCAGCACATCAATCGGCTGAAGAAAGCAAGCAGAGGCAACCGGCCATCAAAAGCAAGGACATCATTCAGCCATAGGCGCTCATAGTTGGTACCACCCCAAGAAGTGATTTCGATCAGCAACGAGAAGAGCGCACATGCCATAAGAGGCCAGGAGAGAGGTGATGCCATAAGAGGCCAGGAGAGAGGTGATGCCCCGACATGACATCATAGGAGCATGGCCACATCAGAGCATCTTGGCCATTGACAGTCCACGTGAGCTTGCCTCCAAAAATAGCAAGCCTTTAAAAAATCTCTTCCTTTTTTTTTCAATATTCTCCTTTTGCATAGTGCTCATTCACATGCTGAGCCACACAAACACACACAAAATGCAAAACACCTTAAATATGCAATGTGCCAAACCGTTCACGGGAGATCAAATCCAAGCCATCATAAGAGGCTAGGAGAGAGGCCATGCCCCAACACGACATCACAGGAGCACGTCCATGGTGGAGCATCTTGGCCACCAACAGTCCACGTGAGCTTACCTCCAAAAATAGCAAGCCTTTTAAATATCTCTTCCTTTTTTATTTTTTCAATATTCTCCTTTTGCATAGTGCTCATTCACATGCTGAGCCACACAAACACACACAAGATGCAAAACACCTTTAATATGCAATGTGCCAAACCGTTCACAGGTGATCAAATCCAAGCCATTATTATAAAAGCCTCTCAGGGCCATAAAATTCAAATGCATGAAAACAAATCATTAAAATATTGCAAGTCACCCCTTGATCCAACAATCAAAATCCATGTAAAACCACCTCTGGCCACCAATGATGTAGGCTAAGTTGGTCAAAATCCCTACTCATGTGAAAGACCCCATCAAGCCACAAGTAATCCCACGATGGCAGCAAAAAGGTAGAGAGGGACATGTCGACTGTCTCAAGCCTTGTAATTTCTTGTGAAGGCAGAGGTGGTAGCAACATCAGTTTGAGGGGGAGTGTTAGAATACTGGCAAAGTGATAGAGCGAGGAGAAAGGGGGAGCTTAGCACATGAACAAGACAAGAGACGACCATTCAAATCAAACGGCAAGCTGAAGTGCCCTACTGTGGCAGGTCGACAAAGACTTCTTCTACAAAAAGAAGGCACAAGAAAACCCTGTTGAAGAAAAGAAGAAGAATTGGCAACAACCAACACCTCTACATAAAGGACAGAATCAGGCACATCCTCGAGTCAAACTATGCCACAGGCATAGATTTATCCGAGGAGTGTGTACTAGGATAACGCTTGAGGGGGAGTGTTGGAAGTCAAGCATTATCCAAGTACAAATGCATAGCATGTGACCAGCATCTTGTAAATGATAGCATGTAAAAGCATGAAAGTAAAACAAGTCATAAAAGTCAAACTAGCATCTGCCCTTGCATGAATCTAGGCCACGATGCATTAATGAAGGGAGGTGGAGAGAATCATGGGCCACTATCATGGGCACCTAATCAAGCACCTAATTGCAAATCGTGTTCTCTAATCACTTCTGTATTCAGCCTATAAATTGGCTCTCATATCAATGAATGTAGCAAGCTTTTGTGTGCGCAAACTTGTGTACTTCTGTGTGTACTCCAATCATCTCATTCTACAGTTTTCAAGCTTAATGCTGTAACGTTGATATACATTTATGAGCTCTGGTAGCTTTGCTATCTGATCGTGCTTCACTGCTAAGGGCCACAAACCCTACATTGCTGTGGGATCCTCGGAGCCAGGTGAATAATCCAAAGAACCATGCTTGAGATTATGTGCAAAAGCTAGCTGAGTGATGGGGAAGTTTCTCACAGCGGGTATCCGGATATATTAAGTATCATGTATGTGAGAAAGATTCTTCAAAGCTACCATTAGAAGTGTTTTCCGGAGTGTCTTTAACATCATTGGTGGTTTCTTCAACTATTGAGGCACCACAGGAGGACAAGTCTATTGATGCGTCTTCATGAGAGGCGAAAGTAGGTAATGGCTGGAATTTTTTCTTTCGTGCATCACAGAGTTTATTCCTTGGGTATGTTCCATAGGAGAGTGGCCATAGGGAGGACCCAGCGTTGAAGCCCTACATGGAGTCGGTGGATGTTGTTTTGAGCATATATGGCTAAAGAAGTAGAGGTGGATACATGTTTGAGTTAGCGGTTTTGAGGAGCACCGTGTATTTTTTCCCCCTGGAAAGAAGACTTCTATTAAGTATGAAAAATTATACAAAAGGAAGATTTCAAACCAAACAAGGGGGAAATGTCAACAAATCAGGTGCCTTGTGCTGCCAACAAGGCCCTATATGAGTGGCGGTGAAAAAGATGCCATAATCCCACTCCCCTAGACAGAGGATTGACACCAGTTGGGAGATTATTGCCAGTATTACAGCATGGTAGATCTGGAGAGCTAGATGCACGGAGGCTATTGAGGGTGTCCAGATTTTTGGGTCTCAGTGCATTAGTACTATATGGGGGCTCGCATTCAGGGGCCCTCTTGTTCTGCGCAGGCGAAGTGTGTGATATTTATGCGGGAATGGGACCATGGCATCTTCTTTTCCTCTAGTACCACAGGTCTTACATGGCATCATGATGCTCCTCAATGGTTGAAATCACCTTACATATTGGGGTGATTCTATTCTCTTCCGGCTTATAGCTGTGATTGTTGTATGTTTTTCTCATACTTAATAGAAGTCTCTTTCTGAAAAAAATAAAATAAAAAACTCTGGCAGTGCTTTCCGCCACAGCCCTCGAAGTCCCTGGATTCTAGTCCAAGTCGCCCGTCAGAGTGTGGATGATATCACTCTAAATCTTGCAAATGCATTGTGACTCAGAAACCAAAGTGCCTGCAGTGGCCTTTGTGCATCTAGCCTTCCAAATGTACAGAGAGCAACTTCTTGATTGATCATAACAACCAGATCCCTATCATTCCCCTCAAACCTGAGTTGTGGTTCCAACAGTGTCAATCAAATGATAGCACCAAAAGAAATGTTAGCATCCCTCCTCATCCTTCCAAGGATACATGGCTATCAGAATTCAAACTTCAAAACCTCTTCGCTTCCTTGCACTCCCATAAACAATGGTAGAAGCTCCTTCACATCTCGAGCGTGTATAGAGAGGAGGATATGTGTAACTGCCTGTAAGAATGCCACCTCCTCCTCCGTAAAGTCCTCTGAATGTTAGATGTGATACCATAAGCCTCCCAATGAGATCTAAGAGTAGGGACTCTGTAAATGTGTCTCAGCCTTCAGGACAAGATGCACGGCGTTCCGCAAAGTATAACTAAAGAAAGGCATTCTTTTCTTATCGGGTTGGTAGCATCCATTCACACCCACTCACGGGGGTCCCAATGCAAGTACGTGATAGGGCATTAACCATACAACCAAATGCTCCAAGCATCTGTAATCATCCCTGGGTGGGATCAATATAAAAGTGCTTTCCTGCTCTGTCAACAACTCTCACTAGGTCCTTCACATCACCTCTCTCCAAAATACATCCGTCCTGTACAGAGAAAAAGACTGGTCACCCCCCCCCCCCCCCCCCCCCCCCCCGCGTGCGCCGCGGCATGGGAGGCCTGTAACCTGTAGAGGTAGAGAAAACTCCAAACCACGAGTGATGAAGCCCTTCCAAGAGTGGTTTGGTATGGCAACATCAAATCTGTACAATCCTCTAACTACTGCCCCTCACATGTTGCGTAAGCACCTGAGGAGGCTGAAAGACAGCCCATTATGTGGAATGACTTGATTTTGGATGAGTATGGTAGACCTCTTCAGCAGCCATGCATATTCAGTGGCTGATGGGAGACTCTGCATATTCAGTGGCTGGATGGGAGACTCTCTTCCCCACACTGCTGGATTGGAAGAGGCTCAAAAGCCTCACGGAGGATCAGAGAGGGGATGGGGGCCAATGCTCTGCCTCTGAGAGATAAAATGTCAGCTGTATATCCAGTCACCTCCCTTAACTGGAGTACACCTCATAACTTGTTGCATGAGAAAGTACTTAACTGGAGTACACCTCATAACCTGCTGCATGACAAAGTCCTTAAATGGCTCTGTTCCAAGAAGAAATCCTCCGACAATCATCTTTCAAAGCAACGCCTTATACTGCACCTCTGGGTCTATGATGTTTTGAGTGTCTCATCCGCATTAGTGATTTATCTAAGCAAATGCAATAGTAGGTGGAGATGTTTTGGTAACTTATTCTTTTTTTCGGGAAAAAAATCCTTCTATTAGTTACCAAGAAAAACAGCCTCAATGGCTAATTACAAACTTGTCTCCACATGGGGAGCGAGAGTCAAGAAACATAATGAGGGGGAAGGATGCTCTTCTCCTCTTGCTGGCTGCTTTAGGAGGAGGAGGCTATCTCATACAATGGGGGGAGGGGGAAACAACCACACAAGTGGTCTATAGTGCTAGGCGGGCTCACCACCACTGTCAGTGAGAAAGGGAGGGTGTTGCAAGATCATCAGGAAGGCCTCCCGACGCTTCCCCATGTGGTATGAACCACCTTGAATCTTCCCCCACTATCCACGAAGGGTATGAATGATATTGAGCCAGATGCTTCGGATGGACTGCACTGGCAGAGTGAGGGTGCCTTCAATGGCTTCGTTGCATCAAGCTCTCCGGATATGCCATGTGGCAATATTGCTGCTAATCTCCTGTCTCTGGCTAGAGCCTGGAGTCTAGTGACTAGTAGATGGAGCTGGGACTGGCAACGTAGAAATACGAAGGTGAGAGACCTGAAGGGCTAGTCCCCCGCCCTCGTGATATGCCATGATGGCCTCGGCCTCAATGGCGCAAGCAATAGTGCCCCGTGTAACAGTGCGGGGGGGGCCTGGTCCATAGTAAAGATGCGGAGAATCCACTGTGAAACATGCTGAGCCTTCAGGCAATCCCAAAGACAATGACTCTGGAACTCTTGGGGATGGCCACACCTTGAACAGACTACTAGCCTACCTCCAATGGCCAGCCAAGTGCCCATCGCCAAGCTCCTATGTGCCACCTGCCATAGAAAGAGAGTGCTCTACTGCAGCCAAAAACCATCCGACAGCCGCTTCAAGAAATCTGAGAGAAACGGCGGAGGGAAACCCTGGGATTGGCAGTGTCCTGCTGCTGCTCAAGTGCCCTCAACCTCTGGCATTTGGATAGCCACAAGCCTGCATCTCCGTGAAAATCCATCTCATACTCTAGGGCCAAGGGCCTCCGAGAATTGGGGTGCAGTCAGGGATCCTAGCCAGGAGGAAGTCCTTCTAGGGCTTGCTGCCTAGAAGAAGGCCACAAACAATCAACTTGTCCAAAAGGGCATGGCTTTGAATGGAGGGGTCGATGATGCCCAGGTTTTGGTGACTTCTTGAAGGGAGTCTTATCAAGAGCGGGCATTGTCAGTGGGAGGGGAGGAGTACTTCATTAGGACGTGCTAGACCAAAGGTAGGTACTTCATCAGGAGGTGGTTGATCAGAAGTTTCGTCGGGAGATACTTTGCAGGTTCTTGAGTTGACAAGACGAGGGTGCAATGTTAGCTTCAATTGAAGCTAAGACGCAAAGTGGTTTTCATAGTGCTCCAGGCACCCAATACCTTGGATGTGACATGTTTGGAGTTTTCCAGTTCGTGTGGCACCCGTATGGGTACGGAACACAGATGAGGACATTTGTGACTCTAGTGGGGGAGAACGTGACCCACCTGCACTGTGGGGCCAGGTTGGCAAGACAGGCTGGACTGGTTGGGCTGGCTGGACAGTGGCGGGCAGGGCTGGTCAGGCTTCCAACAGCATGTTGGGAATCCCACGATAAGGTTGAGAAGCAGGTCATGAACTTGGAAAGGGGGCACAGGTATGCCCCCAATAAGGCAATCGAACAGTGGTTTTCATCTACCTAGGCTTCTATAAGTGTTGATCTCTTTGTAACTGCCAGAGAGCCATTTGGGCTTGATCTTTTGAAGTTAATAAATTACTTGTGTATGATTATGTTGCTAAGAGTCTTCTGCTTACTTCTTTCTTTGTTAGCACTTTCATAGCACCATAGATCTAAATTGATGCTCCGGATGATTGTGATAATGCAGGATTGAACCTCTTGTGTGTAAGGAGTATCTGTACACTCAGCCTGTCTTTGTGCCCTACCATAGGGGGGGGAGGCGTCTACACATTGGTATGCAGGTAAGTTTCTTGCTCATATTACTGCAATATTCTAGCTTTTCTTTTAGTTGTTTGATGTTTGGGTTTTAAGGGAGCTTGCACTGCAGGAATTTGGAAAAGATTTGTCTGCTCGATCGAAAGCTTTTGTCCACTCATTGACAGTGGTTGGGGTAAGAAATTGATCAGTCATGTGATGGTGTTTATTTTCTGTTATAGCTTTTGTTTATTTTTTAAAACCTAATATAAAGCTATAACCATTTTTAAATTTAATAACTTCATGGGTAATGCCTGTAACCCAACTCAATGTTGTAGTACTGTCTAGGTGAGAGTTATTTCATTGGCTTTCAGATACAAGCAGAGAATGCAGTGAGGTGGGGGTGAGGGCAGCGGGGCACGCGAAGCAGGCAGGGGGGAGTAGGGCGTTGGGGCAGCTGCACGCAGAGGGGTGGAGGCTGTCAGTTCGACTCAGAAGGATTTATCTCTTCTGTCTTTTAAAAATTGACTTGCAATTAAAATTACTCCTTGAAATATTCCTCATCCAACCATTGTATCTTGTTTGCAGCATTGCTTGCCACATCATTGCGCACTAGCGCTACTAAGATCATTTGGCATTATCACATCCTTACCTAGCTCTTGGAGCATTGATTGTAATTTAAGGAGTCTTCCTTATTCCTTTAATGACTTCCAACTCTTGTATGATTTGTTATACTTAATAAAAAGACTCCTATATAGGGTTACTACAGCTCAAAATGACCACTTATATAGGGGTTACTGTAGCTCAAAAAGCACCATGCTTTCTAGTGATAAAGCATTGCCCGTCAACCTTTCCCCAGACCATGTGCACTCTCCATGCACGCCCTTCCTCCCTCACCCCTGCCTCTTCATGTGGCCCCGGACCCCCATACCCACCTCGTTGTATCCTCCGCCTCCACACCCACCTTGTAGTATCGTCGCTTCCTCGCCTGACCCACCTTTCCCTCATTGGGCAGGGCCTTCATCGCTTGCCGCCCTCCTTTTTCCTTGTGCAGCATTTTGTGGTTGTATTTTCTCAGCACCGCTAAGCCGCATCTAGTCCTTTCCCCTCAGGAGGACTCCATGGAAGCTGCTCCCTCATCCCCGACCAATGCAGTTCCTGGATTCTTATTATCTGATGCGGACTTTCAGCTCCTCTCCTCCTCAGTCACTGAGTATTTGAAGGCCCGTACACGCATGAAAGCTCGTCGGCAGCCGTCCGACAAGAGGGCAGTTTTGCGACCTCCTACAAGAAACCTTGATAGGCAACCAATGCCGGATAACCAACGTCGAGTTCCTAGGCAAAGGGTATACAAGGCTAGGTTCAACATGGCTGCCCTTGTCGAGGGTGTCCTCATGCGAAGCCCGATTCTTGTTTGAGAGGCGCAGGTTTTTTTGGCATGTGGGCACCAGGGCTTCTCTCCTGAGTCAGACCCCTTGGCTATGGTGCCAAGTTTCCCAGTCAGAGTTTGCTTCCCAAGGCTCCCCAAGGAGCACCTTTTGATTCTTCCTGGGATTTGGACAGCAGCTGATAGAGTCCCTACACTCAGTGCCTTCCATTGTCGCTCGAGTTTCATCTCGCGAAAGGTATTTTCTGCACTTTCTCCTTCCCAACTCCATATCTAAGCTTGCTAGTGTGTTTTCCAAGCTTCCAAGAGTGTTTCCAGGTGGTGTATACTCTTCCACACACTCCCAATGATTGGAATTCAGCAAAACAGCTCTTATTTTTGCTGTAATTTCTGGTCTTTTTGTTGAAAACCCTAATTTCAGCCCTCCTTTCTCAAGTTGAACCATAGGGGAAGCTTTCCGAGGGTTCCCTTCATCCTTTGGAAGACTTTTGTCACCAAAGATCGCAACAACAAATTGAAGATTTCAACACACCAAATGCTTCCATTGCGATTGTCACCAACTCTACTTGCAATTTGGTAAGCTTTGATGCTTAAATATGGAAGCAAGTAGTAGAAGGGAGGAACAAGACTCCATGTTCACATACCCTTGTGTATAGTGTTCTCGTGTCCTACGTGCTCTCTTGCAAATTGTTGCTACCATGTGTTGGTGGAACAATAGAGAGCAGATGGTAGGTAACATGTGCACTTGAGAGGGTAGTGTGAGTTGCAAGTCTATACTGACAACTGCATTGTTTGCAATACTATTTTCACATGCATTGGTATGGAAATCTGGTCAGAAATGTCCATGACACTATGTACTTGATTCTCCCAAGATCAATATACTTTATTTGAGAGAGGGGCCGGCCGTTCCGGCTCACTGTGCGTCTTTTGTCAATTCAGCATATTACTTCTTGTATTGACCAGGTTGTCTACTAAATCTTGGTGCATTTAAGTGTATTGATTAGCATTGTGTTCAACCAAGTCACAATAGGGCATTTGTAAAACTGATACATGTTGTTTTAAAAGATTTAAGCTGGGAGCGCGAACCTACAGACTGGGCGTCCTCATTCTCCCAAGCAGCATAGCTGCTTGCTTGCATTGTCCTGTAAGGAGGAGTCGGAGATTTTCAATGTGCTCTTCCCACTTGGCCACCAATTGGTCACTAAGATTATCTGAGAGCTCAATGAGCATCTCATTGGAAGCGTTTGTATACGCCTTAAGTTGAGCTTGCAGAAAACTCGTGCATGTCTAGGCCTTCAGGCTTTAGTGTCCCGTCTTTGGCGAAGTCCAAGAAGTGAGTCTGCGCAGTGGAAATCTCAACAATTTTTTAAAAGGTAATTTTCTTATCTTAATACTATTTTTTAGTCTCTACATCCCTAATCCTACTCTCTCTCTCTCTAGGCATGGAGGTAACTCTAAATTTAGAAATTAATTCTAACTCCTCTAAAGTAACCCATCATTCAATAATTTAACCCAAGGGCGGTCTAGACTAACTTTCTCTCTCTAAACTTTGATTAAGGTTTCTCCCATAATTTAAGTAAATGATAAATTCTTCTAGGGTTATGAAAAGGCTCTCCTAACATCCTAGTTCAATGTTAATGACGTCTAGATAAAGCTCAAAATGCATGCAAAGGGTGGGTGCAGCACAAGATATGTACTATCAAGTACTATACTTTGGAGGTTTTCTGAGAGCATTACATGAAGATTTGAAGCCATAATGCTCAAGTAGGCTCTGTATAAGGATAAGTGTTGGTGACTTCTCCTTTGATACCTCACTCACACCTTATTCATATAATGGTCTTTGACAAGATGCATGTTTCAAGGATAAAACATACTTTCGGTGGGGATGGTTTGTAATGATATGGGAGCCTGAACACATGTAAATGTAATAAACACAATTGGGAGCCCAAAAACATGGTTTGTAATGATGTTGGAGCCTGAACACATGAAGGTTCAAGAAAATAATAAGGTTTCTCAATTTACCGAGGTTCCTCAATTTGCTAAGGTTCTACCATGGTTTGGGTATTAATTTAAGAGAAAAGGGTAATGATTGGACCTTAGTGGTCTCTAGTCTTAAAAACTGTGTAGAGATTAATAAATTATTTATTTAATTTGATATAAAATAAAACTACCAATTTTTATTGCAGAAAAAGAGAGATAATTTATGAACAATAGATAATGGTACCTTGTAGAAATGAGTCTGCAAGTGACCTGTTGCACATAGTGGATAAAGATTTGGACTTCTTCCTCATTCAAAACTCCACGAATTTCTTTGTAGATCACTAGGCTTGTTCAATCTCCAATAAATCACCCCTTACACCTTAAATGATTGGTTTGGTAAACGAATCTATGATCTATTTGAGCATGTAGAGTACTGAAAACCAAGCAAAGTACTCTCCTAGCCTTGATGAAAAAACTTGTGGAATTCTTAGAGGGGGATGCTTTTTATACTAAAAAATGCAAAAAGCTCTTTTGCTGAGCTTCCTGGATCCTGTGTTTGGAAGCATTGTGCCAGAAAGCTTGCACAACACCGTGCCACCTTTTCATCAAAAGTTTCTGGCATGCTGGCCGAACTCCCTACCGAGCTGGATGCGATCACTGAAGGGACAGGTCCGACCAGCGGAACAGGAGGGGGTTGCGGCATTGGCGATAGAGGTAGCTTGGGATATGCAGACTCTATCCTCATCTTCAGCTGTTTGTCAGCCCAGGCTTGTGATATCAAGGTGAGCCCTCTTTTGGAAAGACAAGGCATCCCTATGGACCGTCTTTCCACGTTTATCTGAGGACTAGCTGACTGTTCTCTGGGAGTCCTTTGCTACCGGAGTTGGCTTCGGCACTGGTGGCGGATTAACTTGTTGCACAGGGGGCAAATTGACCTACACCACCTCAACGGGTAGGAATAGTATTGTAAGAACTTGACCCACCTTTGTATGTGTTTTGTTTTGACAGCCTTGTTATCTCCTTTTGTAGTTTCTGTAAAAATAGCTTCTCTGCCTTTTTAATCCAGCCCATGGCTGCTGCAGAAATGTGCACTGTCTTGTTTTGCAGCCAAACCATCTCTAAGAACATCCTGTAGTAGGTGACCATGGCATGGTCAATGTGATTGGCTAATTTGTGCTCTCCTGCTACTCTATCCCCAAAAAGGCGGATCGAATCATCTGCACCTGCAAATACATCTTTTGTGGCCCTCCAGAGACAGGCAGAGGCACTGTTGAATTAGCTCTGTTGTGAGCCTAATTTCTCTACCCTATAAATGCACCATGTCCCCTCTTTGTAGCATTTGTACAATTTCTTGTGCAACAGGGTGCACTGATGTAGTTTGCCACAGCAAACCCATGAAAGCATCCAGCTTTGTAAGCTGCAACCATTCTTGCACTGTAGGGTTAGTAAGCACGACCGGGGAAAACAGGTTGAACTTCACCATGATGATGACATACATGGTTGTCACGGTACGAAAATACGATACCGTACGGGAATTTTTGGTACGATATGAAATTTTCGGATACCGTACGATAAAATACGGTTTTTATTTTTTACACTTAAACCTATGGAGCTTCAAGCTTGAATGTGAGGGAAGGTTGGGAGGGGAGGAGTCTACAGTGCTTGAGGAACCACAACATGGATATGTGTCTCTCCCGGTTGGATCTCCTGATTGTCTCCAAAAAAGAACCTGGATGGGTAATGCAATACCAAAGGTCTCCCAGTGTAGCGTTTATGACTAAGGGACCGTCCTTGCACAAATACGAGGAGTGCATCTAGGGTGATAAGTTACTAGGGCCCAGAAGCAAAACATAGTCCTCAAAGAGCTCACTGTTCATGGGCAAGAACCATGACCTTGGGGACAGCATCCGCCGAGGCAGTGACCACCTGAGCATGTCGGCAAAGCATGGAGGGGAGAGCACTTGAAGAACCAGCCCAAAGGTGGACCCGATGGCCTCTAGCATAGGCCAATATACGCGAGGAAGACCTGGGAATCTAAGAGTAATCGGGAAACAGTTCCGGTCTTCCTCAACAGGGTCAAAATAGCTGGAGTAGGGAAGAAAAAAAACCTTCCTCGGGCCCAATGGCAAAGGGCCGCCCTTCAAAACCTCCTACGTCCTCAGAATCAAAATCCACTTGGAAGAAACCTCTTCCAAGCAACCTAACATCTCGAAAGTGTGGAGCAAGGTCGGAAGGCAAAGCTGCCAGGACCCAATCCGGAGCCTGGAGACGGGAAGGGTGAGATCCAAAGATTCTGGCAATGAGGGTCGTTTTGGAGTCTTTCTCGATTTCGGCGAAGAGGCCCGCGAGCTCGGCTTCGAAAAAAAACAATGGTTCGCCCGGCCGAGGGAGAATGATTAGCCATGATGCAAATCGAAGAAGAAGGCCGACTTGAACCCGGATGAGAAGCAATCCAAACCAAGGGGAAGAGGCAGGCAAGGAGGCGGAGGAAAGGAAGGGAGGGTGGAAAATGGAAAAGCAAAAAAAACGGGAAGTAAGGGGAGGGGAACTGGACACACAGACGAAGGGATGCGCTGCACAGAGGGATGAGGCGGAGGAATGAGGGGAGGCAGAGGCAGGGGCGAACAGCAAGGGAGGAAAGATGGGAGGCGGAGGAAGGATGCGCTGCGCAGAGGGATGAGATGGACGAATGAGGGCTGGCAGAGGCTAGCGGTGGAGGAAGGATGGGAGGCGGAAGAAAGATGGGAGCGAAAAATGCACAGAGGCGGAAGGCCGCAGGCCAGGGTTCGGGGAGCTACATGGTACTTCGCTTGGAAAATCTGTTTGCCATTTTTTCTGATCTAACAAGATTCAGTGAGAGCTTCCCTATGAGCCACCAATGGACAGCAGTGCCTTTCTTACATGATGGAACATGGATTTCTGAGTGAAATCCTCATCACTAAAAGCAATATCAAAGTGGGCAATGAAAGCGAGTGCCTTTGATGCATCATATTCCCCGTGATATGCGTGAAACTTCACAAATCTGTCTCCGGCTTTGAAGTCACAAGACTTTGATGCATTAGCCTACATCTCAACATGTTTTCTTGCATGTTTGTCCATTGGGATAGCCCCTGTGATTGTTGGCATCATTTTAGAAACAAATGGTGATGCATTAGGCATAAATACATGTGCCTTGTACGCCTGGCCCCTCAACACACATTGGTGAATTTTCACCCATAGCTTCTCCCTCACGAACACACTCGAAGGCATGAGTGGCATGAGAGATATGCGGAATAGCTGCACCACAACAGAACATTGCAGCCCACGTTGTATGTATTGTACATGCACATTTTCAGCCGGCAATGGCATTTGACATACATTTTGACAACTGTCATAAACATTGTAACCTTCACGGGCTACAAAAGGTACTTGTGCATGGCGTTTAGTTTCCGATGGTTCCTCTCCAATAGCATTAGGATTCATCCTCTTAGACATAAGTTCTTGTTCGAGCACCTGTTGGGATACCAACACATGTGGGATGGTTTCCTTTTTTGCATAGGCATCCTCGGTACGAGCCAAGTATGCGTGTGTTGCATCCTCGGTTGCATGTGCAACTCTTGAGCAATCATTGCCATTGCATGATCCATATAAGATTCAGCTTTCTTAGCCTTCAAACGATCATGTACCACCAATGGATCCTCGCGGCAATAGAGCTTCAATTCTTCTTGTTGTGCATAAAGAAGATCTTGCATACGAGTAAGTTCGGGTCTTAAGGCTATGGACACTTCTTTCTGCATTTTCTCTTCGCCACCACGGGACGGCTGTCCCACATGTTCCTGTTCCCTAATGTGCACCACATGAGTTTGCTTATCCTATAAAGCATTGGAAACATGCATTTCATTGTCCCCGCCTCGTGTTAGCATCTCCAACATTCCCTGTATGGCTGTTCATAGTGTTCTAAGTGTAGAGATAGCTAGTGTTCGCAGTGGTTGTCTTTCACAATAGAAGTGAAAGAGAACCGTATGCTCTCATCCACAGTCTAACGTTGAACACAATGCTAATCAATACACTTAAATACACCAAGATTTAATGGACAACATGCTCAATATAAGAAGTAATTTGCTGAATTGACAAGAGACACATAATGAGCCGGAATGGCCCGCCCCTCCCTCAAATAAAGTATATTGATCTTGGGAGAATCAAGTACATAGTGTCATAGGCATTTCTGACCAAATTTCCATACCAATGCATATGAATACTACCCTCTCAACTGCACATGTTTCCTACCACATGCTCTCTATTGTTCCACCAACAATGTGTTGTCAGTGTAAACTTGCAACTCACACTATCCTCTCAAGTGCACATGTTCCCTATCATCTGCTCTCAATTGTTCCACCAACACATGGTAGCAACAATCTGCAAGAGAGCATGTAGGACGAGAATACTACACATGGTATGTGATCTTGGAGTCCGGTTCCTCCCTCCTGGTACTTGCTTCCATATTTAAGCATCAAAGCTTACCAATTGCAAGTAGAGTCGATGACAGCAGAAGTCTTCGCGATGGAAGCATTTGGAGTGTTGAAATCTTCACAATGGAAGTATAAGTATAACTTGGTTGAATACAATGCTAATCAATACACTTAAATATACCAAGATTTAATAGACAACATGCTCAATACAAGATGTAATTAGTTGAATTGACAAGAGACGCACAGTGAGCTGGAACGGCCGACTCCACCCTTAAATAGTGTACATTAATCTTGTGAGAATCAAGTACATAGTGTCGTGGGCATTTCCTACCAATTTTCCATACCAATGCATATGAATATAGTATTGCAAACAATATGGTTGTCAGTGTAGATCTGCAACTCACACTACCCTCTCAAGTGCCCATGTTCAATACCATCTGCTCTCTGTTGTTCTACCAACACATGGTAGCAACAATCTGTAAGAGAGCACGTCGGACAAGAGAACACTACACAGGGTATGTGAACATGGAGTCTTGCTCCTCCCTCCTGCTACATGGTTCCATATTTAAGCATAAAAGTTTACCAATTGCAAGTAGAGTCAATGACAATGGAAGTCTTTGTGATGGAAGCGTTTGGAGTGTTGAAATCTTCAATCTATCGCGATCCTTCGTGACAAAAGTCTTCAAGAGGATGAAGCGAATCCTAGGAAAGCTTCCCTTATGGTTCAACTTGAGAAAGGAAGGCTGAAATTAGGGTTTTAAGCAGAAAGACCAGAAATTACAGAAAAAATTAGAGCTGTTTTGCTGAATTTCAGTGATTGGGAGTGTGTGGGAGTGTAAAACACCACCTGAAAATAGGAGAAAAAGTGTAGAAAATACTGCCAAAGAGGCCTCATGAAGGGTGTGCCTACTTCTAGAGAGAGGGAAGAGAGATACGGTGAGTTGTCCACTCTAGGTGTCAAGTAGAGAAGACAAGTGCCCTTGTGGTGCAAGCTTGAGCGGACGCATGGCTGGTTGCTAAGGTCTGGGCGGTGGGCATTGGGTTTTGTTCACCTTGGGACATCAGTGTGCGAACACAGGGCTGGTCATATCTTATAAGTGAGTTTTGGTCGCCCTACCCCCTCACTTATAAATTAGTGCTAATTCTTAGGTTTTTGACCAATACTTACCACCTGTCACATGCCACATAACCATGTTAGCAGATAGTTTCACAAGCATGGTTCACGGGCGGGCGTCCCCTTACCCGGAACTAAAACATTGATTAGGCAAGCATGAAAACAGCATGCAATTTTAATTGCAAACAAGCACAAAAGGATGCTATGCAATGCAGCATTGGTATGGACAATTCCCGTTCATGAGACTATACCAAAATAGGCGTGCTCCAGGCAAGTACACGAGGTACCAGACCCAATGGAACACCAATCCTCTGGGCATTTCTGGGCATGTACACACATGCACAAGTCCCAACGAAAAGCCAAGTCCACAGTATCACATGAGTGGCATCAATCCCCGGCATATGCAGTTGCCATGGACATACATACATAATGAGAAAGCAGGGGTGGACCAATTGGGTAGCCAAATGGTGACACACAGAGAATCTATTAAGTCAAGAAAGATTGGGTCCGGTGCTCCTCCTATCAGACCTCGAGATGCATAGACTCTCGGGGCTACGTCCAAACTCTGGCAAGTGCCAAGGGTCATGTCCCCTAAGTGCCAGGATCAACTCCTCCTAAGCAGAGTACTCTGAGCCAAAAGCTATAGCCATGTCTCCCTCCGAGTCATCCTCTGCTGACTCTATCATGTTAAAGTCCCCATCCATGCACCAAAAGTTGACCTATGGAAGGGGCTGGCAAACTGTACTCCAAAGGGTGTCTCTGCCTGCAGTGGCGTTTGAACTATATACATTTAGAAAGCCCACACAATCATCGTGAATCCTGATGGTAACCCATGAGCCCAACTAGTGTCAATGATGCTTGAGCCAACTATTGCCGGCAAGAGTTTCTCGCTGACAGAAATACAAACTCCCCCCTACGTCCCAGAGGGGCCAAAAGAGGGAGACTAGAAAGTGTGACTACTTCCTAGTAAAACCTTCCCGCAGCAGTAAGTACGCCCCTCGAAAAGATGGTGCTCTTGGAGAAAGAGAATATCAATGGGTCCCCCAACTATTGCTCTATGGAGCTCTTCTCTAAGGATGCGAAGCCTTTGAGAACACTGACCCCCCCCCCCCCCCCCCCCCCCCCCCCCGCCCGCCCCTTCCCCACCAAAAAAATTAAAAAAATAAAAAAAATCCTGGATGTTCCTTGTGGCAATCCGCATATCTCATCTCTGTGGGAAGCAGAACTATCAGAACTGCCTTCCATTCAAGGAGTCTTGGACGTGTGTTTTGATAGGGAGTAGTCACAGTCAATCCTAGGATGAAGGCGTACCAGGTGGGCGCAGATCCTTCCTCCATGTGACGCCACTCTATCCAAGCTCGAGAGTAAACATAATCTAAGCTCCACATGTCGCAATGCAGGTATCTGTAGGAGGGGGGAAGGGGTACTACTACAGAGATATGAAGAAACACAAAGAGCAAGCTGGAGGACACCACCTCCCTATCTTGATCTCTGTGGCCTGACATATGTGGCCAAAGATAGGTAAGCACGTCGGTGATGCGTAGATCATGTAGATGATGAGAAAACTCAACTGCGGGTCCCTGGATGGTGGTAGACACTGACTCCATGTCCCGATCCATCTCCGGGGTTGCACTCAAGGAGAAGGAGAAGATCATCAAGCCACTCTCTGGCGTGGGTGGCCTGGAGTGATGAAAACCACACAAATCCCCGAATGGGAGCCACCGTCTCCTTAAAAATATCAGTTCCTTCGACAGTGAGACATCAGAAGAAACTATAATCCACTAGCTGCCTTGGGGGGCGAGGGGGGTGGCAACTGTGGCGGGAGAGCCGTCAAGAGCCCTCATTGGGGAGGCGGCAATGGTCATCTCTACCGGCTTCAAGAAGCCATGAATCAAGCAGTTTATTGAACTTTCCAGCTGCCTCCGCTCCAAGTTTGGCGTGGCTGAAGTGTGGCGGGACTGCTCAGGAGAGATGGAGGGAGGGGGGAGACGAAAGAGACGGGGTAGGGGAGCTGCCGCGAGGACTGCAGGACATGAGGGTTTTGGGGGGGGGGAGGGGGGATGAAGCTGCGTGGAGCGAGAGGGAAGTGGAAGGGAGGAATCCTCCAAAGAGGAAGGGTCTGTCGAAGGCTCGGTAGGGCCAACAAGCCTCATTGGAATCTGGGCGCTTGGAGAGGAATCTGTGAATACAAAAATCACAACATAAAGTCTGTGAAGTCAAATCTATTGAGTGATTCCAGGACCCTCCAATGCGTGTTGGAATTCTGACATGAATCCCATGTAGCAATAGCCTTTTGATAGCATTTGACAACCTCGTGGTTATCTGCTGGTGAAGGCATAGAGCACCCATCAACCTGGGCTTTGACATCATCCACCCTTGTGGGATATTGGATAACGTTGTGATCTCAGCATCATCATCCCGCATGGGACCCTCGACAACACTTTAGTCACTTTCCAGTTGACTTCATGCGCTCAAAGTCCTTTGACTTCATGGAATTACTGTCCATTGATTCCACATAAATACTACCCTCTGAGGCTTACTTTCCTTGGAAAAAGCGGTAGTAAAAGTTGAGGTTGTACGGGTTTAGAAAGAAGTGAAAGGTTAGGGAATAGTGGGTGAGAAAGGTACGAGAAGAGAAAAAAAACTTGCCATCGATAGATTGTTTTGAGATAGGAAGTTGTTCCACACACACGAGCTACACTTGCCCCTTTAGGGACCTTGAGAAAAAAAAAGCAAAAAAAAACTTTTTTAAAAAAAAATATCGGTGCTACCTTTATAAAAGAACCCCCTTTTATAAAAAAAAGCAGGCTTGCTCTTTTCTTCTGTTTTAAAAAGCAGGGTTCTTTTAATAAAGTAAAAACACCTTAGGATTTTTTAAAAGAAAAGCTTCTAACGCTTTTTTCTCTTTCTTGCAGGTGGACAGCGATTTTTACTGTAGTCTCTCTCTCTCTCTCTCTCTCTCTCTCTCTCCCCCCCCCCGTCAGTGCGCTTTCCCATTCTCTCTCCTCGACACTGCTCCTGCCCAATGTCCGGCCTTGCATGGTCGTGCCCATCTGTTGTGTCCACATCCGTTGGGGTATGACGGCTGCCCCTGTGTGCGCGAACCTTCCCGCACAAAGCTGGTCTGAGTTTCCTGGCCTGGACCGAGTTGTGTTGATCTGGCTAGGCCACATGGCTTGCACCCACTCAGATACCTGGGTCCGAACTTTGTGCTGATCTTGCCATGTGACTTCCTTTTGTTTACCCTTCTTATCCGAGCTCAGTTCCACCGACTCCAAAGACTCGGGTCCCATGGCTCTTGTCACGGCCATTGTTGAGGTTTCCGCCTTCTGAACTACCGGCTTACTTATCTCCTGCTCTTCAAGAGCAATAATCTCTACGGCATTGACCATCAGTTGTCCGGAAGTTGAAGTTGCAGTTCTCCCCTGGTTCCCTTCTACTTCCCCCATGTTTCCTCCATAGTTCACAATCTGATTTCCGGTGGCCAGGTGCATGACAATAAAAACATGCAAAATTTGGTCGCACCTAAAGCATCCCTGGGAGCAAAATTGTCCCTTGGTCAAAATGGACGTCTGAAAGGTTCTGGCAGGGTGAACGGCTACGACAGCCGGAACTGGTGGTACTGTGGCAGGTGGTGGGGCTCTTCTCCCATTATACTTGCAAGCCTCAGTGTTATGAGTGGTATCCTCACAAATAGACACCAAAGCTCATTCATCCGATACAATTTGTCCAGCACATGAACGGATGTTTTATCTTCCCTGAACCTTTGAGGAAATGCATCCTGGAGCATTTCTTCTCATTTTTACCAATTTTCAGTTCTATATTGGGGTCTGTAGGTATCTTACGGTTGCTTGGGGAGGGAGAGAGATGCTGGTGAAATTAATAAATTTGTCCGTGCATTATATCCTAGCACCATTGAGACGTGCCAATTTTACTTTTTTAGCATTTTTCAATATTCCACCGATGGCAGATCAATTTTATGTTCTTATAACTAAATAGGATGACAAACATGATAAAAATTTGAGAGTAAAATTCAGGTGTCCATATACAATATACTGAAAAGAAATTTGTGGTGCAGGACCGAGTCGTGAAAGTGTTCTCAGTATCAGCAGAGAAAGGTGTGTTGTAACAAACTTTTTCAATCAGTTCAATAGATTTCTGGAGATATGAGCATGCAGCCTGTTTATTTCTTTGAAAACAAAACACACAGATGACAAGGATGATGTGCGAGCACCCAAGGAGAGAAGTTATGGATCATCAATTATTGAGAAGCTAACAGGAGAACCTGATGGACGGATTGACTTCATGCTACAGGTGGTAACCTTGATCACAACCTGCTTAGGGTGCTTCAGACGTGACTCTTGGGCTTCTAGGGTATATAATCTCAAATTTACATTGTTTGCAGGATGCAACCTTTGAACATCAATACCTGCAAGCAATCAGCTCCCACACGTAAGCTATGCTTACATATTCTTCGACTTTTTAAAGAGTTTGTACCTCAACCTACTCATCTTGTGCTTGCTGTATATGCAGAGCCTATTGGCAAGATGCTGACACGGCGCTCTTTATCATCAAGCATCTTTATCGTGACATTCCTGAAGAAAGCCCCGAGCCCAAGACTGAAATAGTTTCAGAAAGTATAGACGAGTCTGTGTCCCTTGACCCCACTCCACTGTTAAACCAGAACTACATAGCTGATGGAGAGGTGGCATTCACCTTCACCAGCAAGGAAAATGTGGTTTCTGTAAAGTTTGATGCAAGTCAGAGAAAGGGAATGTGACATGCCAAAATGTGGTATTTTCTGTGAACAGTCTATTTGTGATTGATATATATATATATATAATGCATATATTTAATCTACCATTATATCTTGTGTTTTTTGTGGTCTCTGTGTGTGTGTGTATATTGGCGCGTGCTCTCACGGGCCTACGAGTGCGTGCAGGGTGCTTTGTGCTTGCTTTAAACCTTAACTTTCTGCAGGCGCAGATAAGTTTGCTTGGCCTTTTAAATGGTGTTTGTATGAAATGAGTTGACCTTTACATTTTCACCTATGCAAACACAAGGTGATGGAGTCTACCATTGCTCGGCATTCGGTGGTGAAACAGGCAAGGAGCATCATGATGAGCTTCTGGAGGTGTTTAGTCAAGTGTCCCTTCATTCCCCCCGATTCAAGCTTTCCATTGTATTTCTGTGTTTATAAGTTGTGAGCATTTTTGAAATTTAATTACATCGTTAATCTTTGATTAAGAATCATAATTATAAATTACTCAGGTCCATAGGTGGGTTAGGAGTCGGACATTATTTTCCAAAAGTCTAAGCAATTAATGATTTGAAAGTATTAGGACTTAATATTAGAATTAGGGATAAAAACCTACAAAACTTAAAATCAGGAATAAAAAACTTACAAAACAGCTTTCTAGTTTGTGTGAGAATGTACTCGACTAGGCATGCAAACGTATATTCACATCCTTAGGTTGTTAAGACATATTTGTCCACAATGTACGAACGTACGTAAAACACACATGTACTATTTAACTATGAACGTACTAAGACTAAACTACCATAGCCACACACGTTCGCAGACTTGCATATGCACGTTTGGAGGAGGATAGCCACACGTGTCCCATAGACATTTGCAACATAGGAATGTATGTTCCTATGGCATCGCATCCAATTGTCTCCTACACGCACACGTCTAGGAAACTCTATGAAAACACATAAGCAAGAGGTCTGGTAGACAAGCCCACTTGCATTTTGGAGTCTTGCATACGCACTTTCATAGAGCAACTTGTGGTTTAGCCACTCGTTCTTTGCAAATGCACGTTTCTAGACGTATCTAGGCCCGTTCTCATCAGTGTGGAAATGCATGCTCACATCAGTGTGGAAACACACGTTCTGAGATGTATCATTGCACATTCATGTTTCATCGATCTTTGCAAATGCATGCTCCTAGACATGTCTAGGCTCGTTTACATGGGTGTGCAAATGCACGTGTCGAGACGCATCCTTGCACATTTACATCTTTCTGTGATAGCTATGGGCATACCCAAACTTATCTTTCTGTGAACATACATTGCTAGACACATTCTTACACGTACTTTTTGTGATCACACATTCCTAGACATAGCCATGTGCATACCCAAATATATCTACATACGTTCTTTTCATCTTGTCCACGCACATTCTCGTTCCTACACATGCAAGGTCTTATCCTACACGCATGCACATTCCTGGCCTCCATATTTTCCTAGGATTGCATGTTTTCATGGGCTAGCCACACGTTTCTATCTCGCGAAGGCAATCCCCTTGCCATGTGCATATCTACATACATTCCCATCATCAATCTGAAAAGAGAAAGGAGGAGCAATGTGAAAGTGGAAGAGATGTTTGGAGTGTGGAAGACACACCCCAATGAAGCTTGTTGGCAAAGGAAGGCTAGGAATATGGAGACACGTCTCAAATACATGCTTGGGGAGATTAGAGGATTTGAGCTCTTGAAGGGGTAGAGAGGCGAGTGGTGACTTAAATTGTAAGATCCTTATCTCTACCGCGCAACAAATTTAGGGGGGCTAGCAGCGAAAGTAGCACTTCTTGCGCGGGGCAGGGTCCCACACTCGGGGCCTCGCCCACGGATATCCGGACAAGAGACTAATCCATCGGCTTTTCCAAAACCAAACCCGAAAAAACTTCCATTGCTTAGAAAGCACAGGCGATTCCACCAGGATAACTTTTCCCTAACGTAGTCAAAAGCTTTAACTAACTGAGCTCATCTGACCGAACCCGTAAGTCCCAGTGTCAGATCAGGGAAAAAGATTGTACTTGGATCATAGAGACCAACGCTTTTTTCCTCATTGAGAGGCACAGTCGTTGATTCTTTTTCATAGAACAATTTTTGTCCGGAATTTACTTCATCTATCGAACTAAACAGAAACTGAGTCTCGATTTATGGATCCATCAGTCCAGCCTAATCCCATCCAGTCCCATGGGTTAACCAACCGCCTAACCACTGTAGTAGTGATGGGATCCAATTAAGAATTTGGTTAGGTTTTGTCTCGGGTACCAGGGAAAAGAGTTTCCAGGTCTCCTAGCCGAATGTTCATGCAAACATAAAACTAGTCACACCACTTACACACCCAATATGAAATTGCCTTTTTTCTCAGCATCAGCTATCTTTAAAACAATCCTTTAATGAAACCATTGTGTCACTGATCACAATCCTCAAAATCTCTGGTTGAATCCTTATTTTCAATCATTCCTTCATCGGTGTACTCATGGCATCATTGGCAACCGGAACACTCGCCACCTGTTCACTCAGGGACCTTTTCGATAGTTTCTAGCTCATAGTAACCGGTAATATATTCACATAACAAAATAGAATCTCCGTGGAAGATCAGTAAGATCAACCAACAGATCCATATAAAAGAGTCATGGACTCATCCGTTGTTGAGGACCAGCAAGGTCAATCAACCAGATCCACATCCGAATTCAAAAAATAACTCTTACTCCTTGATCTAATATCTTTCCCGACGCATGTGTGGATATCTTCGGCGAGCACCGTATGGTCAGCACCCTCTTCGCAGGTCACCTAGCGCTTCACTCATAGGCCGCTTCCTTGGTCCCTCATCCACCGTACCGGAAGCTCACCATTTAAATCGAACCGAGGCTGGTCAAGACCTCAACCGATCATGCCACGTGAGACGTCCTCCGTTGACTCTACGTCAGCTGTTATAACTTTATCAGTTAGGTCTCCACGACCTTAATCTCAAGACGGTCAAGATACTTCCTCAGCATTCTTGACATAAAATAGTCATTTACAAACAGGTCACAAATACAGTTTCTATAATGAACTCTCGTCTTTCCACATTATCCCTCATCTCATCAGTCCACATTACTTATTTCACATTCCATTCATATACGTACTCATTCTCATCGAGTCGCATCATTTTTCATCTCATCACATCAGATTCATTCACATCACATATTATTTATTCACATCCCAATTCACATGTCATCACATCTCATCCATTTACTCATATCAACGTCACATCATTTCACATACACATACACATTCGCATTCATTATCCACATATACATCCACGTTCATACATCCACATCCATACATCCATACATCCATACATTTAATTCCACATCCGCATTCATACACATCCATACATCCACATCCACATTCATACGTCCACATCCACATTCACATCCACATCCATACTGTCACGGGACCCTTTAATCTTCTTGAAGAGAATAATCAAAAACTCATAAAATATATCAAATATTAAAACAACTACTTGAATTAAATTAAAAATTAAAGCATATAACAAAACATAAGGCAAGAGAAAGAAAAACATCACCATCAACACAAGGCTGGGTGCAATCTTCTCCCCTCTTGTGCGTGGCCTTCCCCCACACGAGAGTATTTTTATTAGCTTTCAATCAAAAATAGGCTATAGTCTCCAAAAATATACAAAGTGTGCTTTTAGAGAGCATGACACTCTTCCACAACAAAAATAGAGTGTTTCAAAAATTGGGGCTAGGGTAAAGCCTTTAGGCTTTAATAAATTCAACATTATAAATGTATTTTTTTCAATGTATCAAAATGAAAAAATCAACTACTAAGGTTACAAGCTACGCTTGTAAAAATAAATATGATGCGCATAAGAAACATTCTTCTCGTCATCATTTATCAATCCTCGTAATCTTCTTCACCTGAAAATATAAGCTTAATTAATAATTAAATTAATCTCACAAATATTAAACAGGCACAAACCATCACCAACTCATGACTACCAGGCGTAAGTATCCTAGGAATCACCCTGCCATACAAACCTAACTGAAATAATCATAGACGATCCCAAGCATAAGTCATATACCGCACATATTAATATTTATAGTGGTGTCACCCACGATATTAACCTAGCCGGCATGATGTAAGAGTAACCTAGGCGTCTCCAAATTACTCAAGAGAGAAAAATAATATTTTTAAAGAGGACTTAAAATATATTCTCATGACATTCCTCTTGCTTGAGTTTGCAATTGTCCTCAATTGCAGATTTGCTGGGTTTGAAAAAAAAAACGAAGGATCTCAGGATAAGCTCAGAAAAATTTCTCGGATATCCATTAAATATTAAATGACCATGACTATCATTCGTCAAATAACATGGATCATAACAGTCTCCCCTGTTGGGAATCAACTGTCCTCAGTTACGCAATCAATGAGTGGATGGCTTCATGGCACAAGTGGAGGACAAGATCATCACATCAAACAATTTCTGAAATTAAAACCAAACAAGTGAACGCATGTGAAATGAATCTAAGTGTCCCATTCCACAGAGGTATCTTTCACATACAAACACTCGCTAGGTGAAAGATAGAAGACATAGATACGTCTGGTGTAGCCATGTGAAACCAATCTAATGTCCCATACCATAGATTAATTCCACACGATACTACCTTAAGAACAAAAGTTTGAGACGGAGTAGCTAATTCCCTCTGAAACTTTCATTCTGACATAACTTTTCTCTATCCTCAAAATTAGACTACAAGTCTTATTCCCAAAAATGAATTAGGTCGAAATGAAAATTCTTATCAACTTAAGATTGAAAAATAATCACTTACATTACTGTCAATAACTTGATGAATTTTGGGAATTTGTTCTTGATGTTAATCTTGTAATTGTCTAACTAAATTCAAAAATTATAATCTTTGAATAGGTTTATAATTCTTGAATTTGTGAATCTTACTTGTAAACAATGAAATCTAAAGGGGATCTTGATCTTAAGCTTAATCTTAAACTTGAAATCAGAACTTGAAGAAATATAGACATCTTGCGTCCTAGTTGATAGTAAGAACTTGATATAGTAGTAATGAATCTTGGCTTAGATTAAAAATACTTGAATGGATGAAAATTGAGAGATTAGTCTTTAATTAATCATAATTATAATTCTTGAATAAATCTTGTTCTTAAGGGGTTTAAATCTTGTGGTTGAATATATCTTTGACTTAGAGTAATTCTTGGTCTAGAAAGAATCTTGTACTTGGATAGATCTTAAACTAGAACACTTGAAAATTTAGACAAAACTTTACTTGAATTGGTATAAACTTTGTAATTGTGATTGGTATACAACTTAAGCTTGGTTTCCAGTCACTTGAGAGCTATTTCTTTACTTTTCTTATCATCACTAAATTCGATGATGAAGCAATTGATAACTTGAATCAAAGACTGGAGAAACTTGCTTGGTTCTTGAATCTTCAAATTGGTCTTAATCTTCTATGAAATGTCTAGCAATCATTTTTACTTGAATTTGGGCAACTAGATCTTGAAGATAACTTTTGCTAATCTTGTCTCGATCTTTCTAGTTAGGTCACGGTATCTAAAATTCTTTTCAGGAGCTAAAGTTTTCTAACCAGGTCTAGAAGGAAAGAATATTCAGAAAACAGATACAAAAGCAAACAAGAAATTATATACAATAAATAATTTTTAATACACATACCTCCACCTTTGGTTAATGTGTCGAGTGCGTTAACCTCTTCGGTGTCAAGCATGTCCTTTGGTGTAATTTGGTTCTTCTTTTTAGTTGGGCAAGATTTAGCATAATGTCCCATCATCTTACACCTGAAACACTTGACAATAGACAGCTTGGATACGATGTCATTGGTCGGGCTATGCATGTCAGATGCTTCCACAGTTTTAACTTTCTTCTTAATATATTTGTTCATTCTAGACAGATGTCGTTCAATCTTTCTTTGAAAGTTGTCTCGATGCTCTCGTTCTTGATTCAAAAGAATATGGAGAGAATCAAGCTGTTCTTGAATAGTAGGATGGTGCGGATATTTACCCATTTCTTGATAATTAAAAGGAATAGGAAAAATTAAAATAAGAGAGGATAAGGTTTCTTATCTCATATGGAATGTCGAGTTAGATGTGAGTCCTGCCAAGTTAGCTCAATACACAAATGCATAATTTTTCAAGAAGTAATTCATGTATCCTTTAAAATAAGCTTTAATAATTAAAGTTTCAATCACTTATGCAAAATTAAAGTAACTTTACTAAATCATCATTGTTAGTTCATCCAAGTCTTGATAGTAAATGATCTAATATGTATTTTCTTTCGCATATAGAAAGTACATATTTAATAATTGAACTATCTTGGCCTATATATATTAGAATTTAACTATAAAATTAAATAATACATAAGTATGAGTTTTAGACTTACCTGGATTGTCATAAATGTTGAGAATCACCCTCTCGATTGAAAGACAAGTTGTCATCCTCATGGTTGACTCGTGAAAAAGCTTACATAAAGATCATATTACACAAAACTTGTTTTAAAAAAAAACTTAACAAAGCTTTATACTAAGCTTTATCTCATAAAGCTTTTAATATTAAACTTATTAAGCTTATTAAAAAGCTTATGAAAGCTTTACTATAAAGCTTGTAACCTGGCCAATGCCCAACGCCAAGCGCTGGAGCGCAAAAAGGAAACAGTCCACGAAAAAATTCACTGCATGCCGAGTCGTGGGAGGGAAGGGAGACTGAAATCGGTAGTCGCCTCCCGTTCAATTGGAGAGAGAGAGAGAGAGAGAGAGAGAGAGAGAGAGAGAGAAGAAATTAATTGAAATTATATATATATATATATATATATATATATATATATATATAGGTTTTGATTTGTGTGTGCAGAGGCTTGCCGCTTTTATTAATTGAGAGAAATTAAGAAAAATTCATCACCTCCCACCCTTGATTATAGAATTCAGACAGCCTTATTGGTTTAACAATCATGCTATGACCCTCCATGCTCCTCTGCTTGCTCTTTCAATCCGTACAGACAGATTAGGAAGAGGATTAGTGAAGAGGAAGGTGATTTATGGTTTTGGAAAACCCACTAGTGGTTTTCCACCTAGTTTTATCCTTTGGGCAATAGATTGATGGAGATTGATTACCCAATGGTTAAAAACACGCTTAATTTTATCCATACATAAACAAAAAATCCCTAAACGTGTTCTTCTTTAATTTAAATTCAAGAAAATTATCAAAATCACCTCTGTTTTTGTCTCTTTCACCTCTTTTGATCGCCTTCAAGAAAATTAAATTACACCAAAGCTTTGATACCACTGTCACGGGACCCTTTAATCTTCTTGAAGAGAATAATCAAAAACTCATAAAATATATCAAATATTAAAACAACTACTTGAATTAAATTGAAAATTAAAGCATATAACAAAACATAAGGCAAGAGAAAGAAAAACATCACCATCAACACAAGGCTGGGTGCAATCTTCCCTCCCCTTGTGCGTGGCCTTCCCCCACACGAGTATTTTTATTAGCTTTCAACCAAAAATAGGCCATAGCTCCCATAAATATACAAAGTGTGCTTTTAGAGAGCACGACACTCTTCCACAACAAAAATAGAGTGTTCCAAAAATTAGGGCTAGGGTAAAGCCTTTAGGCTTTAATAAATTCAATATTATAAATGCATTTTTTTCAATGTATCAAAATGGAAAAATCAACTACTAAGGTTACAAGCTACGCTTGTAAAAATAAATATGATGCGCATAAGAAACATTCTCCTCGACATTATTTATCAATCCTCGTAATCTTCTTCACCTGAAAATATAAGCCCAATTAATAATTAAATGAATCCCACAAATATTAAACAGGCACAAACCATCACTAACTCATGACTACCAGGCGTAAGTATCCCAGGAATCACCCTACCATACAAACCTAACTGAAATAATCATAGACGGCCCCAAGCATACGTCATATACCGCACATATTAATATTTATAGTGGTGTCACCCACGATATCCGGCATGACGTAAGAGTTACCTAGGCGTCCCCAAATTACTCGAGGAAAAAATAATATTTTTAAAGAGGACTTAAAATATATTCTCATGACATCCCTCTTGCTTGAGTTTACAATTGCCCTCAATTGCAGGTTTGCTGGGTTTGAAAAAAAAACGAAGGATCTCAGGATAAGCTCGAAAAAATTTATCAGGTATCCATTAAATATTAAATGACCATGACTATCATTCGTTAAATAACATGGATCATAACACATACATCCACATTCATACATCCACATCCACATCCATATTCATACATCTACATCTATATCCACATCCATACATCCATATCCACATCCACATTCCATATCTACATCCATATCCACATCCATACATCCACATTCCACATCCACATTCATACATCCACATCCACATTCCATATCTACATCCATACATTCACATCCATATCCACATCCATACATCCACATCTATATCCACATCCACATTCATACATCCACATCCACATTCCATATCTACATCCATACATTCACATCCATATCCACATCCATACATCCACATCCACATCCATATCCACATCCATACATCCACATCCACATCCACATCCATACATCCACATCCACATCCATATCCATACATCCACATCCACATCCATACATCCATTTTCACATCCACATTCATACATCCATATCCACATCCATACAACCACATTCACATCCACATCGATACATCCATTTTCACATCCACATCCATATCCATACATCCACATTCATACATCCATATCCACATCCATACAACCACATTCACATCCACATCGATACATCCATTTTCACATCCACATCCATATCCATACATCCACATTCATACATCCATATCCACATCCATACAACCACATTCACATCCACATCGATACATCCATTTTCACATCCACATCCATATCCATACATCCATATCCACATCCACATTCATATATCTACATCCACAGCTACATCCATACATCCATATCCACATCCACATTCATACATCCACATCCACATTCCATATCTACATCCATACATCCATACATCCACATCCACATCCACATCCACATCCATACATCCATATCCACATTTCACATTCATACATCCACATCCACATCCACATCTACATTCATACATCCACATTCTCATCCATACATCCATATCCACATTCCACATTCATATATTCACATCCACATTCGCATATTCATTCTCATCCTATCACAGTCCATACACATCTTATCACATCTTATTGCATCCATTCTTATCTGATCACATCTCCTACACATCTGATCACATCTCCTACACATCTTATCACATCCTATCACATCACATACATATTTTATCACATCCATTGTTATCTGATCACATTCCCTACACATCTTATCACATCCTATCACATCACATACACATTTTATCACATCTCATTTTTATGCTATTATCTTTTAATAGCTTTTTTCAGATTGATATCGATAATAGGACTTTGTTTCTAAATTCTTGTCAATTGCTTGGCTTAAATTAAAGATTCTTTTTTGAGGACTATTTCTATATTACTTCTCAATTCCTCAATTTAATTCTATTCAATATTCTTCTTTTGAGTAAAAGAATTCATGGGATTTATGGAAATCAATTCTATCTATATTTCCTCTTATGGTAAAATAATCATAAATCGAATTTATACTAAAAATTCCTCTTCTTTTCATTTAATTTCTAGGATCCCAATTACCATAGAAATTCCTCTTTTTCATCAATATTTTTTATAAAATAAATTTATTTAAAATATCCATTATTTCAATATGCTAGAAATTTCTCTTTGTCCATCTAAATTATGGGATTTCAAGTGTCGCAAGGATTCTTCTTTTGACATTTAAATGTTTCTCATAGATAAATAAATTTATCTAAAAATTCATCTTTGAAATTAAATGAATTATCTCATAATTTCAATATGATAAGAAATTCTCTTTTTTCCATCCAATGATGGAATTCTAATTGTAATGGGAATTCCTCTTTTAACATTTAATTACTTCTCATAGATAAAAAATTTATCTAAAAATTCACCTTTGAAAATTAAATGAATTATCCCATAATTTCAATATGATAAAAAATTCTCTTTTTTCATTCAATGATGGAACTCCAATGTAATGGGATTCCTCTTTTAACATTTAATTACTTCTCATAGATAAATAAATTTATCTAAAAAATTATTTTTAAAATAAAATGAATTATCTCATAATTTTAATATGATAGAAAATTCTCTTTTTTTCATCCAATGATGAAATTTCAATTATAATGGGAATTTCTCTGTTAACATTTAATTACTTCTCATAGATAAATAAATTTATCTAAAAATTCATCTTTGAAAATTAAATAAATTATCCCATAATTTCAATATGATAAGAAATTCTCTTTTTCCATCCAATGATGGAATTCCAAATGTAATGAAAATTCCTCTTTTAACATTTGATTACTTCTCATAGATAAATAAATTTATCTAAAAATTTATTTTAAAATTAAATAAACTATCCCATAATTTCAATATGATAGAAAATTCTCTTTTTCCTTCCAATCATGGAATTTCAATGTAATGAAAATTTCTCTTTTAACATTTAATTATTTCTCATAGATAAATAAATTTATGTAAAAATTTATTTTTAAAATTAAATGAATTATCCCATAATTTTAATATGATAAAAAATTCTCTTTTTTTCATCCAATGATGAAATTTTAAATGTAATGAAAATTTCTCTTTTACATTTAATTACTTCTCATAGATAAATAAATTTATCTAAAAATTTATTTTAAAATTAAATAAATTATCCCATAATTTCAATATGATAAGAAATTCTCTTTTTCCTTCTAATCATGGAATTCCAATGTAATGGAAATTTCTCTTTTAACATTTAATTATTTCTCATAGATAAATAAATTTATGTAAAAATTTATTTTTAAAATTAAATAAATTATCCCATAATTCTAATATGATAAGAAATTCTCTTTTTCCTTCCAATCATGGAATTTCAATGTTATGGGAATTCCTCTTTTAACATTTAATTATTTCTCATAGATAAATAAATTTATCTAAAAATTCATTAATTATGCATAAACCTAAAAATCAATATTTCTATGATTACAATGAGAATCAATCAGTTTATCTAGGATGATAATTCCTAGAATATGGTAGGAAGTCCTCTTTTCATACTTTGAATGAAAATATTTTGTGTGTAATTTTTACAAAAATTTTGTCATAGCTCCGCTATTATTACTGATAAATCTCAATTTATTCTAAAATAATAAACTTTAATATTATGGATATGATTAGAATGATCCCTAATTGGATCATTAATCCATTATGGATTGAATCATAAATTTTCATGAAATAACTAACTTAAAAGCATAAAAAAATCATTAATTTGACCTCCAATTAAACAAGCATAGAATTTATTCTTGGATTAGGAAAAAGCTTCAAGAGAAGCTTCATTGGGATTGAGAATAGGTCATGGGAATGACCATTCTTTGAGTGAGAGAGAAATTACATAAAAACCATTAAAATTAAGCATAAATAAAAATTTATTTATTTCCTTAGTACCATTCATCAATTAACTTCAATAGCATTAAAAATCCATTCCAATTAAGCTTCTCAAGCTTGAGAGGGGTTGAGAAGAGAGAAACATTGAGAAATTATAGAAAGACATCAAAATTCATCCTTTACCTTACAAATTGCTTGATTCTTTGATCACGATAGAGGCCCCCAACCAATCAATTGATTTGGTTGATGGAGTAGGTGAGGGAGGCCTCTAACCAAGTCCAACTAGGTTCTAGAATTTTCCAAGTTTAGTTTGGCTGAATTTGGACAAGATTTGGACCTAGTTTGGCTCCCTTTTGATTTGGTTTGATCCAAGAGAGAGGAGAGATAAAAATATCACAATATTTTTGAGTTTAAAACTCCACCACACATGTGAAATAGGCGCCTCCTTGAAGAGCCCCCTTCTCCTTACCACGGTATCAAAATTGAATCATTATATCTAAAATATCTTATTTTTTTAAGTAATATTCATAGTTTTTTACTCATAAACCTTGTCCTTTTAGTCAACTCTTCATCTTATGTGAGCATTTACTCATTTTTGGAGAGCTTTTCTTTTATAAATTGGATTTATCTCCTCCCCACACTTGGATTGATCCTATTGGCACATAGGAACCTTAATTGGACCATAATCTAAAAATTTCTCAAAATCTAGATCCCTAGGCTAAGGTCCTTTATACTTATTTTTAATTAATTTCAAATGCACATTGGAAACTTATTTTTGAGTTTCTATTTCAAGGAAAACCATTTTAGACACTAGGAGGATTTTTATATCCAAAAATATCTCAATTTTGGATTACCTCTCTCTAGATATTTTCTCTCTCTAGGTCAAAACTGGGTAAAACAGAATCTTTCTTTTATTTCAAAGAGGGAAATAATTACAAGATCAGAAGGGGAGGTTCTTACACATGTACACCTCAAAAGCTGGAGGGAGAAATCTTACATCCTACCCACTTAAAAAACGCGAGATGTCCTCATCTCGCAAACTAGAGGACAACTCTTTCCCTTAAGATCCAACTGATTTTGGGGTTCCTTATATTCTAGTCAACCCAACAGAATCCTGGGATAAAGATCCCTTATATAGAACTCATCATCAGATAACTATTTATCCAGATCATATCATTCATATCCTTAACACAATAATGGTCCATCAAACCAAAAATTTTCATCTGAACATTCCTCCATGGGAATTTTAATTATACAGGTTTTTAATTTGTCATCCCTTAACTTGATCCACTGGTCAAGTGTTAACAGTAGCAATCTGCCAGCACAATCCACTAATCTCTTAGTGATTTGCTGGAGTCATTATCGTCATTCCAGTTACGAACATCATCATAGGGACTCATCCCATTCATCCTCATTGTGGTTTTGCTCAGCTTATCGCTTTTCAACTAAAAATCAGGAATCATCTTTTTTTTTTCAATCAGAATCCAAATCAACTCATCAAATTCTCAAACCAGAATTTTAAAATCATATCAACCACATTCGAATTCATCATTAGGATAGCATTTTTGCTTATAATTTCAAGGTCTCAGATGTACTCGTATATACTGCCAACATAGCATGCCACAACTAGGCATCTTTCATTGTATTTGAAGACAAACATCACTGCATTTTTCATACATGTCCAATTTGTACAAAGCATGGTTGAGAACTCCAATAGGGCACAATTTGCATGTCATGTTCTCTATCAGAGGTAATGCATTTATCATTTGCAAATTTAACATTAAGGCCCAAAAAGTACATTTTGAAGATAAAGATCCTCACCACTAGCAGTTTTAAGGAAAATCTCACCGATACCTTTGACTAGATAGGAGGCATTATTGGCACACATAACATTGTCACCATCCTGCATAGATTCCATATTATTGACCAAACTTCTTTGAGAATAAATGTGTTTGCTAGCACGTTACTTCTCAAAGATTCCATATTATTGAGCAAACTTCTTTGAGAAGTAATGTGCTTATAATGATGCTTGGTAGCACCACTATTATCAAGATACTAACTGTCTAAAAAGCAGTTATACCAACACATAAATCTTGGTCACGATTAAAGCTATAAACAAAAGTCTTCAAGGACAACATTCACAGAGTCCTCTTTCTTAGCACTCTGGTTATCTAGAATAGAACTAGTAGAGCCTTACTTAGATTCCTTTTTATTATTTTTTCCTTAGCCTACAATTTATAAGACTGCTCAAGTGCATGGTTAGGCTTCTTGCAATACCTGTATGTAACCTTCTTTGGCTTACTAGGGTCATCCTTAGTCTTAGAAGGTTAGTTTGAATTGTTCTTCTACTGAACTTCTTGCCTTTATCCTTGGTGACAAGATCCTGATCACTGCTGCTAGAACTAATAGATGCATTTTTTCTAGACTTCTCCTCCACAACAATAATCTAACAAGATCCCGGTAGGTAAGTGGGGCTATATTATCTCTCCAAAAAAACCGGAGGGAAGTATTGAAACCCATATAAGATTCATACAAAGAGTTAAGGGTGATGTTAACCATTTCCTTGTTGAGAATGATTTCATCAATGTTGACAATCTATTCTCTTAAGGCCTATAACTTAGTTAAGTGTTCATTCATGGACCCTTTGTTCTCTCATTATCAAGTTGTCTTTTGAGAAAAATAACTCGTACATCATTTTTAGCTTGATACATAGTCTCTAAAGTGTCACAAAAAAGTTTAGACGTTTTGTAAGAATGGATATGTGAAATAGTTGACCTTTTGATGGACAAAACAATTAATGCCAAAGCATGCATCATTAGAATCCTATCTTCTTTGATCACCAGTAATTTGAGGAGTATGTGGTTAGGTCTATTTTCCACATAACCCATGAGGAGTAGCAGGAGCAATTGTGGGAGGGCAGGGCTCATCACCACTAATAAGACCTCATACACCCTTGGCAATAAGGACATCTCTCATCGTGAAATTCCATAGCTAGTAATTTGACCCATCTAATTTGTCTTCTTTTGAAATAATACCAAACAAATCATTAGAGCTAGTGGCCATACCTGACTGCTATTAAATCTGAGAAAGAGAGATGCTGGAAAAAGCCTAAAATGAAGTCACCAAATGATGATGAATGTCAATCTACTAAAGATCTACAATTAAATAAGATGATTTAAGTCTATAGTTAAATTGGATGATTTAAGTCTATAGTTAAATTGGATGATTGAAGTCCGCTATTAAATTGGAGAATTAAAATCTATTGTTGAATCAGACGATTAAAATCTAGAGTTCAATTGGATGATTGAAGTCCTGGATCAAACAATTATTAAAGTTGAGTTGAGCGATTGACTCAACTTTGACGGTTGTTGAATCAGACGATTAAAATCTAGAGTTCAATTGGATGATTGAAGTCCTGGATCAAACAATTATTAAAGTTGAGTTGAGCGATTGACTCAACTTTGACGGTTATTGAAATTGATCCAAGTGATCGAACTGTAGTAGGATCGGAAGCTTAAATTCTTGGATCATACGATTTCTGTAGGAGATTGGCGGGCGATCAAAGAAGTCAAATCGCTTGATCAAAAAATTAAATTACCGATAAAAAGTTGAATCACCAATTGAAGATTGAATCAAACAATAAAAAAAATCAATCGGATGATTGAAGAAGTTGGATCACCAATTGAGTTGTTCTTGAATCGCATGATTGAATTATGTTGTTAATCCCATGATTTCTGTAAGAATCCGGTGCAAGAATCGGGTGATTATAAAAGTAGGATCATCGATCATACTAGACCTCAATCACATGATTGAATTATGTAGAATCACACGATTGAATCATGTTGAATCTCATGATTTATATGATTGTAAAAGTCATATCATCAATCAAACTAGAGCTGATTAGCTATTGCAAAGATTGGATCTCTGACCAAACTTAAGTTGAATCGGTGTTGAGCCTAGCAGCTCAGTGGTGGCAGGTAGAGCACTCAATCTGACCACCTTCTACATCGAGCACCACCTCGTCGGTACTACACGTGTGAAGATGGCGGGCTGTAACCATCAGGGTAGCCATTGCCAAGATCAAGAAGGCCGAACTTAAAAGGATGGTGCAAAGTGAGCAGCGACGATAGAGTGAGCTGAAGGTTGCAAAAGTGCATGCTCTTGATAGTCACATCTAGTGTGAATAGCCAGTGAGGTGTGAGAGGGTGACTTAGCAGTGTGTGAGCAGAGTGAGAGTGTGAGAAGTTCGAAGGTTAAGTGCTAAGTGTCCCCATAACCACTCTAGAGTTGGTGTTCGAAACGAGAAGCTCTAGCGGGTGGCTACATGTCTCCCATGGCATTGCCTGATTGGTCTAACACCAAAGATTGCTGTCTTGCCATCCCGCTACTAAGAGGAAAATCAGCGAGAAACACCTAGCGATCCTGCTGGGGAAACACTATTGCATCTCCTCTGGAAAACTCCCCAACTGAAGGAAACTTCCACCACAACTAGACTAAGAATCTTTCCTTCAGGAAAATCACCGGCGAAGTGGAAAAATCTTCATTGAGTTGCATTCTGTATCTTCAAACTAAGGGAATCCTGGGAAGAGAAAGCTCTAGTTTTGCACAAACTAATTTGGCTAGAAATAAACCCCCAGAAGAAGTTTGCCCCGGGAAGCCATAACATGGATATAACTTTCTGGGAAAGACAGTGTGGAGAACCTTTCACCACTCAATTAAACTAGGAAAAATGGATTCAGGCATGCCTTCTACATGATTGTGAACCTGAGAATGGAGAAAAGTAATGCCTTCCAAGAAACCCTCTAGGAAGCTCATAGCTGGGAGTGTCTTGCACCGTTCCAACCAAGAAGATAGTGCAAAAACTTCTACAACACCACACAAACAACAGGGAGTGTTAGGATTCAAAAATAATCTGGACCAAGAAAAGGAGTGCCAAGAGCCAGAAGATGTGCACAATCCAGGCCCAGAAAGCCTAAGAAGGGTGGAGCAACAAAATCTTGAAGAACGACCACAACAACAAAACCCCCGAAAAAGGTTCAAGGGAGCCATGGCATCATTTACCAAAAATTTCCAGGCGAGAAAGGAAAAGATGCAGATTTGCATCTAAGGAGGTTTGAGCAATACTGGAAAGTGGCCAAACCTCGAGATGTGGAAGAGCCGGAGTTGAGTGAAATCTGCATAGATGCTTTCATGAACACCTTCAAAGACAGCGCCATGGAGTGGGTATCAAGATACCAAGACAACCAATTCTAGACTTATGAAGAGGTCGTGATTGCTTTTCTAGGGAGATTCTGCAAGATAAAGTCTACAACTCAACTTTGTGATCGAATGAGAGAACTACAAGAAGACATGGATGTAGAAGCCTATGCAGCAAAACTGCTAATTTTAAGGCAGAGAGTGGCGGAACAAACCCGACCCTCAATGTAAATATTGTAGATTGGTTTGTCCAGGGGCTTAAGCCGAACATCCACGCAATAGTCACAGCACAAAGCAGGCCAAAACTAAAGAGGAGTTTGAGGAACTGGTTGAGCTAGCCAAAATGGCATAAAAAAGAAGCCAAGAAAGAAGACAAAAGAGGAAGCCCAGGAAAAGTGTCACAACTAAGGAGGATGATTCAAGAGACACCTCATAGGACACTCCAATGGCAGTGAAGAAAAGGAAGGACAAAATCGCGAAGGTAAAAATGATCTCGAGAGAACTTGTGTTGCAGGTGAAGCAGCTCATGCAAGAGATGAAAAAGGGCAAGAGCTCAGAATTTCAAAAAAAATGTGTTTTGTTCTCAATGCAAACAAGAAGACCACCTCAAGGAGGAATGCGCAGTGCCACCAACATGTACCATTTGTAACATGTACAATCATAATATATAGAACTGCAGGTTCAACATGAAAAATAGAGCTCCCATGGTGAATAGCATGGAAGGAGCGGAAAGAAGATGTGAGAAAGAAGAGATGAGAGAAGAGACAATGTACTCAAGAACTCAACAATGAACCACTAGCCAACTTGATTAGAAATGAACTACAATGCCTCATATATATAGGAAAGTTCCTCCACCCAAAAATGCATGTAAATAGGAAAAAATAGAAATGAATGCTATAAATCCCAAAAATGCCTAGAGGCTAAAGAGTGTGCCACTAGCGTGACACCATCTGGAGATGACACCTATCCAACACCTCCTCTTCAGGTCCAGATGGGAGGACCAACGCCAATGCGCTGAAGAAGATAATCCAAGGTAGGTCGAGGAAGAGGCTTAGTAAACAAATCATCAACATTATCTTTGGTAGGACAATACTCAAGCTAAATGCGACCTTTAAAAATCCAATCACGAACAAAATGAAAATGAACATCAATGTGTTTGGATCGTCCTCGAATAACTGGATTTTTGGCTAAAGCAATAGAACTCTGTGAATCTGAGTAGATGAGTGTCGGAGTAGATGAACATCCAAGGTGATTCAGAATTTACTGAAGCCAAAGTGCTTCAGAAGTGGCATCAAGATATGACTTGTACTCTGCTTCGATCAATGAAGAAGAAGTAATTCGCTGCTTTTGACATTCCAAGAAACAAGTCCTTTACCAAGCATAAAATAATAGCCTGACATGGAATGCCTAGTATCAATACACCCTGCCTAATCAGAATCTGAGTAACCAATAAGTGTATCTCCACCTGCATAAGAAATGCCATACTCAAGAGTTCCATGAAGATATCGAAGAACCCTCAAAGCTACCTGCCAATGAGATCGACGAGGCTATGAAGAGAATTGGCTGAGAATACTCATAGCATAGGAGAGATCTGGCCGAGTGTTAACCAAATAAAGTAGAGAACCAATAAGTTGGCGATACTCTGTAGAATCAACCTCAGGAGAATCATCATCTTTGGATAATTTGGAATTAGGATCCATGGGACAAGTGAGATGCACAATCATGCATGCCATATTTAAAGTATACTTCTTTTAACAAAGAAAGATGCCAGAAGCAAATTGCCACACTTCTAAACCAAGAAAATAGTGGAGTAGTCCAAGATCAGTCATGGCAAATGATGTTGTAAGTTGAGTTTGAACCCATTTGAGTAGATCCGAATTAGAGCCAGTGAGTGTCAAATCATCCACATAAAGCACAAGAATGCATATATCATCATCCACAAGAAGCATATAATACTTGGATCCACCAAGCGATTGTACTTCCATAGGTCCTGCATGAATAAGCTCAAGTATGCGTGTGGCCCTATGAGTAGCCTCCTCTGGAAAAGAAGCCCGATGTTGCTTTTCTTGAGCACAAGAAGAACAAATGTGATGGTGGCGAGGTTTCTAAAGCTTTCGTAGACCTGTAACCATGTCATGTGAGACAAGATGTTGCAAAGTAGCAAGAGGAACATGGCCAAAGCGAAACTGCCATAGATCACTATCTTTATTAAAAACAAGTGCTTTAGGAGAAGCAAATAATTGATGAAGATGAGACTCATGTGGTGGCAATTGTGCTGTAAAAGAGCTTATATGATAAAGCCCAGCATTTTGATAACCATGTGCCATACAAGAAAGTGACTGTCTATCAATGATTTCAATCACTTCATCATCAAAGTAAACCCCAAGACCTTTAGAAGTAGCCTTAGAGATAGAAAATAAGTTAGCAGACATCTTAGGCACATGCAAAACATCATGTAAGATAGCATCTCCAAAAGAAACATCACCAATACCAATCGTAGGGAGAGACGAAGCATCACCAATGTGTACTAATGAAGAGATAGACTTATAGTTTTCCAATAAGGAAGAACTATTCGTCATGTGAGAGGTAGCACCATTGTCGGCAATCCACTCATCCGCAGTACCGTCTTTCGTCTTGTCTTTGTTTTTGTCGTGAGAAGATGTTGATGTAGAAGAGCCCTTATATTTGGATTCAAGTTCAGCTTTTACCTTC
This sequence comes from Cibotium barometz, assembly GCF_041138505.1. Lineage (NCBI taxonomy): Eukaryota > Viridiplantae > Streptophyta > Polypodiopsida > Cyatheales > Cibotiaceae > Cibotium > Cibotium barometz. The sequence continues at coordinate 9,996,654 of NC_141075.1, forward strand.
TTGGATGCCGCCTTCCTAGCAAAACAACGATCCTTCGTATGGCCACTATGACCACAGAAAGGGCACTCCTTGGAAGAATCTTTTGATTTGTCCTTGTCGCCTTTGGTTGAAGAATCTTTAGAATTGGAATTAGCTTTGCGTTGATCATTCCCCTTGCCTTTGCCTTTTTCCTTGTCTTGGCTTACAAAAGCCGAGTCCTTTTTGTTTTGCTTGCGAGTAAGGCACTTATCATGAAGAAGACCCATAGTCTGTTCAAAGGAAGGGAAAGGAACTCAAAGAAAGATGTTATCTTTGAACGATTCAAAAGAAGAATGCAATTTACCAAGTAGCTTGTGGACCGGATTGCTTACCAATATACCAAACTCTTCAAGTTGCCGCTTGATTCGATTGAATTCTCCAAGCTTCTCCACTATGTTGTCGGATTCGGAGATAGAAAGCTTATCCAAATCTTCTTCCAACTTAGCCATCTTAACCGTTGAAAGTCTTCCATATTGCATTTGTATAGCGTGCCATAATTGTTGAGCCGTACTCCTTGTAGAAAGAAATTGTTGAGCCGTACTCCTTGTAGAAAGAAATTGAGACATAACCGATGTAGACATGCCATGCACAAGTAAAGCTTTGGCCCGTGCATCCATATAGGTATGATATTGAGAAGGCACCATATGAGGAGAAGTGATTATAGACTACACCCCGGCGCTTTCCAAAAGAAGTTGCATAAACAAGGACCAAGTATGGTAGTTGTTTGGGGTAAGCTTTTGTGAATCGGAAAGACTTGGAAGGCTCAAAGATTGAGTGAATGGGTTAAAGGGCTGATATGATTGAGTGGGGAGAGGAGTAGTAGTGGAAGTAGTAGAAGGAGGAATCATAGTAGATGAAGTTGCCATAAAAGGCATAGATGATGTAGGGGGATATACCATAGAGGGCATAGAAGTATGTGGATAGGAAGGCATAAAAGACAAAGAAGAAAGAGAGAAAGGATCCATAGAAGGTAATGGATATGACGGAAAAGAGAAACTAGAAGCACCTACCGAAGAAGGAATTGCACCAACTTCCGTTATAGTAGTTGCCGGTCGTCCCAACCGTCGTAGGAGATGTAGGATCCATAGTATCTTCAAGTTTGCCTTTATCTTTTGGAGTAGAGGACTTCCGAGATTCCATAGGGAGAGGAGGGTGGGAAAACACAAGGGAAGAAGTGTCATACCTCCAAAAACGCAGCCAATAGATGGGCTGTCCACCAAGGAAGTATCTCCAAAATATGCACAAAGATAGTGCAAAAACGCAGCCACAAAACGTAGCCGATATATGAACCAATAGACTCCATAAAAACCACCAAAAGAGGGCTGAGAATGTAGCCTTAGGTAGAAGGAGTATGGAGGAGTTGATTGTCCACAAAAACACAAACATAAAGTGTGTAGCAAAGTGGAATTTTTAGCCGATAGAAAGGTGTAGAAAAGAGGATAAATATGTACCTCAAAACACCATGAAGAGGGCTGAAGTCGATGATGAAAACGCAGCCAAGAAATCTCTCCACAAGAAGCCTCCAAAAAAACGCTACCGCATGTAGGGAAAACTAGTTGGCAATGTTTTCACCGCAAGTAGAGTTGTAGGACTTGGATTGAAGTGTTTTAAAAACACACTTGTAGAGGATGGTAAGGGGTTGGTTTGAAGCCTCTTGCATCATTGAATAAGGATGATGAGTAAGGGCTTCTGCAAAAAACGCAAGCAGAAATTCTGCATGCAGACAGTCTGCGAAGAATAACTTAAAAACGGTGAGGAATTTGCGAAAACTTTCTTCTGCAAAGTTGTAGACCACGATGATTCCAGTAGGTCTCGTGAGCACAATCCTCAAAAACGCATTCGTTCAGCAGAAAATCAAAGAATGAAAAAAACGTAATTGAAAGTGGGATTGTTGAAGAGGACTAGAGGTAGAGAGGAAGAAGGATAAGGAGGCTCTATGTGCGCCACCACCTTGCTCTGATACCATGTGAGAAAGAAGAGATGAGAGAAGAGACAATGTACTCAAGAACTCATCAATGAACCACTAGCCAACTTGATTAGAAATGAACTACAATGCCTCATATAAGTTGAGAAAAAGAACCTTTACCTAGGCCAAGCAATTGGTAGAAATATTAGAAAAGTCCCATCAGTATAAAAAATAGAAAATGTTACTAAATGTGAAATGGATGTGGATATGAAAGAAGAGATGAGAATGAGATGTGAGGTATGTGAAAGGATGTGATATAAATGAATGTGGATGTCAATGAAGAGATGAGAATGAGATGTGAGGATATGTGAAAGGATGTGATATAAATGGATGTGGATATGAATGAAGAGATGAGAATGAGATGTGAGAATATGTGATAGGATGTGATGTGATGTAAATGAATGTGGATGTGGATGTGAGAGGATGTGATGTGATGTAAATGAATGTAGATGTGGATGTGAAAGGATGTGATGTGATGTAAATGGATGTGGATGTGGATGTGAAAGGATGTGATGTGATGTAAATGGATGTGGATGTGGATGTGGATGAGATGTGATGTGGTGTAAAGGGATGTGGATGAAATGTGATGTGATGTGAATATATGTGGATGTGAATGTGAATGTATAGATGGATATGGATGTAATGTAATGTGGATAGAATGTATGTGATGGGATGGGAATGTAATGAATGTGATGGATGTGAATAGATGCGATGAGATGTGAATGGATGTGATACGATGAGATGTGAATGGATGAGATGTGAATGGATGTGATGGATGTGAATAGATGCGATGAGATGTGAATGGACGTGAATGGACGTGAATGTAAATAGATGTGAATGGATGCGATGTGATGTGATGTGAATCGGGATAGATGTGAATGGATGAGATGTGATGTGAATCAGGATAGATGTGATGTGGATGTGATGTAATGTAATGTGAATCGGGATAGATGTGAATGGATGAGATGTGATGTGGATGTGATGTGATGTGATGATGTGAATCAAGATAGATGTGATGTGGATGTGATGTGATGTGACGTGAATCAAGATAAATGTGATGTGGATGTGATGTGAATTGGGATAGATGTGAATGGATGAGATGTGATGTGAATGGATGTGATGTGAATCGGGATAGATGTGAATGGATGTGATGTGATGTGAATTGGGATAGATGTGAATAGATGAGATGTGATGTGAATGGATGTAATGTGATGTGATGTGAATTAGAATAATGTGATGTGGATGTGATGTGAATCAAGATAGATGTGATGTGGATGTGATGTAATGTGATGTGAATCGGGATAGATGTGAATGGATGAGATGTGATGTGAATGGATGTGATGTGATGTGAATTGAGATAGATGTGAATAGATGAGATGTGATGTGAATGGATGTAAATGTGATGTGATGTGAATCGGGATAGATATGAATGGATGAGATGTGACGTGAATGGATGTGATGTGATGTGATGTGGATCGGGGTAGATATGAATGGATGAAATGTGAATGAATGTGATGTGATGAGATGTGGATATGGGTAGATACGAATGGATGAGATGTGATGAGGATAAATGTGGATAGATGTGATGACATGGAATATGATGTGATTGGATGAAGGACGATGGGAATACATATAATTAGACGTGGATTAAGTAATGTGGATTGATGTGGAACGATGTGAAAAGATGAGAGTTCGTTAGAAACTGTACTTATGACCTATTTTATGTCAAGAATGCTGGGGAAGCATTTTGACCATCTTGTGAATGAGGTCGTGGAGACCTAAGTGATAAAGTTGCAACAACTAACGGAGAGTCAATGGAGGACGTCTCACGTAGCAAGGTCAGCTGAGGTCTTGACCAACCTCGGTTCGATTTAAGTGGTGAGCTTCTGGTACAGTGGATGAGGGACCAAGGAAACGGCCTATGAGTGAAGCACTAGGTGGCCAGCAAAGGATCCTAGAGGGTACTGACCATATGGTGCTCGAGCTCTAGGTCGCCGAAGATACCCACGCGTGCGTCGAGGAAGAAAATCAAGGAAGTAGCTAGCATGAGTAAATGGGGTTCAAAAGTTAGTCATGTATAAATAACCGACCATACCTGAGAAGCTTGTTGAGAGATCAATCGTATATAATTGAAACATTCAATAACTCAAATTCAAGCCATGCATGAATATTATGAGATTTTAAATAGCCATAATTAAGTTCAATTGAAACATTTGATAACCCAAATTCATGCCATGCATAAATATTATAGGATTTTAAATAGCCATAATGAAGTTCAAAAGACATATAGAGTGTAGGGTTGAGAGACAGAGAAAGACAAAAAAGAGATACATTGAGGGTTAAAGATGATCAAGACAAAAAAGAGATCCATTGAGGGTTAAAGACAAGCAACCCCATGGGTCTTGCTGATGTTCCATCAGCCATCTTTATATGTTCACTTTATGATAGGTTTTTTTAGCTTGTGTGCCAAATAATTTAATGAGTTCATCCCATGCATCTTTTGCCCATTGTATCCCTGTGATGTGATGAATGATTTCATCATTTAAACTGAGTGCGATAAGTCCCAATGCTTTTTCATTCCTGATCTTCCACTCATTTTCCCTTCTCACCTCTGGGCATTCATCTCTTCCCTCAACTAGCCCCCATAGATTTTTCCTCATGAGCAGATACATGGTTTTTGTATGCCATGTGTAAAATCGCTCCCCATTAAATTTGGCTATTTCTTGTGCCGTACTCATGATAATGTGAAGGGGATCTTACCTCTTGATCCACAATAAACGTTTTTTATGCCCTCAAGTTGTTGTTAGCATAGTTCTCTCATAACTAAATTGAAGGGATTTCTATAGGATCTCAATTGTACGAATTTAAAATTTGTTATTTGTATAAAATGTGTTGCATATGTTGTGATCTAGATTATGCATTCTTGCTCGTATAGATTAAGCTTCAAGGATGTGTGAGACTTTAGGGTTGGCATCTCATTCTCATAGTCTGATTCTAACCAAGCTTAACAGTCTTAGAGCTTAGTATTAAGGTACCTTAATCAAGTGAATATACCTTCCCATTATGAGGAGGGTTGCTCGTCTTTAACCCTTAATGTATCTCCTTTTTGTCTTTGTTTGTCTCTCAGAATATACTGGCCCTAGGGATTTTCAAGGGTGCTCTACAAGCTGGTGAAGTCATAATTTGATTTGATCAAGTCTACAGTGAGATCCAAGCTCTTCATCAAATCTACAGGCGACTTTGGTAAAATAGAGATTAAGCATTCAATGTTTGGTCAAATCTTGTGCTTCTTGGCTTAATCCTCTACTAGACTAATTGCTATTGATGGCCTTGAAAGCATTTGAACTCATTTGAACTCTAAGGACTCAGATCTAGACTCCCCGCATACTCTATTTTTTGCACACAAAATAGAGAATTAATTTTCTAATCAATGATTAATCAATGCTAATCACTATTTTTGGTGCAATTGAGGGTTTAAATTAACCATTAGGTATCTGATACAGATCTCTATAACTTCAGATTGCAATTCGGAGATGGTTTGATACTCCAACCATTTCGTACAAATTGGTTACCCTTGATTTAATATAATTTTTGGTGATTTTATGCTGATAAATCTGTTGTAATCATCTCCTAAACACCAGATTGAGTTGTAAAAGGGTAGATACTATCCTTGAAATCTGTTAATGTAGTTCTACAAATTGGATATGAAGGAAAGTGAGCCTTTAATCACACACTTGAACAGATATAAAAGCATTAAGCAGCTATTGGCAAAAAGGTAGAAGATGATGAGGCACTAGCAGTGCTTCTGAAGAGTGTGGACAAAGGTGAATATGAAAACATTGTAGCAACACTAAAGAATGTACCTGAATTGAAGCTACACGAGATAGAAGGAGCAAGAGAGCAGAGGCAAAGAGAAGAAATGGCTCGACTCAACAGCAGGAGAAGAAGAAGTATTTTTCACCCGAGGGGCGAGGACAAGAAAGAGGCATAGTAGGAGGAAGGACCTTCACTTGCCACAACTGTGGAAAGCCAAGACACATGGCAAGAGACTGCTACAGCAAACCCAGTGGAGAAGGAACGACATCGGCAAACTTCATGGAGGCTCCTAAGGAAGTGGAGTCAGATCATCTTTTCTGAGAGAGAGAGAAAGAGAGAGAGAAACCCCACAACCCAATGTAACCTACCCCAACAAAGTTAATAGAAAGGAGCTTACTTGATTGCATGTATTCTCTTCTTGATGCTACCACCTCCTAGCTTCATTTTCTCAATATCCCTTAGTTTTTTTTGTTGTCTCTACGGAGACCTAATGAGGTCTACTTATGTCTTAATTCAGACATTTGTTTTTCAGGACCTGAAATGGTTTCCTTATTGCTTAATAACTTTTACACACAATGCTCCATGGTTTTCTTCAAATCGTGAAATGGATGGTAAAGGAAAGAAAGTCATCAACTGGATGCATGTACTTGCTAGCTTGGAGTTCACAAACTCCTTTAAGAAGTGGAAAGCACAAGATGAGCTATCAAAACAATATGTTATTGATGTGCTCAAGACTGAGTTTGTTGTTCTACCGTCCGGGCCTTGCCTTCTCGGACGATTGGATGAAGAAGAGGATAAAGCTTTTGCTCTCTAATAGGAGAGCAAGCATTAAGAGCACCCAAGAACAACATGGAGAAGCCAAGAATTTGCTCGCGGGAGTGGAGAAGCCAAGCATTTTCTTATAGGAGTGGAGAAGCCAAGCATTTTCTTATAGGAGTGGAGGCACGTACGGAGATTTTTGAGGAAACATCTAGGTGCTTTTCAACAACAAGAGGTAGTGCTTCAAAACTACGGAAGTGAGGAGCATCGCACTTTGGTTAGGGAGGAAAATCCTCCTTTATTGCTCGCTTTGTAAGTATCTATTTTACTATTTTCCTTTATTTAATCTAATTTGGTTTTAAACTAATTGTATCTTTTTTTTTTTAAATGTAGAGGAATGTTGTTGGGCGTTACCCAACAAAACAAGAGTACGATTATGGGTATAGAGCCCCCATCCATAATTGTGGGCTTGGATGCATACGCGAGGTGTGCATTTGAACGAGTCCATTTTGGGGACTCAAGCTGAGGAGGTAAATAACACATAAGCCCATCTCTTATCTATATGTTGTCTTTTATTGTTTTATACTTACCTTACTCTTGTTTTCATTTATGTAGGATGAAGAGGGAGATCCAGACTCTGAATGTGAAGTGGGTGAAGCAAGTGAAGATGATGATAAAGATGAAACCGAGCCGAAGGAATCCGATAAAGATTCCGATTAGCCATACCTTCCTTGCTTCTTCTTTTTTTGTATATGGCCAAAGGCCTTACTAATCAAGCAATATAAAATATATTTTGTATACTTACATTCTTCCCAGTTTTAATTTCTTTTTCAAGTTTCTGTCTGTATTAAAAATAAAGTCCCTAGTCTGCCCCAACTTTTTTTTTCACACAATACAATTGCTCTACTGAGTAACAAAAATGGCAGTGAAAGTTCGCTGCTATTGAGAGCAGTGAAATTTCGCTGCTATTTTCATTGCTGAGCAACGATCTTGTTGTAGCAAAAATAGCAGCATGTCTAGCAGCAAAATAGGCCCGACATCTCGGTACCCTTGTAGTTATAAAAGCATTGCTATTTTCGGTTATGTACCCTCATTCTAGTGTAGTCAAGAAGAACACTATAAAAGCAAAATTTAATGATCAATAATATTATTTAAAAATGTTCCAATGATAAAAGGCTTACTTGATCAACACAAGGAGATTTAATTTTATGGCTTTTCCAATGTTTATAGAGAATTCTCTTGCTTCCTACATTGAGTGAAACACTTCCTTTGGGGACACACTACAGGCACCCAAACATCCAAAAAGTTGTGTTACATGCACCCATGAAGAGACTCGAGAATACACTATTCCAAAAAAAAAGCTACAATCATCAAAGAGGAGTATATCTTGAAGTGGCTACTTAGTAGTTTGCTTAGCACTACTAGTCTAGTAGTGAAATAGGAGAACACTACTATCAGTAGTGAAATAGGAGAACACTACTATCATCAAAGAGGAGTATATCTTAAAGTGGCCACTTAGTAGTTTGCAAGTGAATCATCAAGCTAGGGGTTGTGAATGCCCAAATTTAAAGATGTAGGGAAAGCATATAAGTTGAAATGAGTAGTGAGAGTTGGGAAGGACTACCTTACATTTGACAAGTGTGCCCTTCTTCCACATCACCGACATCTATTTGCTAAGAAGTAGCCATTGAAGACCCATCTTCAGATGCTGACATTACAGAATATAACATTGCAGTTGTTATGGATCTTTCGAAAAAGTATAAAATTGAGATCGCTTTTTCCTCTGTCCATGCTTTCTGAACAAAAGTGTATGCAGGACCTTGAATAGGTGTACCAAGATTGCCTGCAAGGAGATGCAGTTTTTTGGAAAGAAATATCAAGACGGCAAGAAGGTGGTTCACTGAGGAAGCAGATGAACTGTGTCTATTTGGTATTGCAGGGTACGAGGATAATGGTTGATGAGGAAAGCATAATGCTGGGTGCTGGATATGAAGGGGATGGTCAGCATGGTCACTAGATGAGGAAAGGCAATGAGGAAGCACAACCTGCAACATAACCCATTACATGGTGACAACACTAACTTCCACCCATCTAGTGACCATGCTGACCATCTAGTGACCATGTTGGATATGAAGGGGATGGTCAGCATGGTCACTAGATGGTTTGTGTGGAGGAAAACACAAAAGGACATGATTAAAGAGACCGAGGGCACATCATCATGACGCACGTGGCAGGTACCGTTGCACACACGTGTGACATTTAGAGTGGCATGTGCCACGTGGGCGTGAATTCCAAGGCATAAAGTATACAATGTGCTAGAACACTTGCCCTCCCCACAAGTTTGTTCAGCACAACAACAAACATCTCCTCCACAAAAAGGCATCCTCTGACTGAAGGATAACCCCATCCCTTGACCAAACCATCAGCATATCCCTAGCTCAACCAAAGCCAAGTACAAATACTTCAGAATGCAGATCCTTCTGAAAGGATTGTACCATCTGAGAGGTGATACTCCTGCAAAACTGAAACCTCGTCTTGTTTCTTCTTTATATATATTCGATATCTAGTCCAAGTTTCCAAGAACCTTTTCAAAAAATAGATATCTGCATCTGCATATCAAAGAGCAGATAAGCTAAGCCATGTTAAAACAAGTTTTGGTATTGAAACACGTTTTTGTCGAAAAACGCGATTTCGATATGTCTTTGCAGAGCAAGAATCTTGAAATCGCATTTGATTGCAAATTTTTGCTTTAAGCTTTTTGAACTCATATGTTGGCTTATGTAGTGAGAAACATCATCTTCTTCCCTTTCCAATGACATGAAATGTCTCTGGCATATTCATCTCATTTGTAGGACATACCATTCGAAATGAGATTCTGTTCTTTCACCTTGGATCACTCATGTATCGTACATCTCTTTGCAATGACATGGAATAATTTGTGATGAGATAATATGTCTATAGATAGTACTAGAATTTTAGTGGGAAAACGCGATATGGTGTAATTTTCCTAGCAAATGTTTCGAAATCGCGTTTTGCGGCAAATCTCTTTCCTTGACATACTCTCTCGTGGAGACGGCAAATTTCGAGCTTTGACATGTTCTCTATTCCATATCTTACTTGATTTTGATGACAGATAGGAATTTCCTGTCCTACTCTTCCATGTTCTGTTCCATGATAATTCTCATCATTGTACCTATTTATGAGTGGAAGCTTACCTTGCTTGGATGTCATCTTTAAAGGTAATTTACCATTTTGCTTATTTCTCTTTCAGTTCTGATGGCAAGAACAAAGGAAACTGCAAGGAGAAAGGGAAGTGGGCCTAACTTGGTAGTGGCTAGAGGTCCTTCAAAAAGTGGCTGAGAGGAAGAACAGGTCTCTCATGGAGATGGCACAATGTATGGTGAAAGCCCAAGATTTACCTCATGGTATTTGGTTAGAGGCAACTATGTGCACAAACTATGTGTTGAACAAATGCCCTACCAAGGCCTTGCAGTCTAAAACTCCTTATGAAGCTTAGCATGGCAGGAAGCCTTCTGTGGCTCATTTGCGTGTTTTTGGTTGTCTTGCTTATGCTCTTGTGCCTGAGCAACAATGCAGTAAGTTTGATGATGATAAGGCAGTGAAATGTATATTTGTGGGATTCAGTTCATAAAGTAAGGGATATAGACTTTACCATCCGGTCTCAAAGCAGATTTTAGTAAGTAGAGATGTTGTTTTTGTCGAAAACTCCGTTCAGCCCATGCTTTCATGCAAAAAATAGCAGAATGTATGCTCACAGGACATGTTTGATTTGCTTCTACCTTTGTTTAATGGAGGGGAGCCATATGTAGAGCAATTGAATGCTCAACCAAATGTTGAAATTCAACCTTTGTAAGTGCAAAATCAGCCTTTTGATGAGCCAATTATTGAGGATGTAGTGGATGAGGAGAGAGCAGCCATAGAAGAATCTAAGCGTATGCCAAAATGGCTTGTGTAAACATTAAGGGATAGCAAGTTGGCAGCTCCTTTACCTAGCAGAACTCATGCAGGTTCTCATCACATGCAGATTATTCTCATGTGGATCATGTTCTCATTTTCTACTTTATGTAATGAGGAGGAACCTGTTTTCTTTGAGAAAGCACAGGATGATGATCATTGGACGCATGCTATGCAGGATGAGTATAACTCTATACTCAAGAATGCACCTGGTATTTGACAGATCTATCTCATGGCAAGAAGGCCATTGGTACTAAGTGGGTTTACAAGTTAAAACGCAAAGCAGACGGTAGCATTGATCGCTACAAGGCCAGACTTGTTGCAAAGGGGTATTCCCAGCAAAAGGGCATTGATTATGATGAGACCGATGAGACCTTTCCACCCACATCTCATATGACTACCATTAGGTGTCTCATTGCTCTGGCAGCACATCATGGGTGGAATGTACATCAGTTGGACATTAAGACTGCATTCTTGAATGATGGTGATTTACATGAGGAGGTGTATGTATTGTCGCCTCCTGGTTTTAATGTGAAAGGGGAAGAGTCTAAAGTATGTAGGTTGAAAAAGGCTCTTTATGGCCTTAAGCAAGCTCCTAGAGCATGGTATAAGAAGATTCATGCATACTTGGTTGCAAATGATTTTTGTAACAGTCCAATAGAGAGTACCCTCTATGTGAAGAGGAGTAAGGACACATTTTTGGTCATCGTTCTATATGTTGATGACATGCTGCTCATTGGACCCAATATAGATCAGATTTCAGCCTTTAAGACTAATTTGCAGTCATCATTTGAGATGTCAGATTTGGGACCCTTGCATTATTATTTGGGGATTCAGTTTATGCAGTGCAATGATGGCATTGTTATGCTGTAGTCTAAATATATACAGAAGCTATTGAAGAGGTTTAATCTTGAAGACTATAAAGCTACACCTATGGAGACAAGTACTCGACTTAGTCTTCAAGATGCAGGAGACTCTTTTGATGCTAGTTTGTATACGCAAGATGTTTTGGATCCCTTCTTTATGTATCCAACACGAGGCTAAATATACAGTATGCGGTCTCACAGTTAAGTAGATTTATGCATAGCCCAGGTATGAAGCATTGGCAGGCTGTCAAGCGAGTATTTTGCTATCCAGGTATGAAGCATTGGCAGGCTGTCAAGCGAGTATTTTGCTATTTGTAGGGCACTCAGTATTTTGGATTATTTTATCTAAAGGGGGGTGAGTCACAACTGTATACTTTTAGTGATTCAGATTGGGCTGGATGTTATGACACACGAGTGTCCACTAGTGGGTTTTGCTTTTGCCTTGGTGATTCATGTATATCATGGCTCAGCAAGAAGGAGCCTACAGTGGCCACTTCCAGTTGTGAAGTAGAGTACATGGCAGCTTTTACAGCTACAGTTGAGTGTGTGTGGCTCAGATGTCTTATGGTGGCTGATTTGGGTGTTGGACAGTCGTCTAGCACTACCATTTTCACTGACAGCCAGAGCGCATTAGCAGTTGCGATGAGGAACCCAGTGTTTCATGCTCGTACTAAGCACATTGAGGTGCATTACCACTATGTCAGGAAAAGACTCTCTACAGCAGAGATCAGCTTGATCTATGTGCCTACACATGACAACATGGCAGATTTATTCACGAAGGCTCTTCCTCATGAAAAGTTTGAAGCCTTTCGTAAAGCTTGGGCTTACTGCCTTTTCAGGATTGATCGGCTATACCCTGTACATGTTCACATCATCACTCACTCACAGGGGGGATTTGTAGCATTATATGGTAGTGATGTGTGTGAACACACTTAGGACCGCCGGGGCATTTTTTCCCTCACTAGGAGGTTTTTTAACCCCTTGTACACCCTCTTATCTACTCATTTTGGGGTGTGTACTTATCTTTTGTATCTGGCACACATTTGTTCATTCTATTCTAGTGAGTTTGTGTGCTCTCAAGCTTCTCTATCTTGTGTGTGTGCATTGTTAAAACCCTAACCCTAATTCCAACACTCATGCAATCACAAGTTATGTATAATAAATAGTACACATGATTTCTATGTATGTAGGTACATATCCTTAAAGGAGATAAGTCCTACATCCATTGAGATGGATCATCTCAAGGCTATTGAGGCAGTGTGTATGATCGAGGAAAACTTTCCTAGAACAATTCTCACTAGCCAATTTCATCTTGTGGTGTATTTAGTTGATGAATTGGAACTTTGTGGTGTTATTCATGTTCGATGGATGTTTTTTTCTTGAAAGGTCCATGAAAACTTTAAAGGACTTTGTGAGACAAAGAGCAAGGCCATAAGCAAGCATGGTAGAGAGATGGTTGATGCAAGAGTCTCTATGTATATCTTAAAACATCTCTCTTGAATAGATCCTTCAATGTCATGATTATGGAGCAATGAGGAGAATGACCGACTTATCACTAATGTGCCACAAGGAAAAGGAAGGCAACAAAGACTGTTTGAAGCATTACACCAAAAGCTAAATACTTTCTACATTCCAAATAGTCCTATCATGGAGAAGTGGATTGGGAGATACAAGGATGCAATCAATAGATGAAAGGATGAGAGAAGTTTGTAGGCAATATCGAGGCATCAAAAACAAAGAGATGATCACAAGAGAAGAGCATGAGTATGCATGAGGATGTGACCCTCAAGTAAGTATATTCTTCATCTCTGTCTCATGCTTTGCTTGTTATATACCTTGTTTAATGCATTATACTAAATATCATGCTTTTGTTTAATGTTAGTATAAACTATATAATGTAATATGGTCAAAGGGAAGGCACACAACGTGTGGATTCTAGAGAACTGACCCAAGCAACAATTGGAGAGTTGCGAAAGGAGAGCCTAGGAGCCATTGCAAAGCAAGTTCAATACCTTATCGCCTTCATGGATGATAATTTTTTCAAAACGTTGGTTGGAAAGTTAGAGGTATTGGACCCCAACATCTTGCTAGAAGGCGATAATACAGAGTTGGGCATGGCTATGCTACATGTATCAAGCTCGCCAAGGTTTCCAGTGTATGATGTGGAGTTTGGGTGGGGGAAAACCTATGTGCATTCGATCTCCACGTATCCATGGAGATGGGGAGATTGCGTTATTTACAAGGCAAGAGGGAGGAGGAAGTGCAGACATGTCTTTGGCTCTAAGCAAACCTCTAATGGAGAGATTGGCATTGGATGAAAGCTTTGTCTTTGTTTAGAAAATTCATGAAAATAATTATTTTGAACATGAATACATACTATCTATCACACATGCCATTATAAGGCATACTATCACACATAGATATTATTTGTTGCTTGTTGAATGATTGGAGTATAGATTAGACTCCAACTCACCACCTCTCCAATCTCAAGCAAGTCTTATAACCACTCCCACTCCAACAGTTTGCTTTGGTTTAAATTTAAAAGTTTTTGAGCATGTGTTGACCCTGCTTGCAAGCCCTCCCCTCCTTATATGAAGGCCGAGTCCTTGCATCCACCATTGCTAACACAGACTGAGAAATAACATGTAAGAGTGAGAGTGTATACGATGACCACTTGTGAGAAAAACAGTGTAAAAAGAACGACAAAGATAAAGTGAGGTCAAACAATTGGAAAACACACGTCATTTCATCTCTAAGGTTTCATAACCTTGATTTATATGGCTTCTAAACTTTATTAATGTCTACTAACTTAATTTTATTATTCAATTTTTGTTTTTACTCACCCAACTTCCCAATTGCACTGTGTTGTACAAGTCTTTCCATATGATCTCTCATGGTGGTAAGGTTATTGTAAGGTTGAAATAATAAAAATTAAGGTTGAGATTATCTCAAGATGCTCACCACATGCATTAAAATTTTTAGCCTTGCTCAAAAAATTCCCACTCAAATTAAAAGGTCCTTAAGGCTCGGATGAAGGGTGTCCTCAAATGATCGATTGTCGCTTTGGAGAGAGAGAGAGAGAGAGAGAGAGAGAGAGAGAGAGAGAGAGAGAGAGAGAGAGAGAGAGAGAGAGAGAGTGAGTGAGTGAGAGAGAGAGAGTGAGTATGGTGGTTGCGTTGAACAAACAAGATGGTGTTATCTTTCTCACTTGTGTGAGGCATCACTCAGATGGAGGGCTTGGTAAGGTTGTGTGCAAGAGAGAGAGAGAGCAATCCTAAGGGGCATACTAGGTACAAGATGGTGTTATCTTTCTCACTTGTGTGAGGCATCACTCAGATGGAGGGCTTGGTAAGGTTGTGTGCAAGAGAGAGAGAGAGAGCAATCCTAAGGGGCATACTAGGTAGAGGGCAACAAAGGGGGAGAGAGAGCCTCGTTGACACACATGCGCGCACACACACACACACACACACACACACACACATACAATTACATACATATATACCTCCCACTACCCACAACCACAATACGACAAAAATAAAAGCGTTGAACTTGTAAAGAAACATGGAAAATATCTTAAAATTTTGTATATGTGGCTCCTCCTTCCTCACGCCTTTTGCAAGTAATCTTAATTTTTAGTTACCCTTTTCCACCTCCCATGTGTTACACCCATTTGGAAAGTCTCATATTAATTCCCAAGTTGATCAAACCTTTACCTTCTTGGCATGGTTGTTTCTCTTATCGTCGGTACGAACCAACTCGTACCATACGGTGCCATATGGTATGATAAGTATTTTTTTCCCCTCTTGAGAAATAGATCCCAAATTCTCAACAAAAATAGAAATCCTACTCAACAATTACAGACAGAAGATCCCAAATGCCTGCAATACTTTGCAACTTTTGTGTCCACTCAGCATTCCATGTGGGGTTGCTGAGAGACCCAAAAATGGCAAGGTAGACTGGTAGTGTATACTTGATTGGCAGGATGAGGAGAGAATCTTGCTATCACTTGGAGATCCCTGGTATAGGTAGGCTAGACAACCAGATCCTTAAGTTATGTACGAGGGAAAAGATTTGGACAGGGCCATTTTAATTTGCAGAGGAGTCTCTAAACCTATCACCCTAGATGCACTTCCCATATCTGTGCAAGGATAGTCCCTTAGTCATAAACACTACACTGGGAGACCTTTGGCATCACATTACCCATGCAGGCTCTTTTTTGGAGACAATTGGGAGATCCAACTGGGAGAGACACATCTCCATGCTCTGGTTCCTCAAGCATTGTGGTCTCTCCCCCCCCCAACCTTCCCTCACATTCAAGCTTGAAGCTCCATAGTTTGTAAGTGTTAAAAAAAAATCGTATTTTATTGTACTGTATCATAAAATTTCATATCATACCAAAATGTACTGTATCCCAAAATTTCATATCATACCAAAAATTTCCCTACGATATCATATTTTTGTGTTGTGAACTATGCTCCTTGGGCTTGAAATTTAAGGCCCGGCTATTTCCCCCACCACCTTCACACTTTTGAGTATCACACTTTTGAGTAGAAACCAAGGTGGATTAGTGTCAAATAAAATTTCACCATCCCAACCTCCCTCTCTGTGTCTTTGCTTTGTGCAAGCCTCCCTCTTCCTCATTGGCCTCAGACATGCCAGACACCTCGCGTCATAATTGGCCTCACACATGGTAGACTTGCCCGCCCCCCTCGTCAAACCTAACCTGCCCCATGGCCGTGAAACATGGCTCTCAGACAGGACACCACCCTCCCACCTCACCATGTACCTTTTTAACATTACAACAAATCGGGTGTGAGATGCTTTTTGTGCTCCTGTGGTGATAAATGTCCTTAGTTTGCATGTGATAAGAGAGGTGGGTGTGTTTTTTTTGTGTATGGAAAGGGCGCGTATCTATGTGTAAGTTAAGATGTACATTCCAACAAGTCGGGTGAGACCGTTGGAGTTTGTCCTTAAGGTTGTGCATTACATAGTCACATTTGGAACCTTGCATGCTTGTTTTATTTCAATTATTTAAGGTTTTAAAATTCTATTTTAGGGTTCCTTTTTTCCTCTTTACATTGTAATGCATAGATTCTAAGCAATTTCTTGTTAAGCTTTTGGAAATCTCTATTTTTATGATCCTTGCCTTCTAATTCATTGATTCTAAGGAGTTGTTTGGATTTTCATCTCATAATTTCAGGGTTTTTAAAATGCATTTGAAAAGCTATTTTTTAAGGGATTTTATGTACCTTTTGAAAGGAGTTTTACACATCTTTTCAAAATCTAAAATTTTTAGGGTTTTATGTGGCTTTTGAAAAGGGTTTTACACATGTTTTAAAATCCAATGATTTTTTGTTCCTTTCCTTGTTATTTGCCTTGCCTTGAACCCAAACAATTTTCACAAGATCCAAGTCCCTCTTTGTTCATCATGGTAGATCTTGTTGTTTGTGTTGTATGATGACTATGTATGATTATAGCATGGTGCTTCTATCATGGCTCACATGTACGTGCTAAGAGTTAACTATAGTTTTTACATGATATGCTTATAATAGTTCTATGAGCATACTGATACTTTGAAATCTCAATCGAAATAGAAGCAATGTTTTATATTTGTTTTTACATGATATGCTTATACTAAATCTATGAGCATATTGATGCTTTGAAACATCAATCGAAATAGAAGCAATGTTTTATATTTGTTTTGTTGGGTAGGTACTTAAACACATGTTTATAGCAATGCAATGGGTACTCAATGATTCTCAACTTGAGGAGGAGATATCCTTAGGAGCTAGGCATCATTCACGGATTACACACTTCTAATATGTACCACAGGTCAAGTTTTAGTCAATTTCCCATGTTTACTTCCAGTAATATAGTTGTCGGTGGATTCTTTCAGCCCACTTGATAGATGTGATTCATAATTTTCACACTCTAGAGAAATGTAAAATTAGATTACAAGAAGCCCAAGATACATTGGGCGCGGATATGTAGCAGAATGAGGAGAGGAAAATTATGTTGATTTGCAGGAAACACAAGTGGAGGTGGTGGCTTTAATAAAACCACCGCACACACCCAAGAAGGGGTTCATGTTTATGTTATTGGGCAAGATGGATCTAATGGCAAGCCTATCCCAAAGAGAGGGGGCACCAGTGTAAAGAAATGAAGGGGGAACACATGCGGAAATGCGAAAGGATTTTTGGGTCACAAGTTGATCCATGTTCGAGGGCATGAATGGTAAATTTAAAAAATCATATAAACAAGATTTTTATTTGTGGTTGAAGATTGCCACCAAACTAGCAAGTAACTTTAGTAATTAGATAAGGATAGTGAGACGCATAGATAGAAGTAGTCATATACACATACACACACTCTCTCTCTCTCTCTCTCTCTCTCTCTCTCTCTCTCACACACACACACACACACACACACACCTCTACATGCATGCATGCACACATGTGCTCCTCTCTCTCTCTCTCTCTCTCTCTCTCTCTCTAGATAAGGATAGTGAGACGCATAGATAGAAGTAGTCATATACACATACACTCTCTCTCTCTCTCTCTCTCTCTCACACACACACACACACACACACACCTCTACATGCATGCATGCACACATGTGCTCCTCTCTCTCTCTCTCTCTCTCTCTCTCTCTCTCTCTCTCTCTCTCTCTCTCTCTCTCTCTAGATAAGGATAGTGAGACGCATAGATAGAAGTAGTCATATACACATACACTCTCTCTCTCTCTCTCTCTCTCTCTCTCTCACACACACACACACACACACCTCTACATGCATGCATGCACACATGTGCTCCTCTCTCTCTCTCTCTCTCTCTCTCTCTCTCTCTCTCTCTATATATATATATATATATATATATAGCTTTCTCTCTTAATTCTCTCTAGGTCTCTCTCTCTCTTATTCTCTCTCTTTAGCTCTTTGTATATAGTTTCCTCTCTTACTCTCTTTCTAGTTGTCTCTCTTTGTTGCTCTCTAGCTCTCTCTCTCTTAGTCTTTCTCTTTGTCTTTATATAAACTCTCTCTTACACACATCGGTTGGCAAGAAAAGGTGGGGGTTGTTGGGGCTAATGTGATCTCAAGGGTGGATCTTGATGTCTACAGGGATTAAGTAGGAAGAGTCCTAGCTAGTGCTAGTAGCTAAGAAAGTCTATGATCTTGGAGAATGGACCGAATCCCTCACATAAGAGACATTGAAACCTTTCATGGATTTCATAGTATAGTAGGCAGTGGGGCACATGTAGTGTTCCTCTATCGACCCTTGTATGGCATAACTTGCAAATCCTCTCCTCCATGGATCTTCATGTGAGCTTTCCATCTCTGAATATGCACTCGGCTCTCTCTATGTCCACTTAAGGTAGTAGGAGGAGACTTGTATTTAGCTGATTGCAATCCACATGGCATGGGACGTGTGAACACCCAAGTAGCATGGCTACTAGATGAAGCCATCACTTGTGAGCATGAGGAAATGATCCCTATAGAAGTGCATCTTTGTCTAGAACTTTGAAGTTGCAATCCACTTAAGGTGGATGTAGAGTCTGAGGAGATTTGACTAGATAATCCAGTTGATGTCCTCATGAGAGAGCTGGAGAAGGGGGGGAGTCCATGATGTTGGAGATTCAATTACATCGATAAAAAAGAAATAAGTTGACTTGAACCACACAGTTATTGAGGAAGTAGGGATACAATCACTTGAAATGCATAGGCCCCACAATAGAAGAGAGAAGTGTGAAAGGTAAGAACCCATGTGTTATACAATCCTAGGCCCAATAGAAGGCCCTAGCATCATGGAAACGATGCAGGGAACAACCCAATATCGTGGGGCTTTGCCCAACCACACTTGACAGCACAAACAACTCAACTCAGAAACTAATATACCATGGCCTAGCTCATAAATGCAAAATCAGGGTGTGTCAATCACCTTATGAAAGTAGGTTTCTTAGGATTCTCGTAGGTAATGTTATCGTTGCACAAAAGCACCCCAAGAGCTCCACTCTACTTACTGCCACTACACACTAAGGAAACTTGATCCTCCTCTCACTCAATCTCTCTCTCTCTTTCTCTGTCTCTCTCTCTCTCACACATACACACACTCACACACATGCAATGAGAATATAAGAGCTTTAATCATTATAAGAAAGAGATAGGTAAGAGGCAAGAGAGTAGAGAGTAGAGAAGAAGAGCACTCTTAGATTATACATAAGAGAATGAGATGTTTTGGTTACCAGAGGCCTTATCTAATTTGTTTTTAGGGTTTACACACTTGCATAGCCAAGGCGTAAAAATTAGGTCCTCAGGTATCCTAAGGCTTCTACACTAGTGCAAACATGTAGCTATTGCTAGTAATCTCAACATAAAGTCGCATGGTGTTCTTTTAATAGACAATCATAATCGGTAACACACACGTAAAATAATACATTACAATGTTCAACAATGAAAACTAGGCTTCCAAGTGCTCGTGGGCCAATATGAGGTAGGAGTTGTTTGGTGTGTTCGACATCGATGTCAAGAAAGTCTTCAGCAAGGGTTAACATACCTCCCTTCCTGATGTAGATTCCATCCTCAAAATATGTTGATGATGATATGTTGTATAGGTCACCCCAAGAGATGAGATGGTTGCCCTGTTTGTTTGCCTTGAATCCAAAGCCTTGGGAGCATCAAAACTCAGCTGTGAGTTTGTCATCACATCACCATAAGTTATACACTGGGTCGGACTCAATGTCACTAAGCTCATCATCCTCTTCGCCATAAGTTATACACTGGGTCGGGGACTTATGTCACTAAGCTCATCATCCTCTTCACAGTTTGATCCTAAAATATATGCCAACTCTGGTGTATGGGGCTTTGAGTGCATCCTATAGCATGGGCACTATAGGCAAGTGAGCTAAGTAGCTATCACTAGCTAAGCTATCAAGGAAATGATCCACCATGCTCCAGAAGGGACAAGGAGTTGGTAACAGTATTTCATAGAATGATGGTGTAAGTGCATAAGCTCTCCCTCCTCCCCTGCTCTACGAGCTCTTCTTGTGTGCGTTCTTTACTTGATAGGGTCCTCTCATTGGGTAAAGCACACTCACTTCATCATGTTATTTGGTGGGGTCTCTCCTACCATGAGTCGACTATAAGAGTTCCAGAAGGGACAACAAGTCACTAATAATTTTTTATAAATGATGGTGTAAGTGCTTAAGATCTCTCCCTGCTCCCCTCCTGCTTTACAATCTCTTCTTGTGTGTGTTCCTTACTTGATAGGGTCCTGTCTCATTGGGTAAAGTACACTCACTTCATCATGTCATTGTGGAGTCTCTCCTACCATGGAATGCAGGAGTCTTGTCCCATAGTGCCTAAAATAAGTTCTATAGTGCCATAAGTAGGATGCTACGGATAACATGAAACACTCATAGCTAAAACATGGTGCAAGGGGATGAAACTGTTAGCAGAATAGGTCCAAAAAGGTGGATCCACAACATCACTCCCCTAATGGTGCATAAAAATATCATGAGTGGGCTTGGAAAAGGACCTCCTACTGTAGAGATCAAAGACGATGGGATTCTAAAGATGCACAGGCACATGCCCTCATTGCTACGTCCGTGGAGGAGTATCATACCTCACATCCATTCATGTGTCACACTAAGTTAGTGTGGAATGCCCTTTAAAACAGGAATTTCTTATGAGGAATAAAATAATCATTTATCTCGATCTTCGACTTCGATAGTTTAATAGAATTTTCTCATTACCATCTTAGTGAATATGAAACGGTAGCATTTCTTCTCACAGATTATCTACTTATTCATTTTTTCAATTTTTACGAAAATTAAACAGAGGATTAACAGAACCCTTATTTAAATATAAAAATTCTTTATGCATCTATTTATGCATAAAATCTAATTCTGATGAAAGTCACACTTTTATCATCATAAAAATCATTTATGATGAAAATCACTCTTTTAATATGAAGAATTTCTTTTATGCATTCATTTATGCATAAAAATCATTTATGATGAAAATCACACTTTTAATAAAAAATATCTTTTATGTATATCTTTATGCATACAATTCATTTATGATCAAAATCACACTTTTAATATAAAAAAATATCTTTTATGTATATGTTTATGCATAAAAATCATTTATAATGAAAATCACACTTTTAATATAAAAAATATATCTTTTATGCATATGTTTATGCATAAAATCATTTATGATGAAAGTCACGCTTTTAATATAAAAAAATATCTTTTATGCATATCTTTATGCATACAAATCATTTCTTTTATACAAATAATCAAAATGCATCTTCTATGCATGAAAATGACACTTTAGAATATAGAAACCATAAAGATTACTCTTTTAGAATAATAAAAGATAATACTTATTTCCAAATTTTTGAAAAATTTCACCATAACCTCCTTTGTATGGCTGACCATTTTTTAATTTTTACTCTCTAAAATTAATTAGAAGTTCACCAAGTGTATTTAAATCATTCTAAAGTAAACATTTTCTACTTTATCAAAGAGAAACATTATGAAAAACTTGATTTTATCCATTAATCATTCATCTAGGATAAGAATGTTGGATTTACTAAAGAAGAGAGGGGAATGCCTTTTTTCAATGAGACATAACATCATTTTCAATTTAGAGAAGACAAAAATCATAAAAAAACCATAAAAACCATAAAATGAATAGAAAAGAGAAGAATCTCCAACTTACGAAGGAATTTGAGAGCTTTCTTTTGGCTTGATGGTTTGAGGGTTCTACTCTTGTTTGGAAACACGAGTGGCCACCAATCTTTAGAAGAGGGAAGGTCAAAAAACTAATGAATTATGAGTAAATTCACAGTTTTCTGGCTCTTGAGAGAAGCAAGGTAACAGTGCAAAAACACTGTTGAGCTTCAACAAAGGGGAAGGCTTCTATTTATAGAAAAAAGTGAGCTTCTAACCAAGCCAACTGATTCTAGAATTTTCCAGATCAGTTTGGTCAATTTTTGACCATTTTTGGATCAGTTTAGTCCACTTTTTGGATCTAGTTGAAACAGGAGAGAGGAGAGATAAAAATATCTCATTATTTGGGAGTTTAAAACTCTCCCACACATGTGAAATAGGCGCCTCCTTCATGAGGGGAATTTCCCCATATTGAGGTGTCAAAAATGCATCATTACTTCTAAATATCTCTCTTTTTTAACTATTAACATTGTCCTTAGTCAACTCTTCATCTTATGTAAGTATTTACTCATTTTTGGGGGATTTTCCTTTTATTTCTTCATTTATCTCCTCCCTGCATTTGGATGAATCTTATTGGTCCATAGGAACCTTAATTTAAAATTTCGAAAAAATCTTGACCCCTAGGATAATACCTCTTGAACAGATTATACTTAATTTCTAATGCACCTTCTGAAAATCTTTTTGAACATCTGTTTGAGGGGAACTTATTTTAATAAGATGAGATATTTTTCTATCCAAAAATATTTAAAAACTGAATTACCACTCTTTAGAAGATTTTCTCTCTCTAGGCCAAAACTGGTAGAAACAAGATCTTATATATTTCTGAAGAGGGATTTGATTACGGGGGAAGATACTGGACATCTTGAGAGGCTGGGGAGGAATCTTACATTCTCTCCCACTTGAAAAATGTGAGATGTCCTCATCTCGCAAACTGGGGGTTCTGTTCCTGAGAATCTTTTTTCGAACATCAAGAATTTCTTCAGGTTGGAGTTCCATCTGCCCTTGGGTTGAAGAGGCTAGGATTTTATCATCAAGTACATGATTTGGGCTTGGTACATATTTCTTTAGAAGGCTTACATGAAATACATTATGAACTTTGAGATGAAGAGGTAGAAGAAGCTCGTAGGCTAAGTCACCTACTTTCTTTGTAATCAGATATGGCCCACAATATCTGGGGGATAACTTCTTGTACTTCCCAAGAGATAGAGAACTTCTTTTGGGCCGTACTCTAATGAAGACCATATCTGCTTCTTCAAACTTTGTGTCTGTCCTCTTCTTATCTGCATACTGCTTCTGTCGATCCTGGGCAGCACTGGTTACCAAGGCGGTCTTCAGCTTATCAAAAGCACTCTAGCACTTTTGGCAGACCACTGAAATGGGGTATTCTTTTTGAGAAGGTTAGTCAGGGGGGAAGCTATGAGAGCATACTTTGGTATAAAAATTCTATACCAACCAGTCAGTCCCAAGAATCCTCTGACTTCTTTCACTGTCTTTGGTTTAGGCCAATCTATGAGACTGCTTGGACGTTTGCGGAGTCTGGAGAAATTCCATCTTTGGATACCAGAAAGCCCAAGTATTCAACGTGGTCGGCAGAGAAAGTGCATTTGTTCTTTTTGGCAAAGAGTTGGTGCTTCCTTAGAATCTCAAGAACTTTTGTGACATGAGTCTCATGGTCAGCTGCATTCTTTGAGTAAATCAGAATGTCATCAAAGAAAACTAGAACAAAATCATCCAAGTATTCTCTGAGGATGTCCTGCATTAGGCAATTGAATGTAGCTAGGGCATTAGTTAATCCGAACGGCATGACAGTAAATTCATAATGCCCATAGCGAGTATTGATGGTGGCTATTTTTGGTATATCTTGATCATTGATCCTGATCCGGTAATACCCGGATTTGAGATCTATCTTTGTGAAGATCTGGGCTCCATTTAGCCTGTCCAGAAGCTCATCAATTCTTGGGATAGGATATTTATTCTTAACTGTCAGCTGATTTAGACCTTTGTAATCCACACAGAGTCTAAGCGTTCCATCTTTCTTTTTCTGAAAGAGAACTGGCGCACCCTAAGGTGAAACACTAGGTCTTACAAAACCTTGTTCTAACAGCTGTCTAAGCTATTCCTTGAGTTTGATGGCTTCAAGAACTGGCATTTTGTACGTGCGCAGGGCTACTGGCTGAGCTCCGGGGGTCAATTCAATCACATGATCTACTTCTCGAATTGGAGGCATTTCAGTTAGCTCTGCTGGGAATAGATCATCAAATTCATTTAACCATTCTGGTTCTTTAGCCTTAAGCTTTGAGTCTACTGGGTTCATTTTGACAACGTAAATTTGCTGCTTCTTTCTAAGTCCTTTCAGCAACCTAGAAGCTTTTACTAATTGAAGGTCTGGGGATCTGGAAACTCCAGTTCCTTGAACTTTGTTCCCGTGAAGGTCATGGAAGGAAATGGTTCCATTGTTGTGACAGTGTATGTCAGCTTGATTTTTGTGGAGCCAATCCATTCCAAGGATCCCGTCAAAAACTCCCAAAGGTACGACTTTGAACTGACAGTCGGTCACATTACCATCTAGATTGAACTGGATAAGTTCTGTCTGATGGTGAGTGAAAAGAATCTTCCCACTGGCCAATTCAACTTGCATAGGTTTCCCTGATTTCTATTCTAAGACTAGCTTACACAAGCATCCAGGGGAAATGAATGAATGAGAACTGCCTGAATCAATCAAAAGCTTAAAAGGCTTACCCTGATATTCTGCTGGAGTATGGATGACTGAGAACTGATGGTTAGGTCCTTGGTTTTCAATTGCAGCAAAGATCTGCCCTCTTTCCTCTTCTACTACATCTGAAATTGTGACTGCTCTGGCTGCTGCAGTCTGAGGTGGAACTCTTTCTCTTTGGTTGCCCCAGTTCTGGGAAGGAGTTCTGAGGTTACTCTGGACGACAGAGGCAGATGGCTGTGCTGGAGTTCTTCTGGGGTTTCCCTGGCTTGGGCGAGATGGACCCTGATTAGACTGGTATGAAGGGGTTGGTCTCTAAACTCGGGGTCCTTCACTTCCCTGTCCCATTGACATGGCAGGAGTTGGGCAGTCTTTCAGCTGGTGACCAAACCCTTGGCATCCGAAACATCGGTTTTCACTTCTGAGCTCATCCCTCTGATTTCTTGAAAGAGGTGGGGCTCCTGAGAAAGTATTCTGGGGGAAGGGTCTTCCTTCACTTCGGAATCTTCCTACATCCTGATTTTGATTCAGGCCTGCTGCCTCTTTGGGGGTGGAAAGTTTGAAGTACTTCCCTGGGCTTGGAATCTTTTAAAGTTAGAGGGTGTGACCTTTACTACAAAGGCTTTGGCAAAATCCTTTGCCATTCTTACTGCTTCAGCCATGGACACTGGCTTGGCATTCTTGACTAGTGTGTCCAAGGTTTCATTCATTCCCCGAATGAACCTGGCCATGAGTTGCTCTTCATCTAGAGGTGGTGAATATTTGAGTAGAAGAGCAAAGGCCTGGTGATATTCCTCGATGGTTTTGCTCTCTTGCTTCAGCTCTAAGAATTCGTTCATTTTGATTTCCAAAAATTCAGGGGGACAAAATCTCTTTCTCAAATAGTTTTTTAGGTCGTTCCAGGACTGAGTATTTCTATCCAGATGGTTGGTGTCACAGTGGTTCCTCCATGCTACCCTGGTTGTTTCCACTATTTTCAGCCGGGCAAGAGCCATTTTGCTCCGCTCATTGTAGCCTGTGATGTCAAAATATTCTTCCATGGCTTCCACCCATTTCTCCACAGCCTCGCCTAGGTTCTCCCCTTCTCCTTTGAAGGGTCCTAGCTGAGTCCTATGAAGAGTCTTGTGAACATCAGGGTCAAGCTCATCATCTTCAGAGAGAGGGTCTGGCTGACGGCCACGGTTTTCTTGTCTCATGATTCTGCCAAAAATTTATATATTATTAAATTTTTATTTTGATATCATCCACGAGATCCTAAGACTTAAAAGGTTCGAAAAACAATTTCTTAAACAAGACAATGATCTTATTGGAGATCTATGACATATGTCCGATAAGAGATTTTTCTTTATCAGATCGTCCATAAACAATCACTCAACAGGGAATTTTTCTCCAGAAAACATTTCTTTATTTATATAAAAGTTGCAATATGTACACATGGCAGCTCGGCTCCAGAATTCAAAATCTCCTCGGGAGTCGCATAAGACGACGGTACTGGTTGGGCCATAGCCATGCTATGATACAAACGTTCACTTACTGACAAGGGAGCTATTATTTTCTCCTTAGGAATAAAACAACTAAGGAGTCTGTAGACTTGGCATGAAAGTCTGAAATTTCAAGGCATCGAATGATATAGAATGACGCCACGCACCATTTTCAGCTTTAACAGAATCATAGCCAATGAGAGGTTCTGCCACCACAGCAATGCACGGTGGTCGCAAGAGGCGTGGACATACTGCCTTGCAAACCACTTATGCTGTAGTCTCTCCACTGGGTTAGAAAAATATAAATCCTCGAAATGACGTGCGAGTCTTGCTCGGCTTATTCGAGTTGAAGCGGAAGAAATGAGATGCTCGAAGGCGAACACAATCATATCTTGAGACTGGGTGAGGTCGGGAATACCAGATAAATAGGGAACTTCCATCTATAAAAACAATTTCTTTGATTAAAAATTCTTCATTAAAGAACCTTACGGAATGAAAATACATTATGAAAATGCTTTTTTTTGAGTTTTTATTATCAATTTCTGATAAAAATAAATTTCGTTTATACAAATAATCAAAATGCATCTTCTATGCATGAAAATGACACTTTAGAATATAGAAACCATAAAGATTACTCTTTTAGAATAATAAAAGATAATACTTATTTCTAAATTTTTAAAAAATTTTGCCATAATCTCCTTTGTATGGCTGACCATTTTTTAATTTTTATTCTCTAAAATTAATTAAAAGTTCACCAAGAGTATTTAAATCATTCTAAAGTAAACATTTTCTACTTTACTAAAGAAGAGAGGAAAATACCTTTTTTCAAAAGGGCATAACATCATTTTCAATTTAGAGAAGACAAAAATCATAAAAAACCATAAAATGAATAGAAAAGAGAAGAATCTCCAACTTACGAAGGAATTTGAGAGCTTTCCTTTGGCTTGATGGTTTGAGGGTTCTACTCTTGTTTGGAAACAAGAGTGGCCACCAATCTTTAGAAGAGGGAAGGTCAAAAAACTAATGAATTATGAGTAAATTCACAGTTTTTTGGCTCTTGGGAGAAGCAAGGTAACAGTGCAAAAACACTATTGAGCCTCAACAAAGGGGAAGGCTTCTATTTATAGGAAAAAGTGAGCTTCTAACCAAGCCAATTGATTCTAGAATTTTCCAGATCAGTTTGGTCAATTTTTGACCATTTTTGGGTCAGTTTAGTCCACTTTTTGGATCTAGTTGAAACAGGAGAGAGGAGAGATAAAAATATCTCATTATTTGGGAGTTTAAAACTCTCCCACACATGTGAAATAGGCGCCTCCTTCATGAGGGGAATTCCCCCATACTGAGGTGTCAAAAATGCATCATTACTTCTAAATATCTCTCTTTTTTAACTATTAACCTTGTCCTTAGTCAACTCTTCATCTTATGTGAGTATTTACTCATTTTTGGGAGATTTTTCTTTTATTTCTTCATTTATCTCCTCCCTACATTTGGATGAATCTTATTGGTCCATAGGAACCTTAATTTAAAATTTCGAAAAAATCTTGACCTCTAGGATAATGCCTCTTGAACAGATTATACTTTATTTCTAATGCACCTTCTGAAAATCTTTTTGAACATCTGTTTCAGGGGAACTTATTTTAATAAGATGAGATATTTTTCTATCCAAAAATATTTAAAAACTGAATTATCACTCTCTAGAAGATTTTCTCTCTCTAGGCCAAAACTGGTAGAAACAAGATCTTATATATTTTTGAAGAGGGATTTGATTATAGGGGAAGATGCTAGATATCTTGAGAGGTTGGGGAGGAATCTTACACAATCAAAGGGTCAACTTGTATGTACGAGCCTTCGTGTTCCATACTACCAAGACCACAATGACCTTTATGAGCACTTTACGTCCCATACCATCAAGTGAGCATGAAGCTCATTATGACACAAGTGGATTCTGTTTCTCTTCTTGAGAAATAGTTACAAAATCTCAAGCATATGGATGACTACGTACCCATGAGTGTTTGCACTAGACAAACCATGCATAGTCTGCTCCAAAGCTCAACATGGCTATAATTTTATGAACTATATTAAGTTCCATAGCCTCAAATACTCAATCTAGAGTATTCATGAGAACAATCTGACAACGTCCCAATGGCCCACTACATAAACTACTGATCAAGTATATGAAGTAACAAGTAAGGTCTAATGACTTATCTCTGTGCATCACACACACATGTTTAACCATCAAAAAAAGTATCTAAATTAAATAATATATATTTGATGGAGCTCTTAAAGGTTGTGATGGAGCTCTCAACTTTCAAAGTTGATGAAAACCTACAACCTGCAAAATATGCAAAAAAAGAAGAAGCTGTTAAAGAATACATTATCTCTTTACGCCACACTCACATGTTCAAGAAAAAAGAAGAAGTTGTTTACAGGAGGTAAAAGAAACTAGTATAAGGTGAGAACCTACAACCAGCAAAGCATGGCCAAAGAAGAAGTTAAAAGTTAAAAATCAAAAAAGAAGAAGATCCCACCCCCAAATCTTATCATCACCTGTCTCCCAAATCTAGCACAATCATCCCAAAAGAAAGCGTTCAAATCCACTTTTTTTGAACTCAAATTTAATTCTCTACATCAACCTTATAAAATCAAATTCAAAAAGGCTTTGATTGAAGTGAGTGCTTTAAATTCTCTCTATCCAAAAATCCTCAAATTTCTAGGCTATCAAATTCGATGGGTAGAGACTGGGCTATTGAATTCAAATTTAAATCTCTTAGAGTCTATATATCATCAGTCTCTCTAGAGTTTATATCTCTCTCCTTGGCTGCCACGTGGCATATAGTATATATCTCTCTCCCTGGCTACCACATGGCACACCTTCTCACTTTATATAATATAGAGATATTCTTTATGCTTAGGTCTTAAGTGTTAATGCTTGCATGTCATTAAACATGGCCATGCTTTGCTTTGATGGGTTATATATGTCTTCGCTATTAGCCAACATCTTGTACTCTCGTGCACCTACTTGTTCAGCCAATGTCCTCTTCATGTTGTCGTGCTCCTAGTCACGCTATTCAGAAGGTAATATGTTGGTCTCCTTGGCTCTCTCAATGTTGTCTTCTTCTTGTTTTTTTTGTGTTTGTCGTGCTGCTATGAGATGGGCCTTATCTTCTTTCTCTCTTATGACGGGCCTTATCTTTTTAGTTAGGGTGTTGGTTGCCTTTGTCTCCATGCTATTAGCCAATGTCCTACTCATGCTTTCATGCTCCTGGTGGTGCTCTGGGGAAGGTAATATTCCTTTGACTCCCTCGATTGTTTTCTTGTTCTTGATTTTTAGGTTGCTTAGCCAAGGTGATGAATGACCTTATAAAACTCCGATGCATGTTGAGCTTCCATGTGGATCTATATATTAATATTTGTTTAGGCGTTGTCTCTCTATTTTGTCCATGTATGTTTAGGCATTGGTTGGTCCTCTATCTGTTGCTCCCATCTTTTTTTTGGTCCTTGTACGTGGCCATGCTTCGCTATGATGGGTTCTTCATGTTTCTGCTATTAGCCAACCTCTCATACTCTTGTGTATGTCTACTGGTTCATCCAATGTCTTGCTCGTGCTCTCATGCTTTTAGTTATGCTCTATAGAAGATAATATGCTAGTCTCCTTTGGCTCCCTCAGTGTTTGTCGTGCTATTATGAACGAGCCTTATCTTCTTGGCAAAGGTGTCCATTTCTTGTGTCTCCGTGCTATTTGCCAATATCTTACTATTCCTAGTGGTGCTCTAGGGAAAGTCCCTTTACTATTTTTTGTTCTTGATTTTTAGGTTTCTTAGACAAGGTCATGACCTATCAGGTTTATAAACCTTAAGTGCATGTCAAGCTTCCACATGGATCTGCATTGACGTTCATTTGGGCATCGTCTGTCTATTTTATTGACGTGTATTATTATGCATTGGTGTCCTTGACATCCTCTTGCCATTATTACAAAAGTGTACTCCCTTCTCAAGATTTTTCTAGACCACCTACCTTGCCTTTTCTTGCAGATCTATCGACAACATCAACTGCTCCCCTTGCTTCTAGACTATGGCAAAGCATTAGGTGGCCCTTTCTCTTAGGTTTTTAAAAATATTGGTCTTCTAGTGATCAACCTTACAAACCTTTTCTTTACCTTGTGTTTCGGATCCCCGATTGGTTACACCTAGCCATTGAAGGAGGGTGTTGGAAGGTCATGGCCTGGCCGTCTACATACCACGTGCATAGTGCTAGGGATAATGAGGTCATACATAAATAATAGAGGACTAGGGCCATTATAATCCCTCTCCACCAATTTTCGTGGCTTGGAAGGGAATAGAGTGGTGGAGATTAAGCGAGCAGTGGTGTGAACACTATTGGGATGGGTGACCTCCCGAGAAGTGGCCCCTAACTTCCAACATCCCCTTGGGTCTTGACTGATTGATTGGAATCCGGATGAATCTAGGAGCATTACTATCCTCCCTCAAATATTGTGAGGTATCATCCTCTAGGCCGTTTCTTGGTTTAGCCTATGGTTTCAAAGTTCCTCCAATCCGTTCTTTTACATCCCCCTTCACAAGGTAGGATTTCTATGAAGCAAGGACCCAATCAGCACTTTCACCTTTGACAACAAGAACGATGTCAAGCTAGCTATATCATGTGGCCCCCATGCTACTTGACTCTCCCCAACTACCAATTGTTCAATCCCATTTTTTGTCTAGGAGTATAAACCTCATTCCTTGTTTCAAACATCCTGTTCATGAGGTCATCTCCCAATGCTTCCTTGGAGCTAAGTTCTTACTTCTCCTCTTTTTCTCCCCAATAGGTGTTGGGATATTCAATTTTCTATTTCATGTGGCTTCCTATGGGGATACAGCCTTACTATTAGTTTGTTTTCAAACTTCCCTTGGCTTCCTTGAGTAAGGCCTTTGTAGTTTCTAGTTTTTTACCCACTAGCCTTTCCAGAGTTGCTCGTTTAAGAGATTTCTATATCAAGATGCTATCTTGGTTGGATCCTGTTGATTCTATCGCTATAGTCCCTTTATCTGAGTCTTGAATAAAAACCAATGATTCAACCTTGCCTACCCTCTTTGGTCACCTTCTGCAGTCTTTTTTAGAGGTAGAGGTCGGTAACTATGAACATCCACCTAGAGGGAATGAGTTTGATGAAGACAGCAATGAAGATGGTCGATGAAGATTGAACACAAATTGGCCAAGGAATGTCTACTTGCATTGATGGAAAATATAAAACACATGAGAATTGAACACTGGCCGAGTTCGTACGATTGGACAATGATGTTTTTTAATCATGAGGGATCATGTTTGTGTTTTCTAATTTGTGTAAAAATCAAGATAAGGTATATACCTAATCTTTTTAATGGAACCATTGTCCAATAGATAATTGCTAGCCATGAGGAAAATAAGCGCCCAAAATGTTATTTTTTGGGTTTTCATTTTGGGAAATATTACGAGGTATTACTCTCTCTCTCTCTCTCTCTCTCTCTCTCTCTCTCTCTCTCTCTCTCTCTCTCTCTCTCTCTCTCTCTCTCTCGTTCGTGGGTCAAAGAGGCTTCTTTGTCTATTCTCGCTCAGCGCCCTCCCTCACTCTCGCGTTCTTACACAGTCGACTAGGATGATAGACGAGTGATTGTATTCCCCCTCTCTCGTGGCTCCCTCTCTTTGTCTCACACATTTGCCGCTAAGAGCAAAGAGAGATTGATTTCTACTATTTTTATTTTAAGGAGGCAGAGAAATCTGTTGGGTGTGTTGTTCTTTGTGGCAGGATATGCACGAAAGAGATGAAGTTGCTGTTTTGATATATCAATTTTGAAACCATTGTCATTATAAATAAATAATATGTATGGTTTTATTTCTATCTCCCTCTTTCTAAATTGAGAGAGAGGATTTTCTTCAAATGTAAAACGAAAATTGGTGACTAGACGTTACTCATTTAGGATACATTTTAACGAGTTGGTTGTTGACGCAGATGGTAGGTCATTGTGTAGAGGGGCTTTTGTGGAAGAGGCTTGTATCCTTTTGCGTTCAGCATCATAGGTATCCATTAAAGTTGAATCCTCTTCCTCGCAGTCTGATATTGTCAACTTTTTGTCATTGACCATCATGATGACTCTATCACTAGCAAAGCACAGTGGTGCTTGGGCAGCAACAGTCCATTTATGCCCCAAGATTAAATCTACTTCCAACACATACTCAACCACAAAAAACTTACAAGTGAGGGGGTTATTTTCAATATACATCATATGTTCAAAGTACCCCAGAAATGGCATGTTCAAGTCTTGTGTAAAGGTAATCCTTTCAGGATGTGTCGTGAGTGTTGGTTGACCTAACACATCCCATAGCTCGAGGGTCATGAGATTGTGTTCTTGTGTTGGATAAAGCTATGCTTGAGCTGTGGTGATTTTATTTGCAATTTCCAATCCAACCAAAATCCTAGGGATCTTTTCAGTAAGATATGTTGGAATTTCCAGTTCCTTTCTGCTGCAAGGTTTCTTCCTCTCGTAGCAATTGTACATTACCGATAGGAGTGTTCAAGGTGACTATTTGCATGGATTCATCTAGTGAATACAACGATTCACTTATCCAAGGTCCACCAAAGACGACATCATACTCAAGGGATTCTAGGATAACATGGAATGTAAATTCCATATCGCCATCGATTGTTCGAGTAGTGTGTCTAAAGGAACTTGGAACTTCAATGTTTTGTCCCTTGGCTCCTCTTGCAAGACTATTACTTGCAGGAATGAGTTTAGGTTGTCCTAATGACACCCAAGTGTCTATTGTCATGATGTTGACTAGCTCAAGGGCTAATCAATGCGCATTTGCACTGAACATCATTGCCTGTAGGGAAATCCAACCATACCATGATAGAATCTTCCAAAGGAAACATGTATGTTTTGGTTATTGTTTTAGCTTTCAGATCCTGTTTCTGTTTCATATTCCTATTCACTTTCATCCTCTGTTTGGGTCTCAACTTTTTCAAGAGTACCCAATGCGTACACTGGCACACTTGGCCCTCTGACAATTCTTAATGAGTTCTGTTTGGAAACTTGCGAATCCTCACAGTCTTGTTTTATGGAGTTCATTATGTCATATAACTCAGGTTGATGAGCCATTAAAGGTGCAGGTGCCGATGTGATGCTGGCTTATTATGAGAGAAAAGCATTCCTCCGAATGAGGTTTTGAGAGACTGTTTTAATCTTGTAAGGGAATTATTGAATTCCTCACGTGCTTTCTTAAGCCTATTGTTCGTACAGTCTATTTCAAATGACTCTTCTGTAGAGAGTATGTCTTCCTCTTGAAAGGGAAAGCAGTATTCCTCTAGGCTTTGTATCTTGGTTGCTGTTTTAGTATTGGCATTATGAGGTTCAATCACAACTGGTGACCCTGTGAGACATTCAACCAAGCTAAGCATGCTGTCCTGAGCTTGCCTTTTGCGTTCCGCATATGTCATGTGATCATTATTATCCATTTGGGGTGGTTGGGTGGGTTCTAGTTTCTTGATTAGTCTATGTGGTACACTGAGCGAAGAGTAAGAACTTGTTTCATCCTCACTTAGTGATGTACTAGAACTTGTTTCATTCTCTGACTTTCTTTAGTTTGTCAGTTTTTCATTATGTTTACCCATGCGAACAAGATCAAATTTTCTTTTGGGTTTTTGTGTCCTGTGTCACACGTATGGGTGTTGTGGTTTGCGTGGTGGTGGTCTTTGAGGTGGATGCTTCTACATCATGTATAGCTTTTGGCTCTTTTGTGTTTATGTCCCTTTTTGGGTACAATCAAGGGCACCGTGGACAATTGCCCATTTTGTACACTTAAGATGTTAAGAGTTATATTTTGTGAGACAAGTTGCATTGAAGCAACTCGTCTTGGGAAATCTTGGAACATGTGATCAATGCCACATCATTCACACATAGGTCGCAAGGTGTCAGTGACTATGGGCATGGAAGTATTCCAAACTCTGTAGTCTACCACCTTGTGAGGTCCATGATAATAGAAACACTGAAGTGTCCAATTAACTGCTCCCTGAGCAGTTTCTACCCCTTGGACTGTTTCTGTTTGGTGCACGGGAGGTGGAGGTTTTGAGTCCATTGGTCAAAGATCTTACAATATACGCAATATAGAAGGACATGTGCCTTGTATGCACAATGAGGATTAGGATGGTAATAGTGATTACACTCAACACAAGGCATCTCGTTTCTCACTTTTAGAGGCATTAAGGATGTCTGGGTTTGAAGGTTTTCATCCTCTCTTAGGGATGTTTGCTGCTGTAAGGTATGCGGTTCCGAGATCAATCTTTCTTTTGCCATTGCTTCGCTTAGCATGATCATCTTCTAGCACGTTGTCATCTAAACGTATTGCTTCTTTGCAACATTGATCGAGTGTTTCCGGATTGGATACAATGATCAAGTTGTGTAAGCTGTTATTCTTCAAGCCCATCATGAAACATCTCCTCAATTGAACATTGTTTAATTTTTCCCATGACTCACAACGTGAGTCCAAGAGTTTTATCCGAAGGATAAAGTCTCTAATGGATTCATTTGGTTGATGCTCAATTGTTTGAGTTCTGTTACTACACTCCATCGATCACCTTGTCCGGAAAAACCATGTATAAAGGTTGATTTCAAGGTTTTGAAGTCTTGATCGCTAGCATTAATGCGATGAACCATCGACTAGCTTTTCCCTCTAAGCATAAGTTCAACGCATGTACCTTAGTGGGGCAGTTGGGATTTCCAAAGGCTTTACATCTCTGTTCAAACATTTTAACGAATTGAACAGGGTCTATTGTTCCGTCATATTTGCCCATAATTTTAAAAATTTGTACGGCCATATTTTTGTATGAATAATTGAGGTCGTATGTGAGTGCTCTTGTTGGAAGACTCAGTGAGTCCTTGGGCCATCCCCTTAGTCAGTATGCCCAAGGTGTGGGCATCCAGGAAAGGGTTGGTACTCATAGAACTTGCGGGAATGTTAGGCAAGGGACCAAAGCCCGGTGGGATTGAAGTCATAGGGGTGTAAAACCCGATGACATGCTTGTTATAGGCATGGCCAAAGGCATTGGGAGGTGAATTTGTGGCATAGATCTCAATGGCTCGAAGATGTCAGCCATTGGGTTGAGTCCTTGTGTGATCCCTGGCAATCCCTCTATCGTGGCCATGTTAGAGAGCCTAAATGCTCCTTGATGAGCAATCACAAATTTATTTATTTTTGCTCCTTAATGAGCAATTACAGTTTTTTTTATTTTTATTTTTTTTTACTTTTTATACTTTTCCACATCCCGTTCTTCCAGCCTCAAGAGGCTTAGCGTACTCTTCGTTGGATCAAACGGGTGTCCGTTTGCCCTAATTAGCTTAGGCGCTATATGCATATGAACGACCTTTGAGATATTTTACCGAAAAAAGCGTATGCTAGGAACTTCCCAGAGATGGAAGAGGAGGTCCTAAAATCTATTTTCCATCACTGTCTCAAGACAAAAAAAAATTCCAAGAATTTTTTTCCTGTTTCGCACCACGTTTTTTAGGGTGTTCCAAAAAGAATTTTGAAAAACTCTGTATGAGAGAGTTTGTATTTTTGGAGTAATACAACTTTGTTTCCCTGAGTCGTTCGTGATTTTGTCATTTAGACTCTCAAAAAATAGCCCGAATATCGTTTTCGCGCTTTTTTTAACAATTTTTCGTTTGAGGATTGAATTGAAAGAAGGTGTAAAAACAGTTAGGTAGAAGCTTCACAGGATGGGACGAGAACAAATGCAGGCCCTGAGAGAGGAAGTTGATAAGTTGTTGAGTGCAGGTTTCATTACACAAGTGGACACAGCTGAGTGGGTAAGTCCTACAGTGGTGAGTCCAAAGAAGGATGGCAGGTGGCGTATATGTGTGGATTTCAAGCCTTTGAATGCTGCTACAAAGAAGGATTCTTACCCCCTACCTTTTTTGGATGAGATCTTGGATACTGTAGCTGGATATGAAAGGTATAGTTTCTTTATCTTTTGAATATGCCTATGATGCCCATTTGATTGTGCTTGATATGGTCCCCATTGATGTGGTGTTTGGATGTGATTGGTTACACACTTTGGGCAGATTCTCAATGGATTTAAAGCACATGAAAATGTGGTTCATGCATGAAGGCAAAGAGCTGTGCTTGGACAGAATTTGCAGCCATGCTTTAACTTTGGTGTCCATGAAGCAAATGAAGAGAGAGTTGAAGAGTTTATGCCTTGTTTACATGTTACAACTCACTCGTCAAGAAGAGGACAATGGGCTGCAAATACATGATAAAGAGATGGATGCTGGCCAAAATGGTCGATTTTGACTTCAAACAACCACATCCAAAGTTGAAGAGCTCGATGTCAGCTTTCCAATGAGCCCTAGGATGCCTTCATCAAATATACGATTTAGGAGATATGGGCCTTCAAACATGGGTGTTTTCGAGAGTTTTTTTTTTAAATTATTTTTTATATAAATATTAAAATCATTTTTTTTGCGAACCTTTTTACGGGCTAAGCCATTGACATCCCAGCCGTTCATGTCCCAGTAGTTCACGTCCAAGGCATTCACGCCCCAGCTGTTCATGCCCCAACCGTTCACGTCCCAAGCCGTTCATTTCCAAGCCGTTCACGTCCCAGCTGTTCACGTCCAAGCTATTCATGTCTAAGCCGTTCACGTGCCAGCCGTTTCACGCCCCAACCATTCACATCCTACACTTTCACACCGGACCTTTTCATGATTGCTTGGTCTTTCACGGCCTAGCTTTTCACGTTTTTTTTTGAGTCTAGTGGGAAATATGAATTTTCCTTTTTGGGGGGGAATATTTTTGAATTTAAAATGAAAAGGGTATGGAATCAAAAAAGTCAACCTTTTAATGACACATCTTACACCCTTCATAAATGACCCCCAAAATGGATAAATTTGACAACTCATGAGCATCTACTCATTAGCCTTAATGATTTGTGTAAAAAAGTGATTAAGAATTAATCCAAGATTAATTCTTTCACTAATCTTTTTCTCTTTTACACTAATCAAGGACTCTAATTAACCACTAATCTCTAATTAATTCACACAGAGCAAGGAAAAACTAATCTTTGTGCATCAACAATTTTATAAATTAATTTAAATTAGGAGATTAATTAGACTCTTAATTATAGTCTTCTCTTTAGGTCAAAATTAAGCAAAGAGAGTCAAATTTCTCCAATTGATCAAAAACTTGATGTGATTAGGTGTTTTGATGTGATGTGATTAGGTGTTTTGATACATCTAGATGCTCTCAAAACACTCAAAAACCTCTATTTCGACTACTTATATGATCAATTTAGACATATTTTCTAATTTTTTGGCCTTTTGAACAAGATTAATCACCCCCCTTAATGACAAAAACCAGTCCATTAAGAGAATTTAGTCAAATTCAAGGGTTTTTTGATAGTTTTAAGAAATTTTTTGAAAGATTAAGCTACTCCTAATGCTTGCTAACACTCTAATCCAAACAATTTCCACAAAAAACACACAATTAAACTAAAATTAATGATCTTAGTTCTATGTTTAAACTAAAGAGAGGTAACATTCACTAAGAAATGCATTCTCTTGCATTGTTTGATGCAATGGATGCAAACTAAGCCTAATACAAACTATGTGCAAGTCCTAAGAACATGAAAAACCATAAATTAAACTAAAATTAATGATCTTAGTTCTATGTTTAAACTAAAGAGAGGTAACATTCACTAAGAAATGCATTCTCTTGCATTGTTTGATGTAATGGATGCAAACTAAGCCTAATACAAACTATGTGCAAGTCCTAAGAACATGAAAAACCACAAAAACAACAACAAAAACAACAAATTAATCTGAAAGTAAAAAGCATTCTTTTCAAAAACAAAAAAGAGAGCTATTTTATACCAAATCTCACACAAATCACCATTAATTCTACATCTTTTTCATGGAAAACCATTAATCAAGATAATGGGCAATGGGTTATGCGTAAATTAGAGGCAAAACGATGGAAAAAGCCAAGGGATGGCTCCCCAGCGATGCCAAAAATGTTATGGCTCACCTTAACCCTCCTTGAAACACATCCAAAAAGAGATTACTTGGTGAACCGCAACTGTCGTGAGGATCTTTCCAATGGCCGAGCTCATAACCCTTGAGGTCTCCAATCTCTACAACTCCTTGAGAAGCAATTCCACCACGTCTCCCGTGAGTGTTGTCACACCGTCGCGTTGTTGCACTACGGGTCCTCGTCCCTCCTCTCACTTCACTTCACTCACACACACTCACTAGCATGCATTAGGGAGAGAGATTAACAAGAAGATTACCAAGAGCAAGACTCAATTGCACAATGAGAGAGTATGTTGTATTATGAGACAAATTCACTTATATACATGGCCATAAGTGTTCACACTCACTTAAACTATGGCCGACTGGGCACTTTAGGCTCATAAGAGGCCTAATGCTATTACAATGACTACTGTCATAATATATCCATGAAGTAGGTCACTTAGGACTTCATCCTAACTTGCTACCACACGCTCTTGAAGCAGAATTTGCCATAAATACTCTGTCACACCATTCTGGGCGCCCATCCAAGTTGTAGCATTGGACACTATTGCTTTATATTTTGAATGTATGGCCCTTTGGTGTATCTACCATGACTCCTTGATGTAAGATAATGGTGGTACCTCTTGTTAACCCTAGAATTGGATTAACAGTTCCTCGACAAAGCGGTGCCAAAAATGTTAAGGCTAAGAGATAGCTTCGAGGGAACCACTCACCTCAACATGTCGTTGGGATCTTTCCGATGGGCCGAGCTTATAACCCTTGAAATCTGCAAGCTCAATATTATCGGGTAGCTTGCCATTTTCCTTCTCCCACAAGCATTGTCACACTGTCGCATTGCTTTACAGTTACTACTCACCTCAAATCACTCACATACATGCACTAGCATGAATTAAAGAGAAGATTAGAGAGAGATTTAGCAAGAGGGAAATCTCAATTACAAAATGGGAGAGTGTTCTTGCACTATGAGAGAAATTGCCTTATATATATGGCCATAAGTGTTCACACACTTAAACTGTGGTTGGGTAGGCACCCAAAGCTTCTACTTGTCCTATTGCTTATACATTGCTTCATCTCATAATACATTGATGCATTACAACACTAGGGAGCACATCCTAGCTCATTTCCACATACCCTTAGAGCAGGAAATGCTATTAATTATCCATTGGACCTATATGGTGCACCCGTGTTGTCCAAGTTTAAGATTTGGATACCATTGCTTCATGGCTTCATCTCATAATACATTGATGCATTACAACACTAGGGAGCACATCCTAGCTCATTTCCACATACCCTTAGAGCAGGAAATGCTATTAATTATCCATTGGACCTATATGGTGCACCCGTGTTGTCCAAGTTTAAGATTTGGATACCATTGCTTCATGGCTTCATGGCTTATTTGTACACGAGTTTGGTGTGTCCATCCTTGATATTTGATTTAGATTACTCATGCTTTGGCATATAATTGGGTGTGGCAAACCTCATTAACCCTAAAATGGGTTAACAAGTTTCTACTCTCTAATCACTTCTAGATTCCTCTACCATTTTGGTGAGGATGGCAGACAAGGTTTTGTATGCTCCCTTGGATTGGCCATTTGCTTATGCATAATAGGCTGTTGTCTGCAATCTTGGTGAGGATGGTAGAGAGATGGAAGACAAGGTTTTGTATGCTCCCTTGGATTGGTCATTTGCTTGTGGGTAATGGGGTGTTGACTTCAGTGCAAGAAATTTATCTACATCTATAAGGAATTATTTGAGAGCAAGAAATACACCACTTTGTTTATAAAATGTGTACTGCAATCACTCTCACTATTTCTACTGGAAAATCAAAATGAAAATACACATTCATAAAGGAACTTTTTGGCAATTGATCTCCTATCAGGCTCCCATCGATATCTTTGTGACTTTAGCTTGAGCCCAAGTAATCACAATAGTAACTACGATATAGTGCACTTGATCTACCATTGGGTTTCTATGTGGCTTTCGCTTGAGCCCAAGTAATCACAATAGCAACTACGATATAGTTCCCTTAGGTTCCCTTGACAGCATTTCCTTAGCAATTGGGCTAATAGGAACCATAAAGTGTATGCCCCAATTCTCAAAGGACTAATTTAATACTATTGGGTTAGGGAAATGCAATTTTTCTCTTGGACCTTGGCAAACCTTTGGCACATTCATTGTAGTTTAATAAATTTAGTTGTATCTCCGAAGAGTGTAGGCCCAGTGTAGGTTAGCTTAAAGGACCTTGCGAGATGTGGTGTCTGCTGCTGCTGCTACTGCTGCAAAGTGTCCTCCTCTGAGAATGCTGGAATGGGCTTGTTTCAAGAACGACAAGGACTTCATCCTCGTGAACACATTTTCTCATGATGCCATTTGTACCCTTCTTATAAAGCATTCTCACCGTCAAGCAATTTAGGGGGAATCCTTCTTGATAAGGCATTTGGATTTTTCTATCTTGGTATGTTGGAAGACCATTAACAAGGCAGTGGGCAATGTCTTTACTCTATTTAGGTATGTGATGTGGAACAAAGGAGCATCTGAACATCATCCTCATCTCCTAGAAAGTATTCTCCATTTGGAATTCTCAAAAGGTGATCTACATGAACATGCACTGGCTTTTTTCTCACTATGATGAAAAAGGACATTTCACAAGAATAAGGAATCATCAAGGTGATTCGCCCTATTGTGCAAGGCTTATTGACTAAGGACATTCATGCTTGAGCCTTTTGGTAGTGTTTCTCAGCCTATCATGTGTAGTGAAGCACAACAAAGCTCACAACCACCAAATATACGAAAGATCTTGTCTTCAAGACGCAATAAAACCCTTGACCTCCTTGGATCTCCTAATGATCCTCGACCTCAAGCTCTATCAAAAGACTTGATTAACTTTGCACACTTCTTAATGGAAACTGCATCAAAATCTTTGTAAATTATTCTTTGTTCTTTGTAAGCTAGGTCTACACTTTCTTCAAAGTCACTAGTATATCCAGAGCACACAGTAATCTCAATATTGTGCGCAGTAATTTGAAAACTCTGCATAGCAATTTTACAGTAATCTAAAAACTTTGCACAGCAATCTTGATATTCTGCACAATAATCTGAAAACTCTACACAACAACCTTGATTTTTTACACCACAATCTTCTTCTTGTAATGCTTCTCCAAGAACTCAAGATTTGGGAATCTAGGGTTTAATCTTGAAGAAATTAGGTCTTAAGGATTGATATTTGAAACTGTAGACTCTCTAAGCAAGATAGTGGAAGAAAATCACTCAATAATATTAGATTACTAAAATCTCTACAAACCTTAATTTAAAAAATCAAGATCAAGAAGATCAAGAAATCAAACAATAAAGTGGATTAGGATTCTAAAAATAGTGATTAATACAAATTTAAAAATGATTAACACAAGTTTCATTGCTAATCTTGTCAAAACAAGAAATTAAAAAATTTGAAAACTATGTAAAATTTAATTTTAAAAATGATTAACATTAATCATGATTAAGAAAATGCATGTCTAAAAGCTAAGTTAACAGTAAATCGAAAATGATTAATCTTCTAATCAAAGCATTAAGATCTAAGCCTAGAGCTGCTCTGATACCAATGAAAGAAAGGAACTTTTAGATTAGCTTTGGATTAGCTTAATTAGCTTGGATTAGAAAAAGCTAAAGAGATTAGTTGTAAGATTCCTCCCCAGTCCCTCAAGATGTCCAGTATCTTCCCTTGTAATCAATCCCCTCTTCAGATTAAATAAAAGATCTTGTTTCTACCTATTTTGGCTTAGAGAGAGAAAATGTTCTAGAGAGAGATTATTTAAATTTTAGATATTTTTGGATAGAAAAATATCTCTTCTTATTAAAATAAATTCCCTTGAAATAAAAGTTCAAAAAGATTTTCAGAAGGTGCATTAGAAATAAATTATAATCTGTTCACTAAAAGGCCTTATCCTAAGGGTCCAAATTTTCTAAAAATTTTAAATTAAGATTCTGAGGGGCCAATCAGATTCATCCAAATGTATGGAAGATATAAATTGAAGAAATAAAGAAAATCCCCCCAAAAATGAGTAAATACTCACATAAGATGAAGAGTGGACAAAGGAAATACTAAAAAAATGAATTTTTGACACCTCAGAGTGGGGATTCCCCCTCATGAAATTTCACGTGTGTTGGAGTTTCAAATTCTCAAATATTGAGATATTTCATCTCTCCTCTCTCCTAATTCAAGTCTAGTTCCAAAAAGTAAGCTAAACTGACCCAAAAATGGTCAAATTGACCAAACTGATCTGGAAAATTCTAGAATCAGTTTACTTGGTTAGAAGCTCACTTTTTCCTATAAATAGAAGCCTTCCCCTTTGTAGAAGGCCTTTCTCTC
Source organism: Cibotium barometz (assembly GCF_041138505.1). NCBI lineage: Eukaryota > Viridiplantae > Streptophyta > Polypodiopsida > Cyatheales > Cibotiaceae > Cibotium > Cibotium barometz. The sequence continues at coordinate 10,039,407 of NC_141075.1, forward strand.
TTCAAAAGAATTGGTGGCCACTCTTGTTGCAAACAAGAGTAGATCCCTCAAACCATGAAGCCAAAGGAAAGCTCATAGAAATTCATGTAAGTTAGAAATCCTACTTTTTCTTTATTCCTTTTAATAGTTTTCTAATTTTTGTTTTCTTTAAAATGAAAAAAAATGATGTTATGTCTTGTTGGAAAGGCTTTCCCCCTCTCTTCATTCTTAAATTCAGCCTTTCTTTATCCTAGATAAGTAATCAAATTGTTAGAATTAAACTTTTTATATTGTTTCTCTTTTAAAAGTGGAATTTGATTAGTTTAGAATGCTTTGAACCATTTAGGATAATTTTTAAGTAACTTGAGGATAGAAAAAATCAAAAAATGGTCAGCCATACAAAGGAGGTTATGGCAAAATTTTCTTAAATTTTGTGAAATAAGTTTTATTTTTTACTATTCAAAAAGAGTAATCCCCACCATTTGTGTATTCTAAAAGTGTTATTTTCATTCTAGGCATAGAAAAATACATAGTAGAAATATTTTTATTATAAAAGTGTTATTTCTATTAAAATTTAAATTCTATGCATAGAAAGATGCATATTGGTTATTTTCTTATTATAAAAGAGTGATTTTCATTAGATTTAAATTTTATGCATAGAAAGATGCATATTGGATTTTTTTAATTATAAAAGAGTGATTTTCATTAGATTTAAATTCTATGCATAGAAAGATGCATATTGGATATTTTTTTATTATAAAAGAGTGATTTTCATTAGATTTAAATTCTATGAAAAGAAAGATGCATATCAATTATTTTTTAATTATAAAAGAGTGATTTTCATTAGATTTAAATTCTATGCATAGAAAGATGCATATTGGATATTTTTTTATTATAAAAGAGTGATTTTCATTAGATTTAAATTCTATGCATAGAAAGATGCATATTGGTTATTTTTTTTATTATAAAAGAGTGATTTTCATTAGATTTAAATTCTATGCATAGAAAGATGCATATTGGTTATTTTTTTATTATAAAAGAGTGTTTTTCATTAGAATTAAATTCTTTGCATAGAAAGATGCATATTGAAAATAAATTTTTTTATTATAAAAGTGTTACTTTCACCAATATTGAGTTTTATGCATAAAATGATGCATAAAAGAATTTTTTTAATTATAAAAGTGTTACTTTCATCAAAATTGATTTTTTTGCGTAAATAGATGCATAAAAGAAAATTTTTAATTATAGAAGTGTTACTTTCATCAAAATTGATTTTTTTGCATAAATAGATGCATAAAAGAATTTTTTTAAATTATAAAAGTGTTACTTTCATCAAAATTGATTTTTATGCATAAAATGATGCATAAAAGAATTTTTTATTATAAAAGTGTTACTTTCATCAAAATTGATTTTTTTGCATGAATAGATGCATAAAAGAATTTTTTATCATTATAAAAGTGTTACTTTCATCAAAATTGATTTTTATGCATAAAAGAAATTTTTTCTTATATAAGTGTTACTTTCATCAAAATTGACTTTTTATGCATAAATAGATGCATAAAAGGATTTTCTTTTATATAAAAGTGTTATTTCCATAGAAGTTGGATTTTATACATAAATAGATGCATACAGAATTTTTATATCAAAATAAGAGTTCTCTTTAATCCTATGTTTAAATCCCATGAATATTGGTAAATGAATAAGTAAATACTCTGTGAGAGAAAATTCTACCATTTCATATTCTCTAGGATGGTAATGAGAAAATTCACAAAAACTATCGAAGTTGGAATTTTAGATAAATGATTAATTTATTTCTCATAGGAATTCATGATTAGTTTTAAATTTAGTTAAGCAAAATACTCAATGAATGAAATTCAGTAAAGTAGTAATTGAAATATTATCCTTCGAGAAAGTTAGTTCAGGGAGAACCTTTCCAGACTCAAACCCTGAATCAGACTATGACTAAGACTTAATCTCCTTCGTCTCAATTTCAAGAAAAGACGATGTGACCAGTTCAGGAAAATTTCACTCAAATCACCCACCGAATCTGAAATCAAGTTAAGACCCTTAATTCTGATCTGAGGATCAAGGTTACAGAATTCAGGAAAGTTTGTTGGAATTTTAGACCTGCGATCTAGAAGTATTGGGATACGGATTTAAAATATACCCATTGTATTCAAAAGAAAATCAAAACTGAAAACTTGCATAGAAACCCTGTTTTCTTAAAGGACTGTTTTACGCCAGAATGCTGGAGGGAGCATTTGGTATATGTGTTTTTCTAAGGGAAGTTCGATTACAACAGTTGGTGACGGGGAGTGTTCAAAGGACAGCTTACGCGACAAAAACCTACCCAGGACTTGACCAAGCTAGGTATGGTGAAAAATGGTGTGCTTCCGGTACGATAGGTGAGGGCCGACGAAGCGGTCCCTGAGTGAAGTGCCAGGACACCTAAGGAGGATCCTGGAGGGTTCTAGCCAGGCGATGCATAGGCTCGGAGTGCTTAGGACACCCATGTGTATGTCGTGGAAGATATATATATGTATGATGACGAGAAAATTATTGTAATACTGGATCTCGTTTGCTGACCTGCTGGTCTCAACAGAGAGTCCAGAGTCATACTGTTTTGTGAGAAACAAGGATTTAATGGAAATTTTGAGTTATGACATCTGTAACCAATAATTGTTTGTCAATGGATTGTTTTAAAAGTTAAAGTTTAAAGAGGAGTGTGTGCATATCTGTATTCTAAAGCAAAAGTTAAGAAAGGCATTCAATTATGGGTGGGTGAGTACTTGTCTGGTTCTACTAATTCTAATGGCTAACCCATGGGCCAGATGGGGTTAGGCTGGAATTCTAGAGTTTTAATAATAAAATTGATTAATAGGAATACGCTTAGAACTTAAATAGATCAACGGTTGTGCCTAATAGTTTTCCTTCTATCTAGTTTAATCAGATAGAAGGTTAGTTCAATATCTTGACCTCGTTAGAAAAATTCGCTAATAAAATAAAAATGGTGGAATCGTCCTCGTTTTTTGGGCATGGAAAATTTTCCCGGTTTCGGTTTTCAGAATGACCACTAGCTTAGTCTCATGCCCAGACATTCGAGGGCGAGGCCCCGAGTGGGAAACCTTGCCTCGCGTATGAGGGAGCTGCTTCCGCTGCTGCCAGCTACCGGGAATCCGGTGTGCGGAGGGGGCAATGGGATCCCACATTGGCACTAAGAAATATGGATTAAAAGGTATCCAAATGGTCAATAGGTCAAAAGGTACAATACTCCTAGAGCACGTGCCTTTTATAGTCCCCAAGGCCCATGTTCCCTAACCCCACATGCAATATACTCTATGCATAATACTATGTAAAATATTATTAAGCATAATAATATGCAAAATATTCTTATAAAGTATATTACATAGACTTGCATAGAATCTTATGCATAAGACTATTGTTGCAGAGACTCTATGCATAATACTCTTTACATAGTATTATGCATAATACTATGCATAAGACTATTCTCATAGAGTCATATGTATATACTCTTATAAGACTATGCAATAGAATCTATGCATAATACTATTTTGAAAACATTGAAACAAAGTTTTCCTAAGCACCCTAGGATGCAGTAGAAAAGAGGCTAGTTGTGAAGGTCTGGAGGTCTTTCACACTTGTTACTAAACGATTTAGACTTAGTTTTTTAAACCCAAAATTTCCCATAGAGTAGGTATCAACGTCGATATAAGTGTAGGGTACGAACATTTTTACCGACACTAGCTCTTATCAGATCATCGATGTATGTATCAGGCAACATCGATGTTCATCCGGTGTAAATACTAATGCAAATATCAATACTATTTTTTTAGGTAGAATGGGATAGATTAGGACAATTTGTCCCAACTTGTCCTAATCTATCCACAGTACCTAGCTAGGTATTTTAGCCATAAACACATTAAAGACCTTATTAGGGAGTTCATTACTTTGGAAATTTATCTTTCAATATACGTTTTGGTGTATATTCAGCATACCAATCCAAAGTTATCAAAGAATATGAATTTAAAACCTACTCTTCAAGAGCTTTCCAATAATATTTGAGAAGAGCTGTTTTTGACAAAACCTAAAAAGGGTTCACAAACCCCCATTTTTTTTATCTTACAAAATGGAAATTAGGATTTTTCCAAACTCCCTAATATGGTTTTACTACGATAAAAATAGATAATTTAACATAAAAAGATAAAGATGCAAAAAAGATAATTGAATTTATAAATATATAATTTGTGCATAAATTTTGGAAAAGTGAAATGTTAACATATACTTGTATTCAAGATTTTGTAACTCGTTGATATTAAGAAACCTCATATATATTAAGATTTTGTAACTCGTTGATATTAAGAAACCTCATATAGATGATCAAAGAACACAAAAGCTTATCTTACAAGCACTATAAAACTCTAGATATCGTATTACAAAATTTGAGAAAATCTTGGTACTTTCATAATTTTGAAATTTGTACGCATCATTGTCTTATAAAAAAAATATGAATAGAGCTAGCGCTCTTACAAAAATTATAAGCATAGCTCTTATAAAAAATTATGAGCATGTATAAACAAAAGGCCTATGTAAGAGCTACTCGTCGCGTCGTCCTCGTGATCATCACACACCTATCACTTCCACATCATTGTGTGGCTCCTCTGGAGGCCCTTGCATGAATAGAACCATAAGTTTTATGCTAGCAAACCATAATTTATATGCTTGACGATGTTATATACTTAGTTTATGATGTGGACCCAATTGAGCTCGCGTCTTTCCCACTCCATCTTGTTGAAAAAGGAGGTAGTTCCGTGAGACCACATGAAGTCATACTCTTCTTGAGTATAGCCACTCCCTAATACTTCTCTCTACACATATTCGATAAAGAGAGTTGTAATGAGAATCAAGAGAGATCAAGAGAAATGTTATGGAAAAATGACAATATGGCTCTCGTGAAGTAGGAGTATGAATTATGAGTTAGTAAGGGTTATTATTTTTCCATGAAATTCAAAACATCAAGGAAATAACTTACATCGCCTAAGTGTCATTATATATGCATATAAATGTCAAAAATTGACAACTATCGATGGTCATACTAACACTGAAAAAAATTTGTTGGTGCCCATGCCAATGCTTTGTCTAATGCTAATATTTGACGGCACAAATTTAAAAAACTTGAGATGCTTTTGCTTTCATCTCTTTACTTTTTATTATAATGGGATCTCTCCCGTATTATTCTTTCTCTTTCTTGTGCCTCTCTCACCTCTTTCCCATCCTTCTCTCACGTCTTGTATATTCCTTCCTCACCTCTCCATTGCAGATCTTCCATTTCAAGCAAGTAAGGGTTTACTATGTGTTAAGGTTAGAGTTTTTGTTAAGATTCACAAGATTTTTGGATTATTTTAAGTTTTAGGTTTTTTTTTTTGGCAAGGTCCTTTTCCCCCTCTTCTCCTTCATTATTTCTCTCATTCTCTCCCCCTTGCAAGTAGGTAAGAGTATCCTATGTGTTAAGGTTAGGTTTTTTTTAGCTTTATTGTTTTTTTTGTAGATTTTGAGTTTTCGATTTTTTTTGCATAAGCTAATATTTTCTTATGTATGCATAGAGCATGCATACTCTTTATGTATGCATAGAGCATGCATACTCTTTATGTATGCATAAAGTATGCTTGCTCTCTTTATGCATGCATACTCTTTATATGCATGTATAGATCATTTATAAAGTAAGCATACTCTTTATGTATATAGAGAGCATGCATGCATAGAGTATGCATACATAGAGCATGCATGCGTAGAGTATGCATACATAGAGCATACATAGAGTATACATAGAGTATGTAGGCTCTATGCATGCGTAGGACGTAGACCATGCATACTCTTTATACGTGTATACTCTATGCATCGAGCATGTATACTCTATGCTCTATCATACTCTATGCATGCATAAAGCATGCTCTATGCTCTTTATGTATGCATAGAGAATAGAGCACAAATATGCATACTCTTTATGCATGAATAGAGCATAGAGCACAGAGTATGTATGCTCTTTATGTTATGCATAGAGAGCAGAGCATGCATACTCTTTATGTATGTATAGAGCATGCATACTTTTTATGTATGTATAGAGCATGCATACACTTTATGCATGCATAGAGCATAGAGCATGCATACACTTTATGTATGTACGGAGCATGCATACTCCTTATGTATGCATGGAGCATAGAGCATGCATCCTCTTTATGCATAGAGCATGCATACTCTTTATGCATAGAGCATGCAACATATGGAGCATGCATAGAGTATGCACGCATGCATAGAGCACGTACACTATTTATGCAGAGAGTATGCATGGTTTACATACGCATAGTCGTCATTTTTCAAAGTTTCGGATTTTTCAAAGTTTGCATAAGCTAATGTTTTCTTGTTTATTTTTGTTGGTTCTTTGTTTCTAGGTTGTCTTTGTTGAGACTGAAAAGCAAACAAGCTCTCCACAAGCAAACAAGCTCTCTATGGATAAGCCTTAAACACACCATATTTTCATATGACCACTACTAGTACTATGAGATCATTTATGTTATTTATTTTATGCATGCATAGTCTTTATGTATATAGAGCGTGTATAGAGCATAGAGTATGCATGCATAGAGCATGCAGTCTTTATATTTGCATACAACATGCATACTCTTTGCGTGCATAGAGTATAGAGAATAGACTATGTATGCAAAGAGTATGATGTTCTATGCATGCATAGAGTATACGTGCATGCATAGAGCATAGAGCAAACATACAAAATGCAATTTCTATGCATACATAGAGCATACATTATGCTCTATGAATACATAAAGCATACATTATTATGCATAAATTATAGAGCATGCATAGAGTATTAGCCTAATTAGCCTAGATTAGGGAAAGCTACATGGATTGGTACTAGATAGATGAAAGAAAGGAACTTCTAGATTAGCTTAATTAGCCTGGATTAGGAAAAGCTAGAGAGATTGGCACTAAGGAATATGGATTAAAAGGTATCCAAAAGGTCAATAGGTCAAAAGTTATAATACTCCTAGAGCACATGCCTTTTATAGTCCCCAAAACCCATGTGCCCTAACCTCACATGTAAATGATCCTAAGCCCATGTGCCTAGACCCATCCCATGTGCATGTGTATACTGAGAACACTTTGTTAAAAACCATCCCCTCCTAACATAATTTTGTTCTCAAAGTCTAAGGGTGGTCGTGCCTAAAAGTACACATACAAGAGGCTATGTACAAAAGCCCAAGAAATCACACAATCAAGGACATAGTATGCCACGACTGAGATGTGCTATAGGTGCATCAAAATGATGTTCCACATAGTCAGTAACCATGTGCCCAAAGTGACATAGAATGCACCCATAAGAAAATGTCCCAGCCCCAAAGAACATAGGCTCGTGTCAACACTTGTAGGAGCCAAAAGAACATAGCTCAAAGTTGGCATTGTGCAGGATCAAATGTGAACCAATGCCATCATCCAGTAAAGTACCACTCGAAGAATCGAAGGCACGATCCACTATGTCGATATGAATAGAAACACGATCCACTATGTCGATATGAATAGAAGCACGATCTGAACCATGCACTGCATCCTCAAGTGCAAGATCTTCTATGTGTGCGTGATCCATGAAACATGATCAATAGGATCATTGTAGACCTCATCGTCACTGAAAATGGATAGAGTGTCTACACATGAAAAGTAAATAGAGTCACAATCCTTAGAATCTCCAAGATCACTAAGGTCACCCCTATAGAAATAATCTATACCAATCCATGATGCCCCTATATGATCGAGATCCCAAGACAAATCTATCTCCAATAACAATGGATCTAAGTAGATATCTAGATCAAATGAAAACATCTCTAGATCCAAATGCATAATCCTCTCTCTCCTACGAGGTCACACGCAATGCCCGACTGCCCAAGTATATGCACTAAACCCAAATGAATGCTGCCAAGTATGCTATGAGAGCTAGGAGAAGAGATAATCATAGTTATCTCCATGAATAGAAGATCTAAAATAGTAGCCTAACTCATCTAGTACTAGAAACATGGGTCTATTTTTCTCATGCACTATTGTATGCTCATCAACATGTGAAGTATCATCTAGCACTAGAAACTTGAGTCTATTTTCATGCACTATCGTATGCCCATCAACATGTGAAGTATCATCATCCCGAATCTCACACACTGCAATGGATGCATCACTAGTCAAGAGCTGATCCCCATGATAGTCTAATGCATCACTATGATCTACTGGAAGGTAGGTAGACATAGGCGTATCATCAATCACAATGCTTGGAATCCTTGCTGCCATCATCCCTCCCATCAAAATCATGCCCACATGATCTAACACACACACATCACTATCACTATCACATACATCATCATCATGTGCTTATGTGTCAGTGGCATCATGTGCACGTGTATCACTATCATCATGTGTATGTGTGTGAGATACATCAATATCATCATATGTATGTGTGCACGATACATCATCATCATCGTCATCTATGCCGATGTCAATGCAGTATACATCCTTTTAGGAACATAATTACTCACGACTACTCAAGAATGTAGGACACTCGAATAGGCGACCATAGGATTCATCCCAACTGAGAAAAACTAATCCATCTGCCTCCAAGAAATATCTCAATGACCAACAATACTGAATGTGCCAATCTCTCTCATCCTATAGATGACAAACATGTATAGACAATAAACTCTGCAACTACATCCTCCATCTATAGTTTGAATGTACTATCTCCTCATCACGTGAAATCGATGATGAAGGATCCAATGGTCGAAGTCTAGATTTCCCAAATGTATGCACAAAGTCAGGCAAAAGTGATGCATAATCTGATCATGTTGGGTAACCCATGGTATTGCGTACGAACAATCCCAACTAAGAATCTGGCATCACACATGCGTCCCCAATCATCAAGAGTCATAAGATGATGTCATCACCAAAGAAAGCAAGGACCATGGTGAGTAATGGTAATAAATCATGGCTACGTGTAAGCGCTACCCAATGCTCAAAGCATGAAGGGTTGCAATGCACAATGAACTCACACCATGTGTGAATGCGCCCAAACTAAGCACTAATGTGTGTGAAAAGAGTACTATGCACCCAAACGTGCAAATAAAGCCGACAATGTGCTAATGCACATCAACATGCCCCATAAAAGCCATAAGCATGTGAATAATGTGAAAGAACCACTATGTACTCAAAAGTATACACACATGTATAAGAACCTCAAACGTGTGAACAACCCTCCGACTCCCTAAGGCATATGAACAAACTCCACAAGGTGCAACATAATCGGGTGCCCAACTAGAAGTGGACAAAAGAAAAGATGTGAGCAAAGTGGAATATGAAATGAAAGGATATGGGAAGGGTGTGAAAAAAATAATTAAGAAAGAAACTTTAGTAGGTTCAAAACTTTAGAGAGTGTGAAAAACCTAGATAAGGTGTGGTGATGGGTGGGTCAAAGACAAAGAAACAAGTGTGAAAAAACCAAGGAAAAAAAAAGGGTGGGTCAAAGACAAAGAAACAAGTGTGAAAAGACCAAGGGAGAAAAAAACCTAAAGGTTAAAGCTCAAAAGTTCCCTCACGCTGGTGGCCATTCTTCTCCTTTCTTCATAAGCTAGCAACCAATACATGAGAGCTTGATGGTGGATCCTTCTCTTTTATAATTCAATTTTTTGACTTTGTGTGATGAGCCTAAGAGGCGATGAAGTTGCTCACTTTTTCTCTTTTTTTCTTTTTTTGTAATTTAAAAAAAAATGATGCATTATGTTACAACTGTCGCTTGTGTGTGCTGACAAATGCTTGCACAGGTTGTAGAAGAGACTGTCGTTTGTGTGTGTGCTGAAACGAATGCTTCCAAAGGTCATACAAGAAACTACTACTTGCAAAGGTCGTAGAAGAAATTGCCAGGATACCCAATTGAATTTGGAATAGGGAGAGAGAGAGAGAGAGAGAGAGAGAGAGAGAGAGAGAGAGAGATGGCATGGTTTCATGCACTAATGACACCATCTCTACCTCACTGAGTGCTGCTATGATGCCGATAATGAGTCTAACTTAGCATCTACTTTTCCCCCCACTCTTTCTCTCTTTTCAGTTTGTCTACTGTAGAGCTACAATGCGTGTGTACTAAGCTGCTCTATGTAGCTACAATAATGACTAGGTTTTGCTATGCAGAGGAGAACATCGTCTTGAGGAGCTTAAACCTGAGGTTTTGCTGCCTCTGTTGATGAAGGCTCATGCCTCGGTTGCAGAGGAGAACATCGTCTCGAGGAGCTTAAACCTGAGGTTTTGCTGCTTCTGACAAAGTGTTGAATGCTTGAGCCCTTGTATACTATGCTCTCCCTTAAGTGCTTCTATGTTGTGCTCTACCTTTGTTCATGAAGTGATGAATGCTTGCTACAAAGGGCAGTCAAGATTCACCACTCAGCAACGTGCTAAGCTTGTCTACTCGGAAGCTTTGCAAACACTTGTATAGATGACGACTACCATTTGCTTCTATTTAAGGGCTATGGTGCTAATTGTTGCTGTAGTCTGCTTCTATTCAATGGTTGTGTTACATTTGACCACCTTGAGACTTGCTATTGATGATCAGTTGCAATAGCATGAAGCTTGCACAGTTGTTGTACTAATGGGATGGGTTGAGACTTATTGATGAATGAGTTGCCTTAGCATTAATCTTGTTGAGCAATGATCTCCATATGGTCATGTTGTCGAGCCTTTTGGTAGTGTTTCTCAGCCTATCATGTGTAGTGAAGCACAACAAAGCTCACAACGAAAGATCTTGTCTTCAAGACGCAATAAAAACCTTGACCTCCTTGGATCTCCTAAACGATCCTCAACCTCAAGCTCTATCAAAGACTTGATCAACTTTGCACCCTTCTCAATGGAAACTGCATCAAAATCTTTGTAAATTATTCTTTGTGCTTTGTAAGCTAGGTCTACACTTTCTTCAAAGTCATTGGCACATGTGCTACCAATTGTTTGCCTTTGGTTTTTTGCAAGCATACTTGGAAATTATCTTGCAAACCATTGTCCGAGGGTTGCTATAGCTCAATGAAGAAATTGTGTGAGTTTGCTACTATTGTCAAGAGTTGCTTGGTTATTTATGATGATGTTAGGCTTTGCTTTGCTGTTGTTAAGACACTTTGATGCTCCCTTGGCTAGCTAGGCTAGAAGACCCCTCCTATGTTTCCTAGCTTGCTTTAAATCCTTAAAGACTACTAATCAATCAATGTAGTCTCTCCCAACAACCAACACAACTCAAGCCTTATGGTGTACGGAGCATATTGGCTAGTGCCAATGGTTTGGGTTCAACTCCCAATAAGGCATTCTTTATTAACAACAAACACTTGCATTAAAAATCCACCTCATAGGACATACATTTAGCAATCTTTGTTGTAGAAGTGTGTTTAGCAAATTAATCTTTAAAAGATTAAATCTATTCTATGATAAGACCTTGCTTTTGCATAATTGTGAAAAGATTCAACAATTTCTACACACTTTCTTGCTCAAGAATTGCATCATTTCATTTGCTGTTCTTGAAGCTTTCATAATTTCTTTGTAATTTATTATTCTTGAAGCTTTCACAATTTCTTTTGCAATTATTATATAATCTTTGTCAAAATTTGTCAGGATTCACTTAATCTTTCACCAAGTATCACTTTCTTTCAATTTGTTGCTTGTTGAGCAAGCCATAGTCACACAATATTCAAGAAACATGAAATGAAGTTAAAGTTTGTGCACTTACTCCAAGATTTGTGCTCCAAGATTTGTAAAAAACTTCATTAATCTTGAACTACACTAAAACTTGCACTGAAATCTGTTTAAAACTGCAATGAATCTACACTCAGCACAACACTCTACAACTGTACAACAGAAATCTGAGAACTCTACACAGCAATCTGAATATTCTGCACAGTAATTTGAAAACTTTGCATAGCAATCTGATAGTAATCTAAAAAATTTGCACAGCAATCTTGATATTCTGCACAATAATCTGAAAACTCTACACAACAACCTTGATTTTTTACACCACAATCTTCTCTTGTAATGCTTCTCCAAGAACTCAAGCTTTGGGAATCTAGGGTTTAATCTTGAAGAAATTAGGCCTTAAGGATTGATATTTGAAACTGTAGACTCTCTAAGCAAGATAGTGGAAGAAAATCACTCAATATTAGATTACTAAAATCTCTGCAAACCTTAATTTCGAAAATCAAGATCAAGAAGATTAAGAAGATCAAGAAGTTCAAGAAATCAAACAATAAAGTGGATTAGGGTTCTAAAAATAGTGATTAATACAAATTTAAAAATGATTAACACAAGTTTCATTGCTAATCTTGTCAAAACAAGAAATTAAAAAATTTGAAAACTTTATAAATTTTAATTTTAAAAATGATTAACACTAATCATGATTAAGAAAATGCATGTCTGAAAGCTGAGTTAACAGTAATCCAAAAATGATTAATCTTCTAATTAAAGCATTAAGATCTAAGCCTAGAGCTCTGATACCAATGAAAGAAAGGAACTTCTAGATTAGCTTTGGATTAGCTTAATTAGCTTGGATTAGGAAAAGCTAGAGAGATTAGCACTAAGAAATATGGATTAAAAGGTATCCAAATGGTCAATAGGTCCAAAGGTACAATACTCCTAGAGCACGTGCCTTTTATAGTCCCGAAGGCCCATGTTCCCTAACCCGAGATGCAAGATACTCTATGCATAATACTATGTATAATATTATTATGCATAATAATATGCAAAATATTCTTATAAGGTATATTACATAGACTTGCATAGAATCTTATGCATAATACTATTATTATAGAGACTGTATGCATAATACTCTTTACATAGTATTATGCATAATACTACGCATAAGACTATTCTCATAGAGTCATATGTATATACTCTTATAAGACTATGCAATAGAATCTATGCATAATACTATTTTGAAAACATTGAAACAAAGTTTTCCTAAGAACCCTAGGATGCAGTAGAAAAGAGGCTAGTTGTGAAGGTCTGGAGGTCGTTCACAATTGTTACTAACGATTTAGACTTAGTTTTTTAAACCAAAAATTGCCCGCAGAGTAGGTATCAATGTCGATATAAGTGTAGGGTACGAACATTTTTATCGACACTACCTCTTATCAGATCATCAATGTATGTATTAGGCAACATCGATGTTCGTCTGATGTAAATACTAATGCAAATATCAATACTATTTTTTTTGGGTAGAATGGGATAGATTAGGACAATTTATCCCAACTTGTCCTAATCTGTTCCATAGTACCTAGCTAGGTATTTTAGCTATAAACACATTAAAGACCATATTAGGGAGTTCATTACTTTGGAAGTTTATCTTTCAATATACGTTTTGGTGTATATTCAACATACCAAATCCAAAGTTATCAAAGAATATGAATTTAAAACCTACTCTTCAAGAGCTTTCCAATAATATTTGAGAAGAGCTCGTTTTGACAAAACCTAAAAAGGGTTCACCATACCCCCATTTTTTTTAATCTTACAAAATGGAAATTAGGATTTTTCCAAACTCCCTAATATGGTTTTACTATGATAAAAATAGATAATTTAACATAAAAAGATAAAGATGCAAAAAAGATAATCGAATTTATAAATATATAATTTGTGTATAAATTTTAGAAAAGTGAAATGTTAACATATACTTGTTTTCAAGATTTTGTAACTCGTTGATATTAAGAAACCTCATAGAGATGATCAAAGAACACAAAATCTTATCTTACAAGCACTATAAAACTCTAGATATCGTATTACAAAATTTGTGAAAATCTTGGTACTTTCATAATTTTAAAATTTGTGCCACATCATTGTCTTATAAAAAAAATATGAATAGAGCTAGCGCTCTTACAAAAATTATGAGCATAGCTCTTATAAAAAATTATGAGCATGTATAAATAAAAGGCCTATGTAAGAGCTACTCATCGTCATTGGTGATCATCACACCCAGTGCCTCCTCTCACTTCCACATCATTGTGTGGCTCCTCTGGAGGCCCTTGCATAAATAGAACCATAAGTTTTATGCTAGCAAACCATAATTTATATGCTTGACAATGTTATATACTTAGTTTATGATGTGGACCCAATTGAGCTCGTGTCTTTCTCGATCCATCTTGTTAAAAAAGGAGGTAGTTCCGTGAGACCACTTGAAGTCATACTCTTCTTGAGTATAGCCACTCCCTATAATACTTCTCTCTACACATATTCGATAAAGAGAGTTGTAATGGGAATCAAGAGAGATCAAGAGAAATGTTATGGAAAAATGATAATATGGCTCTCGTGAAGTAGGAGTATGAATTATCTTGAGATATCGAGCTCATCTAGTGAGGCGGTGGACTGATGACCTGCCTGGGAGATAGGCCCCACACTTACACCACTGGCATGGTTGGTGAGATCATGGGTGATATTGTAAGATTCCTCCCCAGCCTCTCAGAATGTCCAATATCTTCCCCTGTAGTCAAATCCCTCTTCACAAATATAAAAGATCTTGTTTCTACCTGTTTTGGCCTAGAGAGAGAAAATATTCTAGAGAGAGATTATTCAGATTTTGGATATTTTTGGATGGAAAAATACCTCTTCATATTTAAATAAGTTCCCCCGAAACAGAAGTTCAAAAAGATTTTCAGAAGGTGCATTCGAAATAAATTATAATCTGTTCAAGAGGCCTTATCCCAGGGGTCAGGATTTTTTTGAAATTTTAAATTAAGGTTCCTATGGACCAATAAGATTCATCCAAATGTAGGGAGGAGATAAATAGAAGAATAAAAGGAAAATCCCCCAAAAAATGAGTAAATACTCACATAAGATGAAGAGTTGACTAAGGACAAGGTTAATAGTTAAAAACGAGAGATATTTAGAAGAAATGATGCATTTTTGACACCTCAGTACGGGGGAATTCCCCTCATGAAGGAGGCACCTATTTCACATGTGTGGGAGTTTTAAACTCCCAAATAATGAGATATGTTTATCTCTCCTCTCTCCTGTTTCAACTAGATCCAAAAAGTGAGCTAAACTGACCTAAAAATGGTCAAAAATTGACCAAACTGATCTGGAAAATTCTAGAATCAGTTTGCTTGGTTAGAGGCTCACTTTTTCCTATAAATAGAAGCCTTTCGCTTTGTTGAAGCTTAATAGTGTTTTTGCACTGCTACTCTACTTCTCCCATGAGCCAAAAACTGTGAATTTACTCATAATTCATTAGTTTTTGACCTTCCCTCTTCTAAAGATTGGCGGTGGCCACTCTTGTTTCAAACAAGAGTAGATCCCTCAAACCATCAAGCCAAAGGAAAGCTCTCAAATTCTCCTTGTAAGTTGGAGATTCTTCTCTTTTCTATTTCATTTTATGGTTTTTATGATTTTTGTCTTCTCTAAAATGAATATGATGTTATGCCTCATTGAAAAAAGGCATTCCCCTCTCTTCTTTAGTAAATCCAACCATTCTTTATCCTAGATGAATGATTAATGGATAAAATCAAGTTTTTCATAATGTTTCTAGAAAATGTTTACATTAGAATGATTTAAATACTCTTGGTGAAATTCTAGTTGATTTTAGAGAGTTAAAAATTGAAAAATGGTCAGCCATACAAAGGAGGTTATGGCGAAAATTTCTAAAATTGTGTAAAATAAGTTTTACTTTTTTTTAATTCAAAAAGAGTAATTCCCATCGTATATGTATTCTTAAAGTGTTATTTTTCATTCTAAGTATAGAAAAATGTATACTAGAATTATTTTATTAAAAAAGTGTTACTTTCTTTGGAATTAAATTCTATGCTTAGAAGGAAGCATATTGAAATTGTTATTTTGATTATAAAAGTGTTATTTTAATCATAAATGATTTTTATGCATAAATGGATGCATAAAAGAAATTCTTTTATATTAAAAAGTGATTTATATCATAAATAATTTGTATGCATAAAAGATATTTTTTATATATTAAAAGTGTTATTTTCATCATAAATGATTTTTATGCATAAATGGATGCATAAAAGAAATTCCTTTATATTAAAGAGTGATTTTCATCATAAATGATTTGTATGCATAAACATATGCATAAATTTTTTTATATATTAATCATCTATAATGGATTTTATGCATAAATTAGATGCATAAGAGAAATTCTTTTATTCTCAAAGTGTAATTCCTACTAAATTGGATCTATGCATAGAAAGATGCATAAAGAATTTAATTTAATCCAAAGAGAGTTATTTTTATCAATTTTGATTTTATGCATAAATAGATGCATAAAGAATTTTATTTTTAATTCAAAAGAGTTATTTTCATCAATTTTGATTTTATACATAAATAGATGCATAAAGAATTTTATTTTTAATTCAAAAGAGTTATTTTCATCAATTTTGATTTTATGCATAAATAGAGGCATAAAGAATTTTATTTTTAATTCAAAAGAGTTATTTTCATCAATTTTGATTTTATGCATAGAAAGATGCATAAAAGATTTATTTTTATTTCGAAAGTATTATTTTCATTGAAATTGAATTTATGCATAGATAGATACATAAAAGATTTATTTTTATTTTGAAAGTGTTATTCTCATAAAAATGGAATTTATGCATAGTAAAATGCATAAAAGGTTTATTTTTAATTCGAAAGTGTTATTTTCCTTAAAGATGAATTTATGCCTAAATAAATGCATAAAAGGATTTTAAAAAAAGTGTTATTTCTACTAAAGTTATCTTTATGCCTAATTAGATGCGTACAGAATCTTTATATCAAAAAATTAGAATTCTCTTACATTCTATAAATAGATGTGATGAGCTGTGATAGGAATCAGATAGATGTAAATGGATGGATGGAAGTGATATGAATCAGATCAATGAAAATGGATGAATGGATGTGATGTCCTGTGAATTAGGATGTGAAGGAATGTGATGGCATGTGAATCGTGATATGAGTGAATGATAAGGGATGTGAATGAATGACGGCATGTGAATCGGATGTGAATGGATGATGTGGTTTTATGTATGAATGATGTAGATTGATGTATGGATGATGTGGTTTGATGTGTGAATGATGTGGATTGATGTAGATTGATGTATGGATGATGTGGTTTGATGTGTGAATGATGTAGATTAATGTAGATTGATGTATGGATGATGTGGTTTGATGTGTGAATGATGTGGGTTGATTTAGATGGATGAATGGATGATGTGGATGTGGATGTATGAATGTGGATGTGGATGTGGATGTGGAAATGGATGTATGGATGTGGATGTGGATGTGGAAATTGATGTGTGGATGTATGAATGTGAATGGGAATGTGGATGTATGAATGTGGATGTGGATATGCATGTATGAATGTGGATGTGAAAATGGATGTATGGATGTGGAAATGGATGTATGGATGTGGATGTGGATGTATGAATGTGGATGTGGATGTATGGATGTGTATGTATGAATGCGGATGTGAAAGTGGATGTATGGATGTGGATGTACGAATGTGGATGTGTATGTGGAATAATGAATGTGAATGTGTATGTGAAATGATGTGACGTCGATATGAGTGAATGGATGAGATGTGATGACATGTGAATTGGGATGTGAATAAATGATATGTGATGTGAATGAATCTGATGTGATGAGATGGAAAATGATGTGATTGGATGAGAACGAGTACACATATGAATGGAATGTGGAATAAGTAATGTGATTGGATGAGAATGAGTACACATATGAATGGAATGTGAATTGGGATGTGAATAAATGATATGTGATGTGAATGAATCTGATGTGATTGGATGAGAATGAGTACACATATGAATGGAATGTGAAATAAGTAATGTGACTGATGAGGGATAATGTGGAAAGACGAGAGTTCATTATTATAGAAACTGTATTCGTGACTTGTTTGTAAATGATTGTTTTATGTCAAGAATGCTGGGGAAGCATCTTGACCGTCTTGTGATTAAGGTCGTGGAGACCTAACTAATAAAGTTGCAATAGCTGACGGAGAGTCAACGGAGGACGTCTCGCGTAGCATGGTCGGCCGAGGTCTTTGACCAGCCTCGGTTCGAATTTAAATGGTGAGCTTCCGGTACGGTGGATGAGGGACCAAGGAAGCGGCCTATGAGTGAAACGCTAGGTGACATGCGAAGGATCCTAGAGGATGCTGACCATACAATGCTCGGGCTCTGGGGTTGCCGAAGATACCCACACGTGCATCGGGGAAGATATTGGATCAAGGAGTAAGAGTTGTTTTCTGAATTCGGGTGTGGATCTGGTTGATTGACCTTGCTGGTCCTCAACGGATAAGTCCATGACTCTTTTATATGGATCTGTTGGTTGATCTTGCTGATCTTCCACGGAGATTCCATTTTGTTATGTGAATATATTGCCGGTTACTATGAGCTAGGAACTATCGAAAAGGCCCTTGAGTGAACAGGTGGTGAGCGTTCTGGTTGCCAATGATGCCATAAGTACACCGATGAAGGAATGATTGGAAATAAGGATTCAACCAGAGATTTTGAGGATTGTGATCAGTGACACAATGGTTTCATTAAAGGATTGTTTTAAAGATAGCTGATGTGATGAGAAAAAAAGGCAATTTCATATTGGGTGAGTAAGTGGTGTGACTAGTTTTATGTTTGCATGAACATCTGGCTAGGGGGCCTGGGAACTCTTTTCCCTGGTACCCGGGACAAAACCTAACCAAATTTCTAATTGGATCCCATCACTACAGTGGTTGGGCGGTTGGCTAATCCATGGGACTGGATGGGGTTAGGCTCGACTGATGGATCCGTAAATCGAGACTCAATTTCTGTTTAGTTCGATAGATGAAGTAAATTTCGGACAAAAATTGTTCTATGGAAAAGAATCAATGGCTGTGCCTCTCAGTGAGGAAAAAAGTGTTGGTCTCTATGATCCAAGTACAGTCTTTTTCCTTGATCTGACTATGGGACTTACGGGTTCGGTCAGATGAGCTCAGTTAGTTAAGGTTTTTGACTACGTTAGGGAAAACTTATCCTGGTGGAATCGCCTGTGCTTTCCGAGCAAAGGAAGTTTTTTTGGGTTCGGTTTTGGAAAAGCCGATGGATTAGTCTCTTGTCCGGATATCCGTGGGTGAGGCCCCGAGTGTGGGACCCTGCCCCGTGCAAGAAGTGCTACTTCCACTACTAGCAGCCCTGAATTTGTTGCACGGTGGGGACAGGGATCTTACAGTTGGTATCAGAGCAATTTGGCTAATGAGGATCAACCGAGAAGCCAAATATGTCAGAAATTTATCAAGAAGCTAAAAGGGTGTAATTGTGTGATAAAATTCATACAATTTGATATTCAAACTGAAATTTGTAAATTGGTAATTGGGTCTTCAGATGGAAGTATCGCAATTGTATGGAATCCCTGACTTGCTTGAGGCCTAGACATGATGGTATTTACCTTATAGTTCCAAGAACCATGACTACCCGTATATACCGAGGGTATAACTATAGCTCTTTACTGGCAGTATATACGAGTAAATCTAAGACTTGAAATTATAAGCATTAACGCTATCCAGATGATGAATTCGAATGTGGTTGATATGATTTTTAAATTCTGGTTGAGAACTGATGAGTTGATTTGGATTCTGATTGAAAAATGATGATCCCTGAAATTTGGTTGAAATGTAATAAGTTTAGCGAAACCGTAATGAGGATGAATGGGACAAGTCCCTGTGATGATGTTCTTAACTAGAATGATGTTAATGACTTCGACCAATCACTATGAGATTAGTGGATTGTGCTGGCAGATTGCTACTGTTAACGTTTGTCCAGTGGATCAAGTTAAGGGATGATAAATTAAAAATCTGAAAAATTGAAATTCCCATGGAGGACTGTTGAGATGGAAAAAATTAGTCTGATGGACCATTATTGTGTTAAAGCTATGAATGAGATATTCTGAATGAATTGTTAAAACTGATAATGCATTCTATATGAGTATCTTTATCCCTTGATTCTATGGGGAGCCGACCTATTTAGAGAACCCCAGAATCAGTTGAATCAAAAATGGGATTGAATCATAAATAAAGAGACTTAACAAGAATTTTCGTATTGATAGGAACATGGATCAAGGTCGCCATGGTAGAAATGTTAACCCCCAACTTGATAAAGAAGAGCTCGACCTGGATGTTCGTAAAACTCTTCATAGTTCGCAGCCTGGACCTTTCAAGGGTGAAGGGGAAAACTTGGGCGAGTCTGTGGAGAAGTGAATCGAATCAATGGAAGAATACTTTGATGTCACCGGGTATAATGAGAAGAGCAAAATGGCTCTTGTAAGGCTGAAGATAGTGGAGATAGCTAGAGTGGCATGGAGAAACCACTGCGAGACAAACCGTCTCGACCGAAATACCCAAACCTGGACTGATCTCAAAATTTACCTAAGGACGAGGTTCTGTCCTCCCGGCTTTTTAGAAACAAAGATGAACGAATTCTTAGAGTTAACCCAGGGGAGTAGAACTATTGAAGCATATCACCAAGCATTTGCCCTCCTCCTTAAATACTCGCCTCCACTGGTTGGAGAACAGCTGATGGCTAGGTTCATTCGGGGATTGAACGAACCTTTGAATGTCATGGTGAAGAATGCCAAGCCAATTTCCATGGCCGAAGCAGTTCGGATGGCGAAGGATTTCACCAAAACCTTTGATGTCAAAGTCGCGCCAAAGCCAGCACCATCACCTTTCCCAGAAGATGATTCCAACCTTCCTCCGCCTAAGAGATATCAGGGTCAAACCCAGGATATGGGAAGTTCCATAATGGAAGAAATGTCCTTTTCCCGAAACTCAATCCCCTGGATTTCAATTTCAGAAGTTCCACCCTTGAACAAGAGAGTGAAATGCTATAACTGTCAAGGGTTTGGACATCACAGCCTAGATTGCCCAACTCCTTTTGGATCAAGGTTTTCAGGGCAAGAAAATCAGGGATCAAGATTCCAGACTCCATCCCCTTCTTTCCAGAGTAATCAGGGTTCTATCCGCCAAAATAGGGGAAATCCCAGAGGTAGACCCTCTATCCAACCTGTAGTTTCAATCCAAAGTAATGCAAGAGCTCCACCTCAGAATAGGGGAAGTCAAAGAGAGTTGTTCCCAAATCGGCCGTCCACTTCCAAGGTAGTAACGCTGGAAGTGATTGAAGAAGAAGAAGAAGATGAAAGAGATCATACTCCACCTGCGAGATGAGGACATCTCGCGTTTTTTAAGTGGGGTAGAATGTGAGATTCCTCCCCAGCCTCTCAGAATGTCCAGTATCTTCCCCTGTAGACAAATCCCTCTTCACAAATATAAAAGATCTTATTTCTACCTATTTTGGTCTAAAGAGAGAAAATATTCTAGAGAGAGATTATTCAAATTTTGGATATTTTGGATGGAAAAATATCTCTTCATATTTAAATAAGCTCCCCCGAAACAGAAGTTAAAAAAGATTTTCAGAAGGTGCATTCAAAATAAATTATAATCTGTTCAAGAGGCCTTATCCTAGGGGTCAAGATTTTTTTAGAAATTTTAAATTAAGGTTCCTATGGACCAATAAGATTCATCCAAATGTAGGGAGGAGATAAATAGAAGAATAAAAGGAAAATCTCCCAAAATTGAGTAAATACTCACATAAGATGAAGAGTTGACTAAGGACAAGGTTAATAGTTAAAAAAGAGAGATATTTAGAAGAAATGATGCATTTTTGACACCTCAGTATGGGGGAATTTTCCTCATGAAGGAGGCGCCTATTTCACATGTGTGGGAGAGTTTTAAACTCCCATATAATGAGATATTTTTATCTCTCCTCTCTCCTGTTTCAACTAGATCCAAAAAGTGAGCTAAACTGACCTAAAAATGGTAAAAAATTGACCAAACTGATCTGGAAAATTCTAGAATCAGTTTGCTTGGTTAGAGGCTCACTTTTTCCTATAAATAGAAACCTTCCCCTTTGTTGAAGCTTAATAGTATTTTTGCACTGTTACTCTATTTCTCCCACATGAGCCAAAAACTGTGAATTTACTCATAATTCATTAGTTTTTGACCTTCCCTCTTCTAAAGATTGGTGGCCACTCTTGTTTCAAACAAGAGTAGATCCCTCAAACCATCAAGCCAAAGGAAAGCTCTCAAATTCTCCTTGTAAGTTGGAGATTCTTCTCTTTTCTATTTCATTTTATGGTTTTTATGATTTTTGTCTTCTCTAAAATGAATATGATGTTATGCCTCATTGAAAAAAGGCATTCCCCTCTCTTCTTTAGTAAATCCAACCATTCTTTATCCTAGATGAATGATTAATGGATAAAATCAAGTTTTTCATAATGTTTCTAGAAAATGTTTACATTAGAATGATTTAAATACTCTTGGTGAAATTCTAGTTGATTTTAGAGAGTTAAAAATTGAAAAATGGTCAGCCATACAAAGGAGATTATGGCAAAAATTTCTAAAATTGTGTAAAATAAGTTTTACTTTTTTATTATTCAAAAAGAGTAATTCCCATCGTATATGTATTCTTAAAGTGTTATTTTTCATTCTAAGTATAGAAAAATGTATACTAGAATTATTTTATTAAAAAAGTGTTACTTTCTTTAGAATTAAATTCTATGCTTAGAAGGAAGCATATTGAAATTGTTATTTTGATTATAAAAGTGTTATTTTCATCATAAATGATTTTTATGCATAAATGGATGCATAAAAGAAATTCTTTTATATTAAAGAGTGATTTATATCATAAATGATTTGTATGCATAAAAGATATTTTTTATATATTAAGTGTTATTTTCATCATAAATGATTTTTATGCATAAATGGATGCATAAAAGAAATTCTTTTATATTAAAGAGTGATTTTCATCATAAATGATTTGTATGCATAAACATATGCATAAAAGATTTTTTTATATTAATCATCATAAATGGATTTTATGCATAAATTAGATGCATAAGAGAAATTCTTTTATTCTAAAAGTGTAATTCCTACTAAATTGGATTTATGCATGGAAAGATGAATTTAATTTAATCCAAAGAGAGTTTTTTTCATCAATTTTGATTTTATGCATAAATAGATGCATAAAGAATTTTATTTTTAATTCAAAAGAGTTATTTTCATCAATTTTGATTTTATGCATAAATAGATGCATAAAGAATTTTATTTTTAATTCAAAAGAATTATTTTCATCAATTTTGATTTTATGCCTAAATAGATGCATAAAGAATTTTATTTTTAATTCAAAAGAGTTATTTTCATCAATTTTGATTTTATGCATAAATAGAGGCATAAAAAATTTTAATTTTAATTCAAAAGAGTTATTTTCATCAATTTTGATTTTATGCATAAATAGAGGCATAAAGAATTTTATTTTTAATTCAAAAGAGTTATTTTCATCAAGTTTGATTTTATGCATAGAAAGATGCATAAAAGATTTATTTTTATTTCGAAAGTATTATTTTCATTGAAATTGAATTTATCCATAGATAAATACATAAAAGATTTATTTTTATTTTGAAAGTGTTATTCTCATAAAAATGGAATTTATGCATAGTAAAATGCATAAAAGGTTTATTTTAATTCGAAAGTGTTATTTTCCTTCAAATTGAATTTATGCCTAAATAAATGCATAAAAGGTTTTTTAAAAAAGTGTTATTCCTACTAAAGTTGTCTTTATGCCTAATTAGATGCGTAAAGAATCTTTATATCAAAAAATTAGAATTCTCTTACATTCTATAAATAGATGTGATAGGAATCAGATAGATGTAAATGGATGGATGGAAGTGATATGAATCAGATAAATGAAAATGGATGAATGGTTGTGATGTCCTGTGAATTAGGATGTGAAGGAATGTGATGGCATGTGAATCGTGATATGAGTGAATGGTAAGGGATGTGAATGAATGACGGCATGTGAATCGGATGTGAATGGATGATGTGGTTTGATGTATGAATGATGTAGATTAATGTAGATTGATGTATGGATGATGTGGTTTGATGTGTGAATGATGTAGATTAATGTAGATTGATGTATGGATGATATGGTTTGATGTGTGAATGATGTGGATTGATGTAGATTGATATATGGATGATGTGGTTTGATTTGTGAATGATGTAGATTGTGTATGGATGATGTGTGAATGATGTAGATTAATGTAGATTGATGTATGGATGATGTGGTTTGATGTGTGAATGATGTGGGTTGATGTAGATGGATGAATGGATGATGTGGATATGGATGTATGAATGTGGATGTGGATGTGGATGTGGACATGGATGTATGGATGTGGATGTGGATGTGGATGTGGATGAATGAATGTTGATGTGAAAATGGATGTGTGGATGTATGAATGTGAATGGGGATGTGGATGTATGAATGTGGATGTGGATATGCATGTATGAATGTGGATGTGAAAATGGATGTATGGATGTAGAAATGGATGTATGGATGTGGATGTGGATGTGGATGTGGATGTGGATGTGGATGTATGAATGTGGATGTGGATATGGATGTATGGATGTGGATATGGACATGTATGTATGAATGCGGATGTGGATATGGACATGTATGTATGAATGCGGATGTGGAAGTGGATGTATGGATGTGGATGTACGAATGTGGATGTGTATGTGGAATAATGAATGTGAATGTGTATGTGAAATGATGTGACGTCGATATGAGTGAATGGATGAGATGTGATGACATGTGAATTGGGATGTGAATAAATGATATGTGATGTGAATGAATCTGATGTGATGAGATGGAAAATGATGTGATTGGATGAGAATGAGTACACATATGAATGGAATGTGGAAAAAGTAATGTGAACTGATGAGGGATAATGTGGAAAGACGAGAGTTCATTATAGAAACTGTATTTGTGACCTGTTTGTAGCATGGTCGGCCGAGGTCTTTGACCAGCCTCGGTTTGAATTTAAATGGTGAGCTTCCCGTACGGTGGATGAGGGACCAAGGAAGCGGCCTATGAGTGAAGCGCTAGGTGACATGCGAAGGATCCTAGAGGGTGCTGACCATACGGCAGATGAGTGAAGCGGCCTATGAGTGAAGCGCTAGGTGACATGCGAAGGATCCTAGAGGGTGCTGACCATACGGTGCTCGGGCTCTGGGTCACGGAAGATACCCACACGTGCGTCGGGGAAGATATTGGATCAAGGAGTAAGAGTTGTTTTCTGAATTTGTATCTGGATCTGGTTGATTGACCTTGCTGGTCCTCAACGGATGAGTCCATGACTCTTTTATATGGATCTGTTGGTTGATCTTGCTGATCTTCCACGGAGATTCCATTTTGTTATGTGAATATATTGCAGGTTACTATGAGCTAGGAACTATCGAAAGTGCTACTTCCGCTGCTAGCACCCCTGAATTTGTTACGCGGTGTGGACAGGGATCTTACAGTTGGTATCAGAGCAATTTGGCTAATGAGGATCAACCGAGAAGCCAAATATGTCAGAAATTTATCAAGAAGCTAAAAGGGTGTATTTGTGTGATAAAATTCATACAATTTGATATTCAAACTGAAATTCGTAAATTGGTAATTGGGTCTTCAGATGGAAGTATCGCAATTGTATGGAATCCCTGACTTGCTTGAGGCCTAGACATGATGGTATTTACCTTATAGTTCCAAGAACCATGACTACCCGTATAAACCGAGGGTATAACTGTAGCTCTTTACTGGCAGTATATACGAGTAAATATAAGACTTGAAATTATAAGCATTAATGCTATCCAGATGATGAATTCGAATGTGGTTGATTTGATTTTTAACTTCCGATTGAGAACTGATGAGTTGATTGGGATTCTGATTGAAAAATGATAATCCCTGAAATTTGGTTGAAATGTAATAAGCTGAACGAAACCACAATGAGGATGAATGGGACGAGTCCCTGTGATGATGTTCTTAATTGGATTGCTACTATTAACGTTTGTCCAGTGGATCAAGTTAAGGGATGATAAATTAAAAATCTGAAAAAATTGAAATTCCCATGGAGGACTGTTCAGATGGAAAAAATTAGTTTGATGGACCATTATTGTGTTAAAGCTATGAATGAGATATTCTGAATGAATTGTTAACTGATAATGCATTCTATATGAGTATCTTTATCCCTTGATTCTGTGGGGAGCCGATCTATTTAGAGAACCCCAGAATTAGTTGAATCAAAAATCAGATTGAATCATAAATAAAGAGACTTAATAAGAATTTTCGTATTGATAGGAACATGGATCGAGGTCACCGTGGTAGAAACGTTAACCCCCAACTCGATGAAGAAGAGCTCGACCTGGATGTTCGTAAAACTCTTCATAGTTCGCAGCCTGGACCTTTCAAGGGTGAAGAGGAAAACTTGGGCGAGTCTATGGAGAAGTGGATCAAATCAATGGAAGAATACTTCGATGTCACCGGGTAAAATGAGAAGAGCAAAATGGCTCTTGCAAGGCTGAAGATAGTGGAGATAGCTAGAGTGGCATGGAGAAACCACTGCGAGACAAACCGTCTCGACCGAAATAACCAAACCTGTACTGATCTCAAAATTTACCTAAGGACGAGGTTCTGTCCTCCCGGCTTTTTAGAAACAAAGATGAACGAATTCTTAGAGTTAACCCAGGGGAGTAGAACTATTGAAGCATATCACCAAGCATTCGCCCTCCTCCTCAGATACTCGCCTCCACTGGATGGAGAAGAGCTAATGGCTAGGTTCATTTGGGACTGAACGAACCTTTGAATATCCTGGTGAAGAATGCCAAGCCAATTTCCATGGCCGAAGCAGTTCGGATGGTGGCGAAGGATTTCGCCAAAACCTTTGATGTCCAAAGCCAGCACCATCACCTTTTAAAAGGTTTTTATTCCCAAACGATGATTCCAGCCTTCCTCTACCTAAGAGATATCAGGGTCAAACCCAGGATATGGGAAGTTCCAAAATGGAAGAAATGTCCTTTTCCCGAAACTCAATCCCCTGGATTTCAACTTCAGAAGTTCCACCCTTGAACAAGAGAGTGAAATGCTATAACTGTCAAGGGTTTGGACATCACAGCCTAGATTGCCCAACTCCTTTTGGATCAAGGTTTTCAGGGTAGGAAAATCAGGGATCAAGATTCCAGACTCCATCCCCTTCTTTCCAGAGTAATCAGGGTTCTATCCGCCAAAATCAGGGAAATCCCAGAGGTAGACCCTCTATCCAACGCTCCACCTCAGAATAGGGGAAGTTAAAGAGAGTTGTTCCCAAATCGGCCGTCCACTTCCAAGGCAGTAATGCTGGAAGTGATTGAAGAAGAAGAAGAAGATGAAAGAGATCATACTCCACCTGCGAGATGAAAGAAGAAGATGAAAGAGATCATACTCCACCTGCGAGATGAGGACATCTCACGTTTTTTAAGTGGGGTAGAATGTAAGATTCCTCCCCAGTCTCTCAGAATGTCCAGTATCTTCCCATGTAGTCAAATCCCTCTTCACAAATATAAAAGATCTTGTTTCTACCTGTTTTGACCTAGAGAGAGAAAATATTTTAGAGAGAGGTTATTCAGATTTTGGATATGTTTGGATGGAAAAATATCTCTTCATATTTAAATAAGTTCCCTCGAAACAGAAGTTCAAAAAGATTTTCAGAAGGTGCATTCGAAATAAATTATAACCTGTTCAAGAGGCCTTATCCTAGGGGTCAAGATTTTTTTGAAATTTTAAATTAAGGTTCCTATGGACCAATAAGATTCATCCAAATGTAGGGAGGAGATAAATAGAAGAATAAAAGAAAAATCTCCCAAAAATAAGTAAATACTCACATAAGATGAAGAGTTGACTAAGGACAAGGTTAATAGTTAAAAAAGAGAGATATTTAGAAGAAATGATGCATTTTTGACACCTTAGTATAGGGGAATTTCCCTCATGAAGGAGGCACCTATTTCACATGTGTGGGAGAGTTTTAAACTCCCAAATAATGAGATATTTTTATCTCTCCTCTCTCCTATTTCAACTAGATCCAAAAAGTGAGCTAAACTGACCTAAAAATTGACCAAACTGATCTGGAAAATTCTAGAATCAGTTTGCTTGGTTAGAGGCTCACTTTTTCCTATAAATACAAGCCTTTCCCTTTGTTGAAGCTTAATAGTGTTTTTGCATTGTTACTTTACTTCTCCCACATGAGCCAAAAACTATGAATTTTCTCATAATTTATTAGTTTTTGACCTTCCCTCTTCTAAAGATTGGTGGCCACTCTTGTTTCAAACAAGAGTAGATCCCTCAAACCATCAAGCCAAAGGAAAGCTCTCAATTTCTCCTTGTAAGTTGGAGATTCTTCTCTTTTCTATTTTATTTTATGGTTTTTATGATTTTTGTCTTCTCTAAAATTAATATGATGTTATGCCTCATTGAAAAAGGCATTCCCCTCTCTTCTTTAGTAAATCCAACCATTCTTTATCCTAGATGAATGATTAATGGATAAAATCAAGTTTTTCATAATGTTTCTCTTAAATAAGTAGAAAATGTTTATATTAGAATGATTTAAATACTCTTGGTGAAACTCTAGTTGATTTTAGAGAGTTAAAAATTGAAAAATGGTCAGCCATACAAAGGAGGTTATGGCAAAAATTTCTAAAATTGTGTAAAATAAGTTTTACTTTTTTTTTAATTCAAAAAGATTAATTCCCATCGTATATGTATTCTTAAAGTGTTATTTTTCATTCTAAGTATAGAAAAATGTATACTAGAATTATTTTATTAAAAAAGTGTTACTTTCTTCAGAATTAAATTCTATGCTTAGAAGGAAGCATATTGAACTTGTTATTTTGAATATAAAAGTGTTATTTTTATCATAAATGATTTTTATGCATAAATGGATACATAAAAGAAATTCTTTTATATTAAAGAGTGATTTATATCATAAATGATTTGTATGCATAAAAGATATTTTTTTATATATTAAAAGTGTTATTTTCATCATAAATAATTTTTATGCATAAATGGATGCATAAAAGAAATTCTTTTATATTAAAGAGTGATTTTCATCATAAATGATTTGTATGCATAAACATATGCATAAAAGATTTTTTTATATTAAAAGTGTGATTTTCAATATAAATGAATTTTATGCATAAATTAGATGCATAAGAGAAATTCTTTTATTCTCAAAGTGTAATTCCTAATAAACTGGATCTATGCATGGAAAGATGCATAAAGAATTTAATTTAATCCAAAAAGAGTTATTTTCATCAATTTTTATTTTATGCATAAATAGATGCATACAGAATTTTTTTTTTAATTCAAAAGAGTTATTTTCATCAATTTTGATTTTATGCATAAATAGATGCATAAAGAATTTTATTTTTAATTCAAAAGAGTTATTTTCATCAATTTTGATTTTATGCATAAATAGATGCCTAAAGAATTTTATTTTTAATTCAAAAGAGTTATTTTCATCAATTTTGATTTTATGCATAAATAGAGGCATAAAGAATTTTATTTTTAATTCAAAAGAGTTGTTTTCATCAATTTTGATTTTATGCATAGAAAGATGCATAAAAGATTTATTTTTATTTCGAAAGTATTATTTTCATTGAAATTGAATTCATGCATAGATAGATACATAAAAGATTTATTTTTATTTTGAAAGTGTTATTCTCATAAAAATTGAATTTATGCATAGTAAAATGCATAAAAGGTTTATTTTTAATTTGAAAGTGTTATTTTCCTTAAAATTGAATTTATGCCTAAATAAATGCGTAAAAGGATTTTTAGAAAAGTGTTATTCCTACTAAAGTTGTCTTTATGCCTAATTAGATGCGTAAAGAATCTTTATATCAAAAAATTAGAATTCTCTTACATTCTATAAATAGATGTGATGAGATGTGATAGGAATCAGATAGATGTGAATGGATGGATGGAAGTGATATGAATCAAATAAATGAAAATGGATGAATGGATGTGAAGTCCTGTGAATTAGGATGTGAAGGAATGTGATGGCATGTGAATCGTGATATGAGTGAATGATAAGGGATGTGAATGAATGACAGCATGTGAATCGGCGGATGTGAATGGATGATGTGGTTTGACGTATGAATGATGTAGATTAATGTAGATTAATGTATGGATGATGTGGTTTGATGTGTGAATGATATTAATTGATGTAGATTGATGTTTGGATGATGTGGTTTGATGTGTGAATGATGTAGATTAATGTAGATTAATGTATGGATGATGTGGTTTGATGTGTGAATGATGTAGATTGATGTATGGATGATGTGGTTTGATGTGTGAATGATGTGGGTTGATGTAGATGGATGAATGGATGATGTGGATGTGGATGTATTAATGTGGATGTGGATGTGGATGGGGAAATGGATGTATGGATGTGGATGTGGATGTGGATGAATGAATGTGGATGTGAAAATGGATGTGTGGATGTATGAATGTGAATGGGGATGTGGATGTATGAATGTGGATGTGGATATGCATGTATGAATGTGGATGTGAAAATGGATGTATGTATGTGGATGTGGATGTATGGATGTGGATATGGACATGTATGTATGAATGCGGATGTGGAAGTGGATGTATGGATGTGGATGTACGAATGTGGATGTGTATGTGGAATAATGAATGCGAATGTGTATGTGAAATGATGTGACATCGATATGAGTGAATGGATGAGATGTGATGACTTGTGAATTGGGATGTGAATAAATGATATGTGATGTGAATGAATCTGATGTGATGAGATGGAAAATGATGTGATTGGATGAGAATGAGTAAACATATGAATGGAATGTGGAAAAAGTAATGTGGACTGATGAGGGATAATGTGGAAAGACGAGAGTTCATTATAGAAACTGTATTTGTGACCTCTTTGTAAATGATTGTTTTATGTCAAGAATGCTGGGGAAGCATCTTGACCGTCTTGTGATTAAGGTCATGGAGACCTAACTGATAAAGTTGCAACAGCTACTAACGGAGAGTCAACGGAGGACGTCTCGCGTAGCATGGTCGGCCGAGGTCTTGACCAGCCTTGGCTCGAATTTAAATGGTGAGCTTCCGATACAGTGGATGAGGGACCAAGGAAGCGGCAAATGAGTGAAGCGCTAGGTGACATGCGAAGGATCGTAGAGAGTGCTGACCATACGGTGCTCAGGCTCTGGGTCGTCGAAGATACCCACACGTGCGTCGGGGAAGATATTGGATCAAGGAGTAAGAGTTGTTTTCTGAATTCGGGTGTGGATCTGGTTGATTGACCTTGCTGGTCCTCAACGGATGAGTCCATGACTCTTTTATATGGATCTGTTGGTTGATCTTGCTGATCTTCCACGGAGATTCCATTTTGTTATGTGAATATATTGCCGGTTACTATGAGCTAGGAACTATCGAAAAGGCCCCTGAGTGAACAGGTGGTGAGCGTTCTGGTTGCCACTGATGCCATAAGTACACCGATGAAGGAATGATTGGAAATAAGGATTCAACTAGAGATTTTGAGGATTGTGATCAGTGACACAATGGTTTCATTAAAGGATTGTTTTAAAGATAGCTGATGCTGAGAAAAAAAGGCAATTTCATATTGGGTGAGTAAGTTTGACTAGTTTTATGTTTGCATGAACATCCTGGCTAGGGGACCTGGGAACTCTTTTCCCTGGTACCCGGGACAAAACCTAACCAAATTCCTAATTGGATCCCATCACTACAGTGGTTGGGCAGTTGGCTAATCCATGGGACTGGATAGGGTAGGCTGGACTGATGGATCTGTAAATCGAGACTCAATTACTGTTTAGTTCGATAGATGAAGTAAACTTCGGACAAAAATTGTTCTATGGAAAAGAATCAACGGTTGTGCCTCTCAATGAGGAAAAAAGCGTTGGTCTCTATGATCCAAGTACAGTCTTTTTCCCTGATTTGACTATGGGACTTACGAGTTCGGTCAGATGAGCTCAGTTAGTTAAGGTTTTTGACTACGTTAGGGAAAAGTTATCCTGGTGGAATCGCCCGTGCTTTTCGAGCAAAGGAAGTTTTTTTGGGTTCGGTTTTGGAAAAACCGATGGATTAGTCTCTTGTCCGGATATCCGTGGGAGCGAGGCCCCGAGTGTGGGACCCTGCCTCGCGCAAGAAGTGCTACTTGCGAATGCTAGCACCCCTGAATTTGTTGCGCGGTGGGGACAGGGATCTTACAGTTGGTATTAGAGCAATTTGGCTAATGAGGATCAACCGAGAAGCCAAATATGTCAGAAATTTATCAAGAAGCTAAAAGGGTGTAATTGTGTGATAAAATTCATACAATTTGATATTCAAACTGAAATTCGTAAATTGGTAATTGGGTCCTCAGATGGAAGTATCGCAATTGTATGGAATCCCTGACTTGCTTGAGGCCTAGACATGATGGTATTTGTAGTTCCAAGAACCATGACTACCCG
Source organism: Cibotium barometz (assembly GCF_041138505.1). Lineage (NCBI taxonomy): Eukaryota > Viridiplantae > Streptophyta > Polypodiopsida > Cyatheales > Cibotiaceae > Cibotium > Cibotium barometz. Next base: position 10,071,835 of record NC_141075.1, read on the forward strand.
TATATACCGAGGGTATAACTGTAGCTCTTTACTGGCAGTATATACGAGTAAATCTAAGACTTAAAATTATAAGATTTAATGCTATCCAGATGATGAATTCGAATGTGGTTGATATGATTTTTAAATTCTGGTTGGGAATTGATGAGTTGATTTGGATTCTGATTGAAAAATGATGATCCCTAAAATTTGGTTGAAATGTAATAAGCTGAGCGAAACCGCAATGAGGATGAATGGGACGAGTCCCTGTGATGATGTTCTTAACTAGAATGATGTTAATGACTTCAGCCAATCACTATGAGATTAGTGGATTGTGCTACTGTTAACGTTTGTCCAGTGGATCAAGTTAAGGGATGATAAATTAAAAATCCGAAAAATTAAAATTCCCATGGAGGACTGTTCAGATGGAAAAAATTAGTCTGATGGACCATTATTGTGTTAAATCTATGAATGAGATATTCTGAATGAATTGTTAATTGATAATGCATTCTATATGAGTATCTTTATCCCTTGATTCTGTGGGGAGCCGACCTATTTAGAGAACCCCGAAATCAGTTGAATCAAAAATCGGATTGAATCATAAATAAAGAGACTTAACAAGAATTTTCGTATTGATAGGAACATGGATCGAGGTCGCCGTGGTAGAAATGTTAACCCCCAACTTGATGAAGAAGAGTTCGACCTGGATGTTCATAAAACTCTTCATAGTTCGCAGCCTAGACCTTTCAAGGGTGAAGGGAAAAACTTAGGCGAGTCTGTGGAGAAGTGGATCGAATCAATGGAAGAATACTTCGATGTCACCAGGTACAATGAGAAGAGCAAAATGGCTCTTGCAAGGCTGAAGATAGTGGAGATAGCTAGTGGCATGGAGAAACCACTGTGAGACAAACCATCTCGACCTAAATACCCAAACCTGGACTGATCTCAAAACTTACCTAAAGGACGAGGTTCTGTCCTCTTGGCTTTTTAGAAACAAAGATGAACGAATTCTTAGAATTAACCCAGGGGAGTAGAACTGTTGAAGCATATCACCAAGCATTCGCCCTCCTCCTCAGATACTCGCCTCCACTAGATGGAGAACAGCTGATGGCCAGGTTCATTCGGGGACTGAACAAACCTTTGAATATCCTGGTGAAGAATGCCAAGCCAGTTTCCATGGCCGAAGCAGTGGCAAAGGATTTCGCCATCCGAAGCAGTTCGGCCGGATGGTGAAGGATTTCGCTAAAACCTTTGATGTCCAAAGCCAGCACCATCACCTTTCAAAAGGTTTTTATTCCCAGAAGATGATTCCAGCCTTCCTCTGCCTAAGAGATATCAGGGTCAAACCCAGGATATGGGAAGTTCCAGAATGGAAGAAATGTCCTTTTTTCGAAACTCAATCCCCTGGATTTCAACTTCAGAAGTTCAACCCTTGAATAAGAGAGTGAAATGCTATAACTGTCAAGGATTTGGACATCGCAGCCTAGATTGCCCAACTCCTTTTGGATCAAGGTTGCTCAACTCCTTTTGGACATCGCAACCTAGATTGCCCAACTCCTTTTGGATCAAGGTTTTCAGGGCAAGAAAATCAGGGATCAAGATTCCAGACTCCATCCCCTTCTTTCAAAAGTAATCAGGGTTCTATCTACCAAAATTAGGGAAATCCCAGAGGTAGACCCTCTATCCAACCTGCAGTTTCAATCCAAAGTAATGCAAGACCTCCACCTCAGAATAGGGGAAGTCAAAGAGAGTTGTTCCCAAATCGACCGTCCACTTCCAAGGCAGTAACGCTGGAAGTGATTGAAGAAGAAGAAGAAGATGAAAGAGATCATACTCCACCTGCGAGATGAGAACATCTTGCGTTTTTTAAGTGGGGTAGAATGTAATATTCCTCCCCAGCCTCTTAGAATGTCCAGTATCTTCCCCTGTGGTCAAATCCCTCTTCACAAATATAAAAGATCTTGTTTCTACCTGTTTTGGCCTAGAGAGAGAAAATGTTCCAGAGAGAGGTTATTCAAATTTTGGATATTTTTGGATGGAAAAATATCTCTTCATATTTAAATAAGTTCTCCCGAAACAGAAGTTCAAAAAGATTTTCAGAAGGTGCTCAAGAGGCCTTATCCTAGGGGTCAAGATTTTTTTAAAATTTTAAATTAAGGTTCCTATGGACCAATAAGATTCTTCCAAATGTAGGGAGGAGATAAATAGAAGAATAAAAGGAAAATCTCCCAAAAATGAGTAAATACTCACATAAGATGAAGAGTTGACTAAGGACAAGGTTAATAGTTAAAAAAGAGAGATATTTAGAAGAAATGATGCATTTTTGACACCTCAGTATGGGGGAATTTCCCTCATGAAGGAGGCGCCTATTTCACATGTGTGGGAGAGTTTTAAACTCCCATATAATGAGATATTTTTATCTCTCCTCTCTCCTGTTTCAACTAGATCCAAAAAGTGAGCTAAACTGACCTAAAAATGGTAAAAAAATTGACCAAACTGATCTGGAAAATTCTAGAATCAGTTTGCTTGGTTAGAGGCTCACTTTTTCCTATAAATAGAAACCTTCCCCTTTGTTGAAGCTTAATAGTGTTTTTGCACTGTTACTCTACTTCTCCCACATGAGCCAAAAACTGTGAATTTACTCATAATTCATTAGTTTTTGACCTTCCCTCTTCTAAAGATTGGTGGCCACTCTTGTTTCAAACAAGAGTAGATCCCTCAAATCATCAAGCCAAAGGAAAGCTCTCAAATTCTCCTTGTAAGTTGGAGATTCTTCTCTTTTCTATTTCATTTTATGGTTTTTATGATTTTTGTCTTCTCAAAAATGAATATGATGTTATGCCTCATTGAAAAAAGGCATTCCCCTCTCTTCTTTAGTAAATCCAACCATTCTTTATCCTAGATGAATGATTAATGGATAAAATCAAGTTTTTCATAATGTTTCTAGAAAATGTTTACATTAGAATGATTTAAATACTCTTGGTGAAATTCTAGTTGATTTTAGAGAGTTAAAAATTGAAAAATGGTCAGCCATACAAAGGAGGTTATGGCAAAAATTTCTAAAATTGTGTAAAATAAGTTTTACTTTTTTTTAATTCAAAAAGAGTAATTCCCATCGTATATGTATTCTTAAAGTGTTATTTTTCATTCTAAGTATAGAAAAATGTATACTAGAATTATTTTATTAAAAAAGTGTTACTTACTTTAGAATTAAATTCTATGCTTAGAAAGAAGCATATTGAAATTGTTATTTTGATTATAAAAGTGTTATTTTCATCATAAATGATTTTTATACGTAAATGGATGCATAAAAGAAATTCTTTTATATTAAAGAGTGATTTATATCATAAATGATTTGTATGCATAAAAGATATTTTTTATATATTAAAAGTGTTATTTTCATCATAAATGATTTTTATGCATAAATGGATGCATAAAAGAAATTCTTTTATATTAAAGAGTGATTTTCATCATAAATGATTTGTATGCATAAACATATGCATAAAAGATTTTTTTATATTAAAAGTGTGATTTTCATTATAAATGGATTTTATGCATAAATTAGATGCATAAGAGAAATTCTTTTATTCTAAAAGTGTAATTCCTACTAAATTAGATTTATGCATGGAAAGATGCATAAAGAATTTAATTTAATCTAAAAAGAGTTATTTTCATCAATTTTGATTTTATGCATAAATAGATGCATAAAGAATTTTATTTTTAATTCAAAAAGTGTTATTTTTATCAATTTTGATTTTATGCATAAATAGATGCATAAAGAGTTTTATTTTTAATTCAAAAGAGTTATTTTCATCAATTTTAATTTTATGCATAAATAGATGCATAGAGAATTTTATTTTTAATTCAGAAGAGTTATTTTCATCAATTTTGATTTTATGCCTAAATAGATGCATAGAGAATTTTATTTTTAATTCAAAAGAGTTATTTTCATCAATTTTGATTTTATGCATAAATAGAGGCATAAAGAATTTTATTTTTAATTCAAAAGAGTTATTTTCATTTCGAAAGAGTTATTTTCATTAATTTTGATTTTATGCCTAAATAGATGCATAAAGAATTTTATTTTTAATTCAAAAGAGTTATTTTCTTCAATTTTGATTTTATGCATAAATAGAGGCATAAAGAATTTTATTTTTAATTCAAAAGAGTTATTTTCATCAATTTTGATTTTATGCATAGAAAGATGCATAAAAGACTTATTTTTATTTCGAAAGTATTATTTTCATTGAAATTGAATTTATGCATAGATAGATACATAAAAGATTTATTTTTATTTTGAAAGTGTTATTCTCATAAAATGGAATTTATGCATAGTAAAATGCATAAAAGGTTTAGTTTTAATTCGAAAGTGTTATTTTCCTTAAAATTGAATTTATGCCTAAATAAATGCATAAAAGGATTTTTAAAAAAAGTGTTATTTCTACTAAAGTTGTCTTTATGCCTAGTTAGATGCGTAAAGAATCTTTATATCAAAAAATTAGAATTCTTTTACATTCTATAAATAGATGTGATGAGATGTGATAGGAATCAGATAGATGTCAATGGATGGATGGAAGTGATAGGAATCAGATAAATGAAAATGCATGAATGGATGTGATGTCCTATGAATTAGGATGTGAAGGAATGTGATGGCATGTGAATCGTGATATGAGTGAATGATAAGGGATGTGAATGAATGACGGTATGTGAATCGGATGTGAATGGATGATGTGGTTTGATGTATGAATGATATAGACTAATGTAGATTGATGTATGGATGATGTGGTTTGATGTGTGAATGATGTGGATTGATGTAGATTGATGTATGGATGATGTGGTTTGATGTGTGAATGATGTAGATTAATGTAAATTGATGTATAGATGATGTGGTTTGATGTGTGAATGATGTAGATTGATGTATGGATGATGTGGTTTGATGTGTGAATGATGTGGGTTGATGTAGATGGATGAATGGATGATGTGGATGTGGATGATGTGGATGTGGATGTATGAATGTGGATGTGGATGTGGATGTGGAAATGGATGTATGGATGTGGATGTGGATGTGGATGTAGATGAATGAATGTGGATGTGTGGATGTATGAATGTGAATGGAGATGTGGATGTATGAATGTGGATGTAGATATGCATGTATGATTGTGGATGTGAAAATGGATGTATGGATGTGGATGTGGATGTGGATGTATGAATGTGGATGTGGATGTATGGATATGGATATGGACATGTATGTATGAATGCGGATGTGGAAGTGGATATATGGATGTGGATGTACGAATGTGGATGTGTATGTAGAATAATGAATGCGAATGTGTATGTGAAATGATGTGACGTCGATATGAGTGAATGGATGAGATGAGATGACATGTAAGAAAGCGCATTATGGACCCAAGGCCATGGACAACTAGTAAGTAGGTGTGAACTCTTGGGTGGAGTATAAATACCAATGTAAATGGGATTATGGCTCATTCATGATAATGTCATTTGTTCCAAGAATCAATGGTGAGCTTCTCCCGTGAGATGCTAAGTGGTGACTCCTTCATGAGCCACTCCCTTGGTGAGGGACTAACCCACCCCTGTTACTTTCTTTCATTGGTATCAGAGCATGGCTTTTGATCCATGATTTTTAATTTTCTTTTCTTCTTCTCATTTCGTGAAATTTCTGCTTCATTTGATTCATGGGGGAAGGGGATATGGCTAAGGTAGAGTTTGTGGTTCAAATCTGAGCACATGGACCTAATTTTTTTTGAATGAGTGGACCAAATTGGGGAAAATTCACTAATCTTGATTAGCAATTGTTAATCAAAAACGTTTTTTTGTTTGGGAGCTTTCTTGCAAACCCTAGCCATGGAATCTCAACATAAGCAAAGGGCATTGAGTCTCTCATGTATCTAGCAATGTTTTATGAAGTATTTCACCTATTTTCCATGAGCAATGGGGCTCCCAATGTGGCTGAAAATCACTACCAAAGCTGCCCACATTTTTCACCAAAGTGACCCTAATCTTCATCTCCTTCAACAAATTCAAGCATTAAGGCTTCCCGGGTGACATTGGTGAGTTGCTCCATCACTTCCTTACAATTTTGAAGCATTCTTTCAAGCTATGGAGTGAATTAGGGTTTTATTACACATAAAACCCTCATTTTCAGAAATTGGACTTTAATCATGGCCATTCATGCTCTTCTTTATGCATTATGAATGCTTGAATGCTACACATAGCCATTCAATGCTATGCCTTGCATATTGGCATAAGTGAGCATAGCTTTGGGCACATTTGGGGGATTGAATAAAATGTTTTGGGTTGGAAGCCTGCTTTTTGGTGACACCGTTTTCCATTGCCGGTTGCACGTTTTTGGTCATAACTCTCTCATACGAACTCCGTTTTTGGAGTTCTAGTACTCAAAACGACCAACTCGTCGTCCTCTTCGAGACGAGCTATAGGTCTTGAGGTGCAGGATTCAGCAAGTGCTCTCTGTTTTCACTTTTATACTGGATTTTCTAGTCCCGAGCGGGAACTCGCGCTCAGAACGCGACCCGAGATCACCGCTCCGTGACACTTGGATGTTGTTGATGTATGTGGAAATGTATTGACATTGCCATGAGTGGATGTGATGATGGAAGCACTATGAACCATGTATTATGATATGAATGAGCATGAGTCATGCTATAAATCAATTGTAAGTCAACTCTACTCATTCATTTGAGCTTGTAACCACATTCCACTCACGATTGTACCCCACTTTATTCCTAGAATCTAGAATGAAGTAAGGGTACCTTGGCATTTGGAGGAGAGGCCAAGGGGAGAATGTCTTGAATCTTCCTTGCCGTTAGTGCCGGGTAACGCGGTAAGGAAGAGGATTAGGTACTTGGTGGTAAAGAAATGGCCTCAACCTTCACCTTGGATGTAAACCTTGGTGAAGGGGTGAGAAGTGCTTGGCCGGGAGATCGGCAAGCATCGACGCGCTTCATCGACCACTTCATTCGACTTGAGCAAACAAGCAAATCCTCTACATCGACTTCTTATGCAAAAGGACAAAATTGATGCCATAACGTCACATGCTCAGATGGAAAAATGATTGAGGATTGATTTGCTTACAGTGGTCAAATGCATAAGGATTTTAATACTTGATTGAGATGCTTTGATTTGATTGAGATTTGGTGCAAAAAGAGGGGAGACTATGGTAAAATTTTTGTAAAATTTACCTACTTGCAGCCAAGACAAATCCTTGAATTTCTAGGGTTTTTCAAAAGCTTTTCAAATCTGTCCTGAAAGCCCTTCAATCTACCCGAAAACCTCTTTCAAACAAGCTAAAGATCACTCAAATCGGAGTAGTATTGAGCGGTCAAAGTCAAGAGTTGACTTTCAGCTAGAATAGTTGACTGGTCAAAGGCTGTTGACTTTTTCAAATCTGTTTTTGGGGATCCTTACTCGTCTCGTCAAGAGCTTCGCATCGATATAAAGATCACCCAAATCGGATAAGAATTGAGCGCAAGAATTGACTTTCAGCCGGTACAATTGACTGGTCAAAGGTTGTTGACTTTTTCAGATCTGTTTTTGGGGATTCTTATTCGTCTCGTCGAGAGCTTCGCGTCGATATAAAGATCACCCAAATCGGATACCGTTTGAATAGAGAAAAAAAAATCAAGTAAGTGGTCTTTGCAAGGAGGGATCAATTGCGCGCATGGAAATGACTAGAGGAGGTCAAAACAAGGGAGCCCGGAATGAAAATGATCAAAGACAACCGGAAGCAATGATGGCAACGAGTTCATCAACGAGAAATGAAGAAAGTTCAACCATAAAAGCACCATCTCCAGATGAATCTCAGCCAGTGGAAATGCCTCAATCTTTGGGAACTACTCCGCTAACAGTGGACATGATGTTAATGGCTATGGAGAGTATGTTTCAAAGGATTGAAAATAACCAAACAAATCGGCAACAACAATTTGGTGAACACCTCATGGAACGGTTCGATAAGCGACACCACTACTTGGATGATATGATGCAAAGAGGGTTAAAAGACTTGGAGAAAGCCATTAGTGAATTGGCTCCTCTCAAGCTCAACCAAGAAGCCGATATGAATGCAATGGATGGTGTACATTATGATGCCAAACATGATGGAAAGCCTTCTATGCCAGAAGAGAACAAAGTAAGACAAATGATGCCACCTCAAATGATGCCACATTCTTCTTACATGGACAAGGGCAAGAGACCTATGGGTGATGCTTCTTATGAGAGATCCAATGCCAGTATTCCAAGAACTTCATCCTTTATGCAAGATGCAAGAAGAGGGTATGAACATAAGGGATTTAAAGATGCAGGTGATTGGCAATTGGAAGATGAGCAAATGCATAGACACTTGGGTGAAGGAAGAGGATTTGATGATCCAAGAGCACGGCAGAGGGGTTCAAGAATGCATGGTGATTTTAACAATGCTATGAAGGACAAAATCATATTTAATAAGTTCAAAGGAGAATCAAATTCTATCGAAGACTTTGAAGAGTGGGCAAACAAGATGGATCTGTACTTCGAAATCAGCCCAAGGAGCGAGATTGCCAAAGTCTACTTCGCCTCACTTCATCTTGAAGGTTTTGCTCACACTTGGTGGAGGAGGAAGCAATCTCATGGTTATGTCATCACTACTTGGGAAGAATTCAAGAATGACATGGCAGAAGAGTTTACTTCTCGCATGCAAAGGGACAATCACATTGTGGAATGGGACAAGCTAGAGCAAATCACTACCGTGAAGGAATATTCTCACAAGTTTCTAAAGCTTCTATTATACTTGGACGACTTTGATGAGCATTATCTTGTTGTCAAGTATATAAGGGGCTTGAAAGCTCCTATTGGTGGTGATGTCAAGTCTCATGAACCCGCCACTTTGAAGAAGGCAATGATGCTTGCAGAAATTCATGAAGAGAAGTACTTGACAAAGTGGGCTAGCAAAGGGAATATCAAAGGGGAAGTGATCACAAGGACTGAAATGGGTTCTCATGCAAACACAAGACCTAATCTTCCAAGATTTCCTACCGTGTATGGTAGAGGGTCTAATAGACTTCCATTTAAACCACCATTTATGTCCAACAAAGCTACATACAATGAGTCCAAGCCAGCAAATGGGGGTTCAAAAAGCAAGGTTATCAAGGAGGACCGTTTGCATGAAATGAGGCTCAAAGGTCTATGTTTCAAATGTGGAGAAAAATGGAACAAGGATCACTTCAAAGTATGCAAATCCAAGGATATTTCCATAAGCTACATTATCACTGAGGACAATGCTAATCATGAGGAGGAGGAATTCCTTGAATGCAATGATGCCTTAGGATGGGGAGATCCTCATGAGGATGGAGGTTCTCATGATGATGGTTTTGATGAAGAAAATCCCGAGTTTCCTTTTGATCCGGGTGGGAAACTAAAGTTTGCTCATGACAAAATGGATGATGGGATGCCTCTATGCGTGTGGGATGAAAACAATAGTGCACATACTACCTTGTGTACAATCTCTCATGATGCTTATGCGGGAAGTAAGGGTGCCAACACATTGAGATTGAAGATCAAGGTGAATGGAAGAACAGCATATGCACTCATTGATACGGGAAGCACGCATAGTTTTGTCAATAAACGGTCTTTGAACACTCTCAAAATGCAACCAACTTCTTTACCAAACAAGGACATGGTGCAAGTGGCCAATGGTGATTCAATGGGTTGCAATATGAAGTGTCAAAGTACAGAATTGGAGTTGTCCAAGAACTACTCTTGCAAAGTTGATCTTTTGGTGATTGAGTTGGGACCAATTGATATAGTACTTGGATGTGATTGGCTGTCCACTTTGAACTCTTTTACCATGAACTTACAGAAAAGTTTCATGAGTTTTGTGCATCATGGAGGGGTTATTACATTGAATGGAATGCAAGGGTCCAAGCTCTTCATGATCAATGCTACTCAAATGAAGAAAGAGTTCAAGAAAGAGGGCTATGTTTATGTACTACAGCTTTGCAAAGAGGAAGATAATAGCAAAAAGGATTGCATCGAAAATGTGGACATGGTTAAGCTACTCAAGGATTATGAAGATGTGTTTACCATGCCAAAATCAATGCCGCCAAAGAGGAGTGTTGATCACGCTATTGATTTGGAACCAAATGCCAAACCAAGCAACAAGCCTCCCTATCGTTTGTCAAAGGTTGAAAAGGAAGAGGTGGCAAAGCAAGTCAAAGAACTCATTGACATGGGATGGGTTGAACCAAGTCAATCTCCTTTTGCTTCTCCGGTCCTACTTGTGAAGAAAAAGGATGGTACTTTCCGCATGTGCATTGATTACCGTGATTTGAATAAGATCACCATCAAAAATCGATTTCCAATACCAAGGATGGATGATCTTTTGGATGAGTTGAAGGGTGCCACATGCTTTTCAAAGATTGATTTGCGTTCTGGATACCATCAAATAAGGATGAAAAGTGGTGATGAGTTCAAAACAGCATTTCGTACGGAAAGGGGTCTTTACCAATTCATGGTTATGCCGTTTGGATTATGCAATGCACCGGCAACTTTTCAAGCATTGATGAACAAAGTGCTTCAACCTTTCCTCTACAAGTTTGTATTGGTCTTTTTCGACGACATACTTATCTATAGCAAAGATGAGGAAGTGCATTTGAAGCACGTGAAAGAGGTTTTGGAGGTCTTGAGGCAAAACAAGTTGTATGTTAAGGAGACAAAATGTACCTTCATGGCACATGAGGTGGAATATTTGGGTCACATTGTGAGCAAGGATGGCATTTGTGTGGATCCAAAGAAAGTGGAATGTATTAGGAATTGGCCGGTTCCTTCAAACACTACTCAATTGAGGGGATTTTTGGGGTTATCTTCATTCTATAGGCGCTTTATTGCCCACTATGCAGAAATTGCAGCCCCAATGACGGACAAATTGAAGAAGGAAACCTTCTTTTGGGATGCCATTGCCAACAAAAGCTTTGAAGATATGAAGAAGATGCTCACATCAGCACCTATTTTGGTATGTCTAGACTTCACCAAACCTTTCACAATAAGGGCGGATGCAAGTGGAAGAGGGATTGGTGCGGTACTTTACCAAGACCATGGAGTCATTGCTTATGAAAGTAGAAAGTTGAATGACAAAGAAAGAGAACTCCATGTGTATGAGCAAGAGATGATTGCTATACTCCATGCTATCAAGAAATGGCACCATTACTTATATGGGAGTCATTTTTATGTGAGGAGTGATCATAGGGTGCTGAAGTATTTCCTCACACAACCCAATTTGTCTCCTAAGCAAAGAAGGTGGGTAGCAACACTACAAAACTATGATTTTGAAATCACATACACAAAGGGCAAAGAAAATGTGGTTGCCGATTCCTTGTCTCGTATGTGGGCCTGCTCATTGTATGCTATTTCTGAGGTGCATAAAGATTGGATCATGGAGATACAAGAAGAGTACTTGTTTGATGAAGAAACCTCACAAATAATGCAGAAATTACAGCAAGGTGTATGTGAAGAGTTACCCCATTATGAGCTGAAAAATGGTCTCCTCTACTACAAAGGAAAAGTCTACTTGGTTCCTACTTCATCATTTATCAAGAAGATCATGGAAGAGATGCATTGTACTCCTATGGCTGGTCATTTGGGTGTCTACAAAACCTTTGATGCAATAAGGAAAAGTTTCTTTTGGAAGGGGATGTGGAAGAGCATTCATGCTTATGTAAGTGGGTGCCGGTCATGTCAATTGAACAAGGATCCTACACATAAACCGGGAGGTTTGCTTCAGCCATTGCCCATTCCCAAAGGCAAATGGAGTCATATATCAATGGATTTCATTACTAACCTTCCGCGCACAAAGAAAGGGTGGGACAGCTTGTATGTTGTGGTGGATAGATTGACCAAAGTGGCCCATTTCATTCCTTCTTCCAAGGTCACATATTCAGCCCAAAATGTTGCCAAGCAATTTGTTGATGGGGTTTTCAAGTTGCATGGTATGCCATCACAAATTGTGAGTGATCGTGATGTCAAATTCATGAGCACTTTTTGGAGAACATTGTTTGAATATATGGGAACCAAGCTTACTCCAAGCACCGCCTATCATCCCGAAACCGATGGTCAAACAGAAAGAGTAAACAAATGGGTGGAAACATATCTACGCCACTATTGTCATGATACTCAAAGCACATGGGATGATTGGTTACCTTTGGCTGAGTTTGCTTACAACTCAACATATCATGTGAGCATTGGCATGTCACCCTTTGAGGCTTTATATGGTTACAAGGTCAATTTGCCTATGTTGGTGGGTACATATGAGACTTCTAACCATAATGCCAAGGAGGAAGCTGAAAGGATGCAAGCTTTGTTGCAACAATGCAAAAGTAATTTGAAGGTTGCACAAGAGAAAATGAGACAATATGCCAATGTTCATCGAAGACCATTGGAATTCAAAGTGGGAGATTGGGTTCTTTTGAGAATACCAAAGTCAAGATATGGGTCTTTGAAGGGAAGCACCAACACCAAGCTAGCTCATCGCTATTATGGTCCTTATCAAGTGATACGAAGAGTTGGGGAGGTTGCATATCAACTCTTACTTCCATCTACAACAAAGATTCATGATGTGTTTCATGTCTCTCACTTGAAAGGATATGTGGGTATAATCGATCAAATGGTTGATGAGTTACCTCCAATGAATGAAGAGGGAATGATTGAATACATTCCAGAAGCTATCTTGGGTACAAGGAAAAAGGTACTTCGCACCCGTATCTTGGTGGAGTATCTTGTTCAATGGAAAGGTTTACCTAAGAAAGAAGCTTCATGGCAACCTATGAAGCATTGGTAAAGCAATATGGGTTGGTGTAAATTCAGCCACATGGAACATTCTTCTCCGAATTTGGGGTATTCATTTGAGGTTTCGAGGACGAAACCATTGGGGAAGGGATGGTTTGTAAGAAAGCGCATTATGGACCCAAGGCCATGGACAACTAGTAAGTAGGTGTGAACTCTTGGGTGGAGTATAAATACCAATGTAAATGGGATTATGGCTCATTCATGATAATGTCATTTGTTCCAAGAATCAATGGTGAGCTTCTCCCGTGAGATGCTAAGTGGTGACTCCTTCATGAGCCACTCCCTTGGTGAGGGACTAACCCACCCTTGTTACTTTCTTTCATGACATGTGAATTGGGATGTGAATAAATGATATGTGATGTGAATGATATGTGATGTGAATGAATCTGATGTGATGAGACGGAAAATGATGTGATTGGATGAGAATGAGTACACATATGAATGGAATGTGGAAAAAGTAATGTGGACTAATGAGGGATAATGTGCAAAAATGAGAGTTCATTATAGAAACTATATTTGTGACCTGTTTGTAAATGATTGTTTTATGTCAAGAATGCTGGTGAAGCATCTTGACCGTCTTGTGATGAAGGTCATGGAGACCTAACTGATAAAGTTGCAACAGCTGACGGAGAGTCAACGGAGGACATCTCGTGTAGCATGGTCTCGGTCGAGGTCTTGACCAGCCTCTGTTCGATTTAAATGGTGAGCTTCCGGTACGGTGGATGAGGGACCAAGGAAGCGGCCTATGAGTGAAGCGCTAGGTGACCTACGAAGGATCCCAGAGGGTGCTGACCATACGGTGCTCGGGCTCTGAACACCATATTGGGGAATATGGGAATTTCCCACAAGTTTGGGACACGTGGTCAAAAGTTTGGATTAACCATAACTTGAACACCACTAATCCAAAATGAGCGCTTTATAGCTCTTTAGATTCCATTTTTCAAGCGCTTTCCAACGATAGGTCATATGCGTAATTGGGTCTTCAGATGGAAGTATCGCAATTGTATGGAATCCCTGACTTGCTTGAGGCCTAGACATGATGGTATTGGATGATAAATTAAAAATCTGAAAAATTGAAATTCCCATGGAGGACTGTTCAGATGGAAAAAATTAGTCTGATGGACCATTATTGTGTTAAAGCTATGAATGAGATATTCTGAATGAACAAAAACTCATAATGCATTCTATATGAGTATCTTTATCCCTTGATTCTGTGGGGAGCCGACCTATTTAGAGAACCCCGGAATCAGTTGAATCAAAAATCGGATTGAATCATAAATAAAGAGACTTAACAAGAATTTTCATATTGATAGAAACATGGATCGAGGTCGTCGTGGTAGAAACGTTAACCCCCAACTCGATGAAGAAGAGCTCGACTTGGATGTTCGTAAAACTCTTCATAGTTCGCAGCCTGAACCTTTCAAGGGTGAAGGGGAAAACTTGGGTGAGTCTATGGAGAAGTGGATCGAATCAATGGAAGAATACTTCAATGTCACTGAGTATAATGAGAAGAGCAAAATGGCTCTTGCAAGGCTGAAGATAGTGGAGACAGCTAGGGTGGCATGGAGAAACCACTGCGAGACAAACCGTCTCGACCGAAATACCCAAACCTGGACTGCTCTCAAAATTTACCTAAGGACGAGGTTCTGTCCTCCCGGCTTTTTAGAAACAAAGATGAATGAATTCTTAGAGTTAACCCAGGGGAGTAGAACTATTGAAGCATATCACCAAGCATTCGCTCTCCTCCTCAAATACTCACCTCCACTGGTTGGAGAACAGCTGATGGCCAGGTTCATTTGGGGACTGAACGAACCTTTGAATATCCTGGTGAAGAATGCCAAGCTAGTTTCCATGGCTGAAGCAGTTCGGATGGCGAAGGATTTTGCCAAAACCTTTGATGTCAAAGTCCCGCCAAAGCCAGCACCATCACCTTTCCCAGAAGATGATTCCACCCTTCCTCCGCCTAAGAGATATCAAGGTCAAACCCAGGATATGGGAAGTTCTAGAATGGAAGAAATGTCCTTTTACCGAAACTCAATCCCCTAGATTTCAACTTCAGAATTTCCACCCTTGAACAAGAGAGTGAAATGCTATAAGTGTCAAGGGTTTGGACATCGTAGCCTGGATTGCCCAACTCCTTTTGGATCAACGTTTTCAGGGCAGGAAAATCAGGGATCAAGATTCCAGACTCCAACCCCTTCTTTCTAGAGTAATCAGGGTTCTATCCGCCAAAATCAGGGAAATCCCAGAGGTAGACCCTCTATCCAACCTGCAGTTTCAATCCAAAGTAATGCAAGACCTCCACCTCAGAATAGGGGAAGTCAAAGAGTTGTTCCCAAATCGGCCGTCCACTTCCAAGGCAGTAATGCTCGAAGTGATTGAAGAAGAAGAAGATGATGAAAGAGATCATACTCCACCTGTGAGATGAGGACATCTAGCGTTTTTTAAGTGGGGTAGAATGTAAGATTCCTCCCCAGCCTCTCAAAATGTCCAGTATCTTCCCCTGTAATCAAATCCCTCTTCACAAATATAAAAGATCTTGTTTCTACCTATTTTGGCCTAGAGAGAGAAAATATTCTAGAGAGAAAATATTCAGATTTTGGATATTTTTGGATGGAAAAATACCTCTTCATATTTAAATAAGTTCCCCCGAAACAGAAGTTCAAAAAGATTTTCAGAAGGTGCATTCGAAATAAATTATAATCTGTTCAAGAGGCCTTATCCCAGGAGTCAAGATTTTTTTGAAATTTTAAATTAAGGTTCCTATGGACCAATAAGATTCATCCAAATGTAGGGAGGAGATAAATAGAAGAATAAAAGGAAAATCCCCCAAAAATAGAAGAATAAATAGAAGAATAAAAGGAATAAATAGAAGAATAAAAGAAAAATCTCCCAAAAATGAGTAAATACTCACATAAGATGAAGAGTTGACTAAGGACAAGGTTAATAGTTAAAAACGAGAAATATTTAGAAGAAATGATGCATTTTTGACACCTCAGTATGGGGGAATTCCCCTCATGAAGGAGGCGCCTATTTCACATGTGTGGGAGTTTTAAACTCCCAAATAATGAGATATTTTTATCTCTCCTCTCTCCTGTTTCAACTAGATCCAAAAAGTGAGCTAAACTGACCTAAAAATGGTCAAAAATTGACCAAACTGATCTAGAAAATTGTAGAATCAGTTTGCTTGGTTAGAGGCTCACTTTTTCCTATAAATAGAAGCCTTCCCCTTTGTTGAAGCTTAATAGTGTTTTTGCACTGTTACTCTACTTCTCCCACATGAGCCAAAAACTATGAATTTACTCATAACTCATTAGTTTTTGACCTTCCCTCTTCTAGTGGCCACTCTTGTTTCAAACAAGAGTAGATCCCTCAAACCATCAAGCCAAAGGAAAGCTCTCAAATTCTCCTTGTAAGTTGGAGATTCTTCTCTTTTCTATTTTATTTTATGGTTTTTATGATTTTTGTCTTCTCTAAAATGAATATGATGTTATGCTTCATTGAAAAAAGGCATTCCCCTCTCTTCTTTAGTAAATCCAACCATTCTTTATCCTAGATGAATGATTAATGGATAAAATCAAGTTTTTCATAATGTTTCTCTTAAAAATAAGTAGAAAGTGTTTACATTAGAATGATTTAAATACTCTTGGTGAAATTCTAGTTGATTTTAGAGAGTTAAAAATTGAAAAATGGTCAGCCATACAAAGGAGGTTATGGCAAAATTTTCTAAAATCGTGTAAAATAAGTTTTACTTTTTTTTAAAAAAGAGTAATTCCCATCGTATATGTATTCTTAAAGTGTTATTTTTCATTCTAAGTATAGAACAATGCATACTAGAATTATTTTATTAAAAAAGTGTTACTTTCTTTAGAATTAAATTCTATGTTTAGAAAGAAGCATATTGAAATTGTTATTTTGATTATAAAAGTGTTATTTTCATCATAAATGATTTTTATGCTTAAATGGATGCATAAAATAAATTCTTTTATATTAAAAAGTGATTTTCATCATAAATGATTTGTATGCATAAAAGATATTTTTTATATATTAAAAGTGTTATTTTTATCATAAATGATTTTTATGCATAAATGGATGCATAAAAGAATTTCTTTTATATTAAAGAGTGATTTTCATCATAAATGATTTGTATGCATAAACATATGCATAAAAGATTTTTTTATATTAAAAGTATAATTTTCATCATAAATTGATTTTATGCATAAATTAGATGCATAAGAGAAATTCTTTTATTCTAAAAGTGTAATTCCTACTAAATTGGATTTATGCATGGAAAGATACATAAAGAATTTAATTTAATCTAAAAAGAGTTATTTTCATCAATTTTGATTTTATGCATAAATAGATGCATAAAGAATTTTATTTTTAATTCAAAAGAGTTATTTTCATCAATTTTGATTTTATGCATAAATAGATGCATAAAGAATTTTATTTTTAATTCAAAAGAGTTATTTTCATCAATTCTGATTTTATGCCTAAATAGATACATAAAGAATTTTATTTTTAATTCAAAAGAGTTATTTTCATCAATTTTGATTTTATTTTTAATTCAAAAGAGTTATTTTCATCAATTTTGATTTTATGCATAAATAGAGGCATAAAGATTTTTATTTTTAATTCAAAAGAGTTATTTTCATCAATTTTGATTTTATGCATAGAAAGATGCATAAAAGACTTATTTTTATTTCGAAAGTATTATTTTCATTGAAATTGAATTTATGCATAGATAGATACATAAAAGATTTATTTTTATTTTGAAAGTATTATTCTCATAAAAATTGAATTTATGCATAGTAAAATGCATAAAAGGTTTATTTTTAATTTGAAAGTGTTATTTTCCTTAAAATTGAATTTATGCCTAAATAAATGCGTAAAAGGATTTTTAGAAAAGTGTTATTCCTACTAAAGTTGTCTTTATGCCTAATTAGATGCGTAAAGAATCATTATGCCTAATTAGATGCGTAAAGAATCTTTATATCAAAAAATTAGAATTCTCTTACATTCTATAAATAGATGTGATGAGATGTGATAGGAATCAGATAGATGTAAATGGATGGATGGAAGTGATATGAATCATATAAATGAAAATGGATGAATGGATGTGATGTCCTGTGAATTAGGATGTGAAGGAATGTGATGGCATGTGAATCGTGATATGAGTGAATGATAAGGGATGTGAATGAATGAGGGCATGTGAATTGGATGTGAATGGATGATGTGGTTTGATGTATGAATGATGTAGATTAATGTAGATTGATGTATGGATGATGTGGTTTGATGTGTGAATGATGTGGATTGATGTAGATTGATGTATGAATGATGTGGTTTTATGTATGAATGATGTAGATTAATGTAGATTGATGTATGGATGATGTGGTTTGATGTGTGAATGAATGTGGGTTGATGTAGATGGATGAATGGATGATGTGGTTTGATGTGAATGATGTGGGTTGATGTAGATGGATGAATGGATGATGTGGATGTGGATGTATGAATGTGGATGTGGATGTGGATGTGGAAATGGATGTATGGATGTGGATGTGGATGAATGAATGTGGATGTGGATGTGAAAATGGATGTGTGGATGTATGAATGTGAATGTATGAATGTGGATGTGGATATGCATGTATGAATGTGGATGTGAAAATGGATGTATGGATGTGAAAATGGATGTATGAATGTGTATGTGAAATGATGTGAGGTCGATATGAGTGAATGGATGAGATGTGATGACATGTGAATTGGGATGTGAATAAATGATATGTGATGTGAATGAATCTGATGTGATGAGATGGAAAATGATGTGATTGGATGAGAATGAGTACACATATGAATGGAATGTGGAATAAGTAATGTGGACATATGAGGGATAATGTGGAAAGACGAGAGTTTATTATAGAAACTGTATTTGTGACCTATTTGTAAATGATTGTTTTATGTCAAGAATGCTGGGAAAGCATTTTGACCGTCTTGTGATTAAGGTCGTGGAGACCTAACTGATAAAGTTGCAACAGCTGACGGAGAGTCAACGAAGGACGTCTCGCGTAGCATGGTCGGCCGAGGTCTTGACCAGCCTCTGTTCGATTTAAATGGTGAGCTTCCGGTACGGTGGATGAGGGACCAAGGAAGCGGCCTATGAGTGAAGCGCTAGGTGACATGTGAAGGATCCTAGAGGGTGCTGACCATACGGTGCTCGGGCTCTGGGTCACCGAAGATACCCACACGTGCGTCGGGGAAGATATTGGATCAAGGAGTAAGAGTTGTTTTCTGAATTCGGGTGTGGATCTGGTTGATTAACCTTGCTGGTCCTCAACGGATGAGTCCATAACTCTTTTATATGGATCTGTTGGTTGATCTTGCTGATCTTCCAGAATGCAGTAGATGTTATGCATTCAGATGTATGGGGTCCTACGAAGATCATGTCTATGGGAGGCTACAGGTATTATGTGACATTTATTGATGACCACACAAGGCAGGGACCTCACAGTTGGTATTAGAGCTTTGTTGAAAGCTAATAAGGATAAACGAATTCTTATCAGAAATTGATAACTAAAACTCAGAAAAGCAATTTTTCATAATGTATTTTCATTTTGTAAGTCTCATTAACAAAGAATTTTTAATCAAAGAAATTATTTTTTTAGATGGAAGTTCCATACTTATCTGGTATTCCCGACCTCACCCAGTCACAAAACATGACTGCGTTCGCCTTCGAACATCTCATCTCTTCCGCTGCAACTCGAACAAGCCAAGTTAGACTCGCACACCATTTTGAGGATTTATATTTTCCTGACCCAGCAGAGAGACGACAACATAAGTGGTTTGCAAGGTAGTATGTCAACGCCTCTTGCGACCGACGTGCAATGTTGAGGCAGAACCTCTCATTGGCCAATGATTTTGATGAAGCTGAAAGTGGTACATGGTGTCATTCTATATCATTCAACACCTCAGAATTTCAGACTTTCATGCCAAATCTACAGTCTCCTTAGTCGCTTTATTCCTAATAAGGAGAAGATAATAGCTCCCTTGGTAGTAAGTAAACATTTGTATCAGGGCATGGCTATGGCCCAGTACCACCATCTTATGTGTCTCCCAAGGAGATTTTGATTTCTGGAGCCGAGCTGCTCTATGTTCATATTGCAACTTTTATATAAATAAAGAAATGTTTTCTAGAGAAAAATCCCTTGTTGTATAAGTGATTGTTTATGAACAAACTGATAAAGAAAAATCTGTTACTCGACATATGTCATAGATCTCCAATAAGATCATTTATCTTGTTTAAGAAATTGGTTTCCGAATCCCTTAAGTCTTAGGATCTTGTAGACGATATCAAAATAAAAATTTAATAATATATCATTTTTGGCAGAATCATGAGACGAGGAAACTGTGGCCGTCAGCCAGCCAGACCCTCTCTCTGAAGATGATGAGCTTGACCCCGACGTTCGTAAGGCTCTTCATAGAACTCAGCCACGACCCTTCAAAGGAGAAGGGGAGAGGCAAGGCTATGGAGTAATGGGTGGAATCTATGGAAGAATATTTTAACGTCACAGGCTACAATGAGCAAAGCAAAATGGCTCTTGCCAAGCTAAAAATAGTGGAAACAGCTAGGGTGGCATGGAGGAACCATTGTGACACCAATCGTCTGGACATGAATACTCAGTCCTCATGGAACAACCTTAAAACCTATTTGAGGAATAGATTTTGTCCCCTTGGGTTTTTGGAAACCAAAATGAACAAATTCTTAGAGCTAAAGCATGGGAGCAAAACCATCAAGGAATATCACTAGGCCTTCGCTCCTCTACTCAAATATTCACCACCTCTAGATGAAGAGCAACTCATGGTGGCCAGGTTTATTCGGGGAATGAACGAACCCTTGGACACACTGGTCAAGAATGCCAAGCCAGTGTCCATGGCTGAAGCTGTCAGAATGGCAAAGGACTTTGCCAAAGCCTTCATCGAAGTCCCGCCAAAGCCACTTCCCTCATCCTTTAAAATATTTCAAACATCGGGAAGTTCTTCTAACTTTCTGCCTCCTAAGAGACACCAAGGTCCTAACCAAAATGTGGAGACACGAAGCTTCATAAATAAAGGAAGACCTTTCCCCCAAAGTACATTCTCAGGAACTCCGGCTCTCTCTCGAATGCAAAGGGAAGAGCATCGAAGCGAGAACAAATGCGTCGGATGTTAGGGATTTGGACACCAACTCAAGGATTGCCCATCTCCTTCGGTGGGCCAAGGAAGCCAGGGTCCTAGAGTTGAGAGACCGACTCCTTCATTTCAGTCCAATTCGGGTCCCTCGTGCTAGAATCAGGGTAACCCAAGAAGAGTGCCAGCTCAGCCTGTAGCCTCCATGCAAAGTAGTTTCCGAACTCCAATTGGAATAACCAAAGAGAGAGAGTTCCACCTCAGGCTGCTACTGCAGCAGCCAGAGCAGTCACCTTAGCTGAGGAAGTAGAGGAAGAGAAAGGATAGATCTATGCAGCAATAGAGCATCAGGGGAATAACCATCAATTCTTAGTCCTCCAGACTCCAGCAAAGTACCAAGGTAAGCAATTCAAGCCTTTGATTGATTTAGGCAGTACTCATTCTTTTATTTCCCTAGGATGTCTGCATAAATCCTAAATCAAAAATCAGGGAAACCTATGCAAGTGGAATTAGCCAGTCGGAAGATTCTTTTCACTCACCTTGAGACTGACCTTATTATTCAGTTTAGCCTAGATGGGAACGTAACAGAGTGCCAGTTCAGAGTCCTACCCCTGGGAATATATGATGAAATCCTTGGAATGGATTGGCTCCAAAAGAATCAGGTTGACATTCATTGTCACAAACGAACCATCTCTTTCCTTGACCTTCACGGGAATAAAGTTCAAGGAATTGGAATTTCCGGATCCCCACTGCTACACTTAGTCAAGGCTTCCAAATTATTAAAAGGGATCAAAAAGAAGCAAGCTGTATATGTCGTTAAAATGAATCCAGTAGACATAAAATGCAAGGCTAAAGAACCAGAGTGGTTAAGTGAGTATGCAGATGTGTTTCCTGAAGAGATGACTGAGATGCCTCCATCTCGTGAAGTAGATCATGAGATCGAATTAACCCCCGGAGCTCAGCCAGCCTAGCATGCATACAAAAGGCCAGTCCCTAAAGCCATAGAACTTAAGGAATAGTTAAGATAAGTGTTAGAACAGGGATTCGTCAGACCCAGTGTCTCACCTTGGGGTGCGCCCGTTCTCTTTCAAAAGAAGAAAGATGGAACGTTAAGACTTTGTATTGACTACAGAGGACTGAATCAATTAACAATTAAGAATAAGTATCCTATTCCTAGGATTGATGAACTTCTGGATCAGTTAAGTGGGACCCAAATGTTCACAAAGATAGATCTCAAATCCAAGTACTACCAGATCAGAATCAAGGAGCAGGACATCCCAAAGACAGCATTCAATACTCGCTATATGGGCATTATGAGTTCACAGTCATGCCGTTTGGATTGACTAATGCCCCAGCGACATTCCAAGATATTCTCAGAGAATACTTGGATGATTTTGTTCTTGTCTTCTTTGATGATATCTTGGTATACTCAAAGAATGCTGCAGATCATGAAGATCATGTGCGCAAGGTCCTGGAAATCCTAAGAAAATACCAACTCTTTGAAAAGAAGAGAAAATGTTCTTTCTCTATTGACTAGGTGGAATACTTGGGATTCATAGTGTCAAAAGATGGGAATTCTCCTGACCCCACAAAGATCCAAGCAGTCGTAGAATGGCCAGAACCCAAGTCAGTAAAGGAAGTTAGAGGATTCCTAGGGTTAACCGGATGGTATAGGATCTTTATACCTAGGTATGCTCAGATAGTATTCCCCTTAACTAACCTTCTCAAGAAGAGTACACTTTTTCAGTGGACTGCAATGTGTCAGAGTGCCTTTGACAAGCTAAAGACAACCTTAGTAACCAACCCTATCCTTAAATTTCCAGATTTTACCAAACCCTTTGAGGTAGTTACTGATACCACTGGTTTGCCTTAGGTGGTGCTCTGATGCAGGAAGGTCATGCAGTGGCCTATGAATCTAGAAAACTCAAAACACATGAGAGAAATTATGCCAACCATGACTTGGAGTTACTCTCAGTAGTGTATGCTCTAAAGTTATGGAGACATTATCTTTTGGGACAAAGGTTCACCTTGATGATAGATCATCAAAGTTTGAAGTGGATCTTCACCCAAAGGGATCTCAACATGCACCAAAGGAGATGGATGCAAACCCTGCAGTAGTTTGATTTTGAAATAAAGTATCGGCCGGGGAAAGAAAATGTGGTTGCAGATGTGCTCAGCAGAAAAGCCTCCTTGCTTGCAATAACAGTGGTGTCAAATCCATTGATCAATGAAGCAAAGGAGAAAATCTTGCAGGACAAATTCTTTGCCCCTATTGCTACCCTTCTGATGCAGGAAAGCAAGACTCCTCAGGAAATGAGTCGAGTTCTTGGATACAAACTGGATGAAGGATGCATGTATTATAATAATCGGCTATGTATCCCCAATGATGTGGGAATAAAGGGAGGAATTCTGAGAGAACCCCATGATAGCCTGATAGCTGGACATCCAGGGTTTAAAAAAACCTATATGTCTATGAAGAAAAGCTTCTTCTAGCCAGGACTCAAAAAGGATGTACTTGATCATGTACGGAAATGCTTGATGTTCCAAAGAGTCAAGGCAGAGAGAGTCAAGATGCCAGGGAAACTGCAGCCTCTAGACATTCCATATAGATGAAGTGGGAATGCATCAGTATGGACTTTGTCACTGGATTACCTTCAGTGCAATCAGTTTACAACTCCATTTTTATGGTAGTTGACAGGCTAACCAAAGTTGCCCATCTGATTCCAGTGAAAGAAACATACTCTGTAGTGGATGTTGCCAGAGTTTTCTTTAAGGAGATCTTCAGATTGCATGGTTTACCCAGGAGGATAGTAAGTGACAGAGATCCCAAATTCATATCGAAATTCTAGACTGCGTTCTTTGAAGTAGTAGGAACTTTCTTGGATCTCAGCACAGCCTATCACCCTGAAACTGATGGCCACACCGAAAGGGTGAATTAGGTAATAGAAGATATCCTTCGGTCATGCTGCTATGGCAGGGAACCCAAGAAGTGGTTAAGTCATCTACATCTGGTTGAATTTGCTTACAATGCTTCTTATCATCAGAGCATTGGGATGAGTCCTTTCAAAGCTTTGTATGGACAAGATTGCCTTACACCGTTGACTTGGTCTGACCCATTGATCAGAGTCGAAATGTCGAGACAAATGCTTGATGACATGGACCAGTAGATGCAATCAATCCGTTAAGATATAAAGGTAGCCCAAGACAGACAAAAGCATTATGCAGATAAAAAGAGGTCAGAGAGAGAGTTTGAAGAGTCAGATATGGTCTTCATATGAGTATGACCAAAAAGAAGTTCCTTATCCTTAGGGAAGTACAAGAAGCTCTCTCCCAGATACTGTGGGCCGTATGCTGTCATAAAGAAAGTGGGCGTTCTAGCCTACAAACTTCTTCTGCCTTCCCATCTCAAGGTACATGATGTATTCTAGGTCAGTTTGCTTAAGAAGTATGTACCTAGCCCGAGTCACATGCTTGATGATGAACAATTAATCTCTCTGACTCAAGGCCAGATGGTACTCCAACCTGAAACCCTTGACGTTCGGGAGAAGATTCTCAGGAGTACAGTCCTCAGAGAATTCTTCGTAAAGTGGAAGTTCTTCCCTCTAGAAGACGCCCCCTGGGAGAAAGAAGAAGAGTTATCGAAGAATTACCCCCACTTTGCGAGATGAGGACATCTCGCATTTTTCAAGTGGGAGAGGATGTAAGATTCCTCCTCAGCCTGAATAACAATTAAGCCTCTACTTCAATCCCTTGTAATCATTCTATGTTTCTGAATACAAGAAAATATTATTTTTCCTTGTTTGGCCTAGTGAGAAAAATTTCTAGAGAGTGGTAAATCAATATTTGGATATTTTTGGATAAATAAATTTTACAAATATCAAAAAATGTTTTCCTGAAACAGAAAATTAAAATAGACTTTCAAAGGAGCAATTGGAATTAATTAAAAATGATTTAGAAGACCTTAGCCTAAGGGTCAAGATTTTTTAAAAATTTTGGATTAAGGTTCCTATGGACCCATAAGATTAATCCAAGTGTTGGGATAAGATAGATCCAAAGAATAAAAGAAAATACCCAAAAATGAGTAAATGCCCACATAAGATGAAGAGTTGAATAAGTACTAGATTTATTAGTTAAAAACTATGAAGTATTAATAAAAAAATGAGATATTTTGAAGTAATCATTCATTTTTGACACATTGGTAAGGAGAAGGGGGACCTTCAAGGAGGCACCTAATTCACATGTGTGGATGAGTTTTAAACTCAAAAATAATAGGATATTTTTATCTCTCCTCTCTCCTAGATCAAACCAAATAAAAAAGGGAGCCAAACTGGTCCAAAACTTGTCCAAATTCAGCCAAACTGAAGCGAGAAAATTCTAGAACTTAGTTGGACTTAGTTAGTGGCCTCCCTCACCTATAAATAGACCCTCATTCTTTTGTATTCTCATCTAGGAACTAAACTATGTCGGTATTACTCTAAGATAAGCTTATTTTCTATTATCCTCTAAAAACCCTCTACAAATTGAAGAGATTGGAGCTTCTCTCTCTCTCTCTTCAATCTTCCTTGGAGACTTCATCAACATACCAAACCAATTGATTGATTGGGGGCCTCTACTTTGATCAAAGAATTAAGCAATTTAGAAGGTAAAATGTGATTTATGGTCTTTTTTCTTTAATCTCCAAATGTTTCTCTCTTCTCAACCCCTCTCAAGCTTGAGAAGCATTCAATTGAATGGCTTTTTAATTCAATTGAAGTTCTTTAATAAATTGTAATGATAAAACACATAAATTTCCATTTATGCTTAAATTATAATGTTTTTTAAGCATGTCTCTCTCTCCCCCAAAGAATGATCATTCCTATGACCTATTCTATATTCAAATGAAGCTTCTCATGAAGTAATTCTCTAATCTAAAAGTAAATTCTATGCTTGTCAAATTGAGGCCAATTAAGTGGCTTTTTAATGCTTTTATACTATTTAATTTATGGAAAAATTAAGAATCAAGTCCATAACTGGATATTGATCCAATTAATGGTTATTCTAATCATAGGGATATTACTAAACTTTATGCTTTCAATTTATTGAGATTTATCAGTAATAGCAGAGCGGAGCTATGGTAAAATTTTTAAAAAATTAACACATAAATCATTTTCATTCAAAATATGAAAAGAGGACTTCCTACCATATTCTAGGATTAATCATCTTAGATTAATTCAATGATTCTCATTATAATCATGGAAAAATTAATTTTTATGTATAAATAGTTAATTAGAAAAAAGAGGAATTTCTAGTAATCCATTTTTATGTTAAAAGAGTAATCCCCATGACAATGGAAATCAAAAAATTATGATGCTAAAATAATGTATATTTTATTTAAATTTTAAGAGAAAATTTAGTTAAATTTATCTTTTTTATATAGATAAGTTTAAATGATCAAAGAGGAATTCCCACCATATTGGAATTCAAATATTTAAATGAGGAAAGTGTAATTCCTAGTGTAAAGGAATTAATGGAGATTTTTATTTAAATTTTAAGAGAAAATTTAGTTAAATTTATCTTTTTGCATAGATAAGTTTAAACGATGAAAGAGGAATTCCCACCATATTGGAATTCAAATATTTAAATGAGAAAAGTGGAATTTTTAGCTTAATAGAATTAATGGATATTTTTATGTAATTTTTAAGAAGAATTTTAGATAGAATTAATTTATGGTAAAAGAGGATTTCCCATGATAATTGGATTGCACTCATTAAATGAGAAAAAGAAGGATTTCAAGTTTATTCAAAAAAATAAGTATTGATATTTTAGTTAAAAGAATAATTTTTATGATATTTAAGAAAACATGGATTTGAATTAAATTTTAGTGTCAAAAGATGAATTTCCACCATAATTCTACCTAATGAATTAAGGTTGAGAAATTATGTGATAGAAGGATTATCTTTGGATATTTTAATTGGTAAAATCACTAAATTGATATTTACCTAAAACTAGATGTTTATTTGAAGGGAATCCTTGTTGTAGAACTAAACCGAATGAATTTGGTTTTAGACGACACGGACAGTAAACCTACTTGTCCATCTCTCGATCTGAATCAAGTAAAAACTTCGTGAGACCAATTCCAGTTTCTAATCACAAAGAATAGACTACCGGAACTAAACTAGTTTTTCCAAACCGAACTCACCGGACCTAGTTGGACAATTAGATTGAATGATGTGTAGATTACCCTGTTGAGAGATCAAGGATCCTCATTATGAAACTGGGAATTATGGAAAAAGGGTTTTTGGAACCAATCTCAAATTGGAATTTTAGTTGCATTGGAACTTCTGTTTTTTTTTTTAAATTCAAAGGACTGTTTTACGCCAAAATGCTGGAGGAAGCATTTGGCTTATGTTTTTCTTAGAGGAGGTTCGTTGTTGGAACAGCTCTGCTGGCAAGGAGCCGTCAAGGGACATCGCTCGCGCGACAAAGCCTACCGAGGTCTTGACTAGCCTCGGTATGGTTAAAATGGTACGCTTTCGGTATGATGGGCGAGGACCGACAAACGGCCCCTGAATGAAGTGCTAGGACACCTAAGGAGGATCCTAGAGGGTTCTGACCAGGCGATGCATGGGCTCGTGGTTGCTAGGACACCCATGCATACGTCGAGGAAGATTTTGGATGGACAAAAAGGAAAGATTTTTGGGAACCAAATTTTGATAGTGGATCTCGTTGGTTGGCCAGCTGGTCTTCAATAGAGAGTTTAGAGGATATTATTGTAATACAATGAGCTCAAAATTTTGAAAAATGATGATAAAAAATATTATGATTTTTATTGAAGGATTGTTTTAAAGCAAGTCAAATCTGTTATAAATGGTAATTTCATATTGGGTGTGTACGTGGTATGCCTACCTTAATTTTTGCATGAATCACTGGTTAGGGGGCCTGGGAACTCTTTTCCTTGGTACCCGGGCAAAAACCTAACTGAATCTTTATAAAGGAATCCCACCAATACAGTGGTCGACGGGTGGCTGGATCGGAGGATTCCTGAGAAACAACTAGATATGATTAGTTACATTAATTAGTTTAAATCCTGAAGACCTTGTTCTGTGGGAGGGGATAAACGGCTGTGCCTCGTAAATGAGGAAAAAAGTGGTGATTCCATGGACCAAGTGCAAGTCTCTTCTTGATCTGACTATGTTTTTGGTCAGATCAGTTTAACTAGTTAAGACTTTGACTCGTTAAAGTAATTCCCCCATTAGGAGAATTTTCCCATGGCGGAATCGCTCGTGCCTTTCGGGCGAGGGGGGTCTTCCAGGCCCGGTCTCGAAGAGACCGCCCGGGCTAGCCTCTCGTCTCCCGAACATCTGCGGGGGCGAGGCCCCGAGTGTGGATCCTTGCCCCGCACGGGAGGCCGACGCAGCTTCCACCGCTGGTGGCGGGGCAAGTGCACCGCGGAGGGGGTAGGGATCTCACAGTATGACTTCATGTGATCTCAGGAAACTACCTCCTTTTTTAACAAGATGGAGCGGGAAAGACACGAGCTCAATTGGGTCCACATCATAAACTAAGTATATAACATCTTAAATTTTATAATACAATATCTGGAGTTTTATAGTGCTTGTAAGATAAGCTTTTGTGTTCTTTGATCATCTCTATGAGGTTTCTTAATATCAATGAGTTACAAAATCTTGAATACAAGTATATGTCAACATTTCACTTGATATTTGCATTAGTCTCTGAACTCTGAGGCCCTGGCTTCCTTGGCCCAGCGAAGGAGATGGGCAATCCTTGAGCTGTGCCCAAATCCTTGACATCTAAAGCATTTGTTCTCACTTCGAAGCCCTTCCCTTTGCATTCTGGAGAGAGTCGGAGTTCCTGAGAATGTACTTCGGGGAAAAGGTTTTCCTTCATTTCTGAAGCTTCCCGTCTCCACATTCTGGTTAGGACCTTGGTGTCTCTTAGGAGGAGAAAAGTTGGAAAAACTTCCCGGTATTTGAAATCTTTTAAAGGATGAGGGAAATGGCTTTGGCGGGATGAAGGCTTTGGCAAAGTCCTTCATCATTTCGACAGCTTCAACCATGGACACTAGCTTGGCATTCTTGACCAGTGTGTCCAAGGGTGTGTTCATTTCCCGAATGAACCTGGCCACATGAGTTGCTCTTCATCTAGAGGTGGTGAATATTTGAGTAGAAGAGCGAAGGCCTGGTGATATTCCTTGATGGTTTTGCTCCCCTGCTTTAGCTCTAAGAATTCGTTCATTTTGGTTTCCAAAAACCCAGGGGGACAAAATCTCTTCCTCAAATAGGTTTTAAGGTCATTTCAGGAGGACTGAGTATTCCTATCCAGACGGTTGGTGTCACAATGGTTCCTCCATGCTACCCTAGCTGTTTCCACTATTTTTAGCCTGACAAGAGCCATTTTGCTTCGCTCATTGTAGCCTGTGACGTCAAAATATTCTTCCATAGCTTCCACCCATTTCTCTACAGTCTCGCCCAAGTTCTCCCCTTCTCCTTTGAAGGGTCCTGGTGGTTGAGTTCTATGAAGAGCCTTGTGAATGTCGGGGTGAAGCTCATCATCTTCAGAGAGAGGGCCTAGTTGATGGCCACGGTTTCCTCGTCTCATGATTCTACCAAAAATGATATATTTTTAAATTTTTATTTTGTATCGTCTACTACAGGATCCTAAGACTTAAGGGATTTGGAAACCAATTTCTTAAACAAGTTAAATGAGATCTATGACATATGTCCGGTAACAGATTTTTCTTTATCAGTTTGTTCATAAACAATCACTTATACAACAGGGAATTTTTCGCCAGAAAACATTTCTTTATTTATATAAAAGTTGCAATATGAACATAGAGCAGTTCGGCTCTAGAAATCAAAATCTCCTCAGGAGACGTATAAGACGGCGGTATTGGGCCATAGCCATAGGCCATAGTTTCATTAAAGGATTGTTTTAAAGTTAGCTGATGCTAAGAAAAAGGCAATTTCATATTGGGTGTGTAAGTGGTGTGGCTAGTTTTATGTTTGCATGAACTTCCAGCTAGGGGGCCTTGGAACTCTTTTCCTTGGTACCCGGGACAAAACCTAACCAAATTCCAAATTGGATCCCATCACTACAGTGGTTGGGCGGTCTAACCCATGGGATCGGATGGGGTTAGGCTGGACTGATGGATCCGTAAATCGAGACTCAATTTCTGTTATTACGATAGATAAAGTAAATCCCGGATAGTAATTGTTCTATGGATAGGAATCAACGGCTGTGCCTCTTGATGGGGAAAAAAGTATTGATCCCAATGATCCAAGTGCAAGTTTCTTCCTTGATCCGACCGAGTATCTTTATAGGTGCAGTCGGATCAGCGTGATCAGTAATGATCTTGACTACGTTAGAGTAAAAAGTTATCTTGGTGGAATCGCCCGTGCTTTCCGGGTAAGGGAAGTTTTTTCGGGTTCGGTTTTGGAAAAACCGACGGATTAGTCTCTTGTCCGGATATCCGTAGACGAGGCCCCGAGTGTGGGTCCATGCCCCACGCTTGAAGTGCTACTTCCGCTGCTAGTACCCCGAATCCGTCGCATGGTGGGGACAGGGATCTCACAGCCTTGACTCTTTGGCACATCAAGCATTTCCGCACATGATCAAGTACATCCTTTTTGAGTCCTGGCCAGAAGAAGCTTTTCTTCACAGACATATAGGTTTTTATAAATCCTGGATGTCCAGCTATCAGGCTATCATGGGCTTCTCTCATAATTCTTCCCTTTATTCCCACATTATTGGGGATACATAGCCGATTATTATAATACATGCATCCTTCATCCAGTTTGTATCCAAGAACTCAACTCATTTCCTGAGGAGTCTTGCTTTCCTGCATCAGAAGGGTAGCAATAGGGGCAAAGAATTTGTCTTGTAAGATTTTCTCCTTTGCTTCATTGATCAATGGATTTGACACCACTGTTATTGCAAAGCAAGGAGGCTTTTCTGTGCTGAGCGCATCTGCAACCACATTTTCTTTCCCCGATCGATACTTTATTTCAAAATCAAATTCCTATAGGGTTTGCATCCGTCTCCTTTGACGCATGTTGAGATCCCTTTGGGTGAAGATCCACTTCAAACTTTGATAGTCTGTCATCAAGGTGAACCTTTGTCCCAAAAGATAATGCCTCCACAACTTCATAGCATACACTACTGAGAGTAACTCCAAGTCATGGGTGGACAGCATAATTTCTCTCAAGTGTTCTGAGTTTTCTGGATTCATAGGCCACTGCATGACCTTCCTCCATCAGAGCACCACCTAAGGCAAACCCACTGGCATCAGTAAGCGTTTGGTAAAATCTAGCAATTTAAGGACAGGGTTGGTTACTAAGGCTATCTTTAGCTTGTCAAAGGCACTCTGACACATTGCAGTCCACTGAAAAAGTGTACTCTTTTTGAGAAGGTTAGTTAAGGGGGATGCTATCTGAGCATACCTAGGTATAAAGATCCTATACCATCCGGTTAACCCTAGGAATCCTCTGACTTCCTTTACTGACTTGGGTTCTGGCCATTCTACGACTGCTTGGATCTTTGCGGGGTCAGGAGAAATCCCATCTTTTAACACTATGAATCCCAGGTATTCCACTTGGTCAACAAAGAAAGAACATTTGCTCGTCTTTGCAAAGAGTTGGTGTTTCCTTAGGATTTCCAGGACCTTGCGCACATGATCTTCATGGTCTACAGCATTCTTTGAGTATACCAAGATATCATCAAAGAAGACAAGAACAAAATCATCCAAGTATTCTCTGAGAATATCTTGCATAAGACGATTGAATGTCACCGGAGCATTAGTCAATCCAAACGGCAGTGAACTCATAATGCCCATAGCGAGTATTCAATGCTGTCTTTGGGATGTCCTGCTGCTCCTTGATTCTGATCTGGTAGTACCCAGATTTGAGATATATCTTTGTGAACATTTGGGTCCCACTTAACCGAGCCAGAAGTTCATCAATCCTAGGAATAGGATACTTATTCTTAATAGTGTTAATTGATTCAGTCCTCTGTACTCACTCTGTACTCAATATAGAGTCTTAACGTTCCATCTTTCTTCTTTTGAAAGAGAACGGGCGCACCCCAAGGTGAGACACTGGGTCTGACGAATCCCTGTTCTAACAGTTGTCTTAACTGTTCCTTAAGTTCTATGGCTTCAAGGACTGGCATTTTGTATGCACGCTGGGCTACTGGCTGAGCTCGGGGGATTAATTCGATCTCATGATCTACTTTACGAGATGGAGGCATCTTAGTCAGCTCTTCAGGAAACACATCTGCATACTCACTTAACCACTCTAGTTCTTTAGCCTTGCATTTTATGTCTACTGGATTCATTTTAACGACATACACAGCTTGCTTCTTTCTGAGCTCTTTTAATAATTTGGAAGCCTTGACTAATTGTAGCACTAGGGATCTGGAAATTCCAATTCCTTGAACTTTATTCCCGTGAAGGTCAAGGAAAGAGATGGTTCCTTTGTGACAATGAATGTCAGCCTAATTCTTTTGGAGCCAATCTATTCCAAGGATTCCATCATATATTCCCAGGGGTAGGACTCTGAACTGGCACTCTGTTACGTTCCCATCTAGGCTAAACTGAATAAGGTCAGTCTCTCAAGGTGAGTGAAAAGAATCTTCCCAACAACTAGCTAATTCCACTTGCATAGGTTTCCTTGATTTTTGATTTAGGACTAATTTACGTAGACATCCTGGGGAAATAAAAGAATGAGTACTGCCTGAATCGATCAAAAGCTTGAATTACTTACCCTGGTACTCTGCTGGGTGGAGTAAGGAGGATTGAGAATTGACGGTTATTCCCCTGATGCTCTATTGCTGCATAGATATGTCCTTTCTCTTCCTCTACTTCCTCAGCTAAGGTGACTGCTCTGGCTCCTGCTTCTGCAGTCTGAGGTGGAACTCTCTCTCTTTGGTTATTCCAATTCTGGGAGGGAGTTTAGAAACTTCTTTGCATGGAGGCTGCAGGGATTTTAGAAACTGCTTTGCATGGAGGCTGCAGGCTAAGCTGGCACTCTTTTCGGGTTACCCTGGTGCGGGGGACTCGGATTCCTTGGCCCACCAAAGGAGATGGGCAATCCTTGAGCTGGTGCCCAAATCCCTTACATCCGAAGCATTTGTTCTCGCTTCGAAGCTCTTCCCTTTGCATTCTGGAGAGAGCCGGAGTTCTTGAGAATGTACTTTGAGGGAAAAGTCTTCCTTCATTTGTGAAGCTTCCCATCTCCACATTCTGGTTAGGACCTTGGTGTCGCTTAGGAGGCGGAAAGTTGGAAGAACTTCCCGGTGTTTGAAATCTTTTAAAGGATGAGGGAACTACTTTGGAGGGACTTTCACGAGATGAAGGTTTTGGCAAAGTCCTTTGGCATTCTGACAGCTTCTCGGCCATGGACACTGGCTTGGAATTCTTGACCAGTGTGTCCAAGGGTTTGTTTATTCCCCGAATGAACCTGGCCGTTGCTCTTCATCTAGAGGTGGTGAATATTTGAGTAGAAGAGCAAAGGCCTGGTGACATTCCTCGATGGGTTTGCTCCCCTACTTTAGCTCTAAGAATTCGTTCATTTTGGTTTTCAAAAACCCAAGGGGACAAAATCTCTTCCTCAAATAGGTTTTAAGGTCGTTCCAGGACTGAGTATTCTTGTCCAGACGGTTGGTGTCACAATGGTTCCTCCATGCCACCCTAGCTGTTTCCACTATTTTTAGCCTGGCAAGAGCCATTTTGCTTTGCTCATTTCCATGCACTATCGTATGCTCATCAACATGTGAAGTATCATCATCCCGAATCTCACACACTGCAATGGATGCATCATTAGTCAAGAGCTGATCCCCATGATAGTCTAATGCATCACTATGATCTACTGGAAGGTAGGTAGACATAGGCGTATCATCAATCACAATGCTTGGAATGCTTTCTGCCATCATCCCTCCCATCAAAATCATGCCCACATGATCTAATTCACACACATCACTCTATCACTATCACTATCACTATCACTATCACTATCACTATCACTATCACATACATCATCATCATGTGCATATGTGTCACTGGCATCATGTGCATGTGTATCACTATCATCATGTGCATGTGTATCACTATCATCATGTGTATGTGTGCACGATACATCATCATCGTCGTCATCTACGCCAATGTCAATGTAGTATACATCCTTAGGAACGTAATCACGACTACTCAAGAATGTAGGACACTTGAATAAGCGACCATAGGATTCATCCCAACTGAGAAAATCTAACCCATCTGCCTCCAAGAAATATCTCAATCACCAACAATACTGAATGTGCTAATCTCTCTCATCCTATAGATGACAAACATGTATAGACAATAAACTCTGCAACAACTACATCCTCCATCTACAGTCTGAATGTACTATCTCCTCATCATATCTCCTCATCACGTGAAATCGATGATGAAGGATCCAATGGGCGAAGTCTAGATTTCCCAAATGTATGCACAAAGTCGGGCAAAAGTGATGCATAATCTGATCATGTCACGGCGGCAGGTAACCCATGGTATTGCGTACGAACAATCCCAACTAAGAATCTGGCATCACACATGCATCCCCAATCATCAAGAGTCATAAGATGATATCATCGCCAAAGAAAGCAAGGACCATGGTGAGTAGCAGAGGGGTAATGGTAATAAATCATGGCTACATGTAAGCACTACCCAATGCTCAAAGCATGTGAACAAGGGTTACAATGCACAATGAACTCACACCATGTGTGAATGCGCCAAACTAAGCACCAATGTGTATGAAAAGAGTACTATGCACCAAAACGTGCAAATAAAGCCCCACAATGTGCTAATGCACGTCAACACGCCCCATAAAAGCCCTAAGCATGTGAACAATGTGTGAAAGAACCACTATGTACTCAAAAGTATACACACATGTATAAGAACCTCAAACGTGTGAACAACCCTCCAACTCCATAAGGCGTATGAACAAACTCCACAAGGTGTAACATAACAGGGTGCCCAACTAGAAGTGGACAAAAGAAAAGATGTGAAATGTGCACCTTGGTTTCTCAGTAGGTAGAAACCTATGAAGGGAACCCTTGTGAAGATTCAAAAATTCACACAATCAAGGACATAGATCTTGTGCCACCTGGGTCAAAAGGGTAGGTCGTATCTCCCCTCACCAAGAGTGTGCGGCCACCTGGATCAAACGTGAAATAATGCCACTCCACTATCAAAAGGTGATCCATCGACAATACCTGGATCAAATCAAAATGTCAGTGGACTCTCGTGATAATGAGGCTAGATAAGCTCCCGCCTGGATGAAATGGGAATCCAAGGCACTCTGAATCAAAGAAAGTGGTCCTATGATGATCTGGTGTGAATGGAGAGGCTAAGGGACCACAAATGGCGAAGCTAGTCGTGTACCCTCCAAGATTAAACGACTAGGTAAGTCACACATCAGGGATCCTCAATATCAATGTCATGGTAGCACCAAGGTCGAGGGCAAAACTCGTAAGCACGTCCATGACCACAGTGTGAATCCAAAACCCGAGGTATCCACCAAGTAGAATCAAGACTCCTACCAGGAATGTGGAATGGTCGTAGCATAGAAGAACCATCTTGTATGCCACAACTGAGATGTGCTATAGGTGCATCAAAATGATGTTCCACATAGTCAGTAACCATGTACCCAAAGTGACATAGAATGCACCCATAAGAAAATGTCCCAGCCCCAAAGAACATAGGCTCGTGTCAACACTTGTAGGAGCCAAAAGAACATAGCTCAAAGTTGGCATCATGCAGGATCAAATGTGAACCAATGCCATCATCCACTAAAGTACCACTCGAAGAATCGAAGGCACGATCCACTATGTCGATATGAATAGAAGCACGATCTGAACCATGCACTGCATCCTCAAGTGCAAGATCTTCTATGTGTGTGTGATCCATCAAGATAGAAACATGATCAATAGGATCATTGTAGACCTGATCGTCTCACTAAAAATGGATAGAGTCTCTAAACAACAAAGGTAAATAGAGTCACAATCCTTAGAATCTCCAAGATCACTAAGGTCACCCCTATAGAAATAATCTATACCAATTCATGATGCCCCTATATGATCGAGATCCCAAGACAA
This sequence comes from Cibotium barometz, assembly GCF_041138505.1. Classification (NCBI taxonomy): domain Eukaryota; kingdom Viridiplantae; phylum Streptophyta; class Polypodiopsida; order Cyatheales; family Cibotiaceae; genus Cibotium; species Cibotium barometz. The sequence goes on from NC_141075.1 coordinate 10,107,943, forward strand.
ATCTATCTCCAATAACAATGGATCTAAGTAGATATCTAGATCAAATGAAAAGATCTCTAGATCCATATGCATAATCCTCTCTCTCCTACGAGGTCACATGCAATGCCCGAGTGCCCAAGTATATGCACTAAACCCAAATGAATGCTACCAAGTATGCCATGAGAGCTAGGAGAAGAGATAATCATAGTTATCTCCATGAATAGAAGATCTAAAAGAGTAGCCTAACTCATCTAGTACTAGAAACACGGGTCTATGCTTCTCATGCACTATCGTATGCTCATCAACATGTAAAGTATCATCTAGCACTAGAAACTCGAGTCTATTTTCATGCACATTCGTATTCCCATCAACATGTGAAGTATCATCATCCCGAATCTCACACACTGCAATGGATGCATCACTAGTCAAGAGATGATCCCCATGATAGTCTAATGCATCACTATGATCTACTGGAAGGTAGGTAGACATAGGCGTATCATCAATCACAATGCTTGGAATGCTTGTTGCTGCCATCATCCCTCCCATCAAAATCATGCCCACATGATCTAACTCACACACATCACTAGCACTATCACTATCACTATCATCATCATCATGTGCATATATGTGTCAGTGGCATCATGTGCACTTGTATCACTATCATCATGTGTATGTGTGTGAGATACATCAATATCATCATATGTATGTGTGCACGATACATCATCATCATCGTCATCTATGCCGATGTCAATGCAGTATACATCCTTAGGAACATAATCACGACTACTCAAGAATGTAGGACACTCGAATAAGCGACCATAGGATTCATTCCAACTGAGAAAAACTAATCCATCTGCCTCCAAGAAATATCTCAATGACCAACAATACTGAATGTGCCAATCTCTTTCATCGTGCAGATGACAAACATGTATAGACAATAAACTCTGCAACTACATCCTCCATCTATAGTCTGAATGTACTATCTCCTCATCACGTGAAATCGATGATGAAGGATCCAATGGTCGAAGTCTAGATTTCCCAAATGTATGCACAAAGTCGGGCAAAAGTGATGCATAATCTGATCATGTCGGGTAACCCATGGTATTGCGTACGAACAATCCCAACTAAGAATCTGGCATCACACATGCGTCCCCAATCATCAAGAGTCATAAGATGATGTCATCAAGAGTCATAAGATGATGTCATTGCCAAAGAAAGCAAGGACCATGGTGAGTAACAGAGGGGTAATGGTAATAAATCATGGCTACGTGTAAGCACTACCCAATGCTCAAAGCATGTGAACAAGGGTTGCAATGCACAATGAACCCACACCATGTGTGAATGCGCCCAATCTAAGCACCAATGTGTGTGAAAAGAGTACTATGCACCCAAACATGCAAATAAAGCCCACAATGTGCTAATGCACATCAACACAGCCCACCATGTGTGAATGCGCCCAATCTAAGCACCAATGTGTGTGAAAAGAGTACTAAGCACCCAAACATGCAAATAAAGCCCACAATGTGCTAATGCACATCAACACGCCCCATAAAAGCCCTAAGCATGTGAACAATGTGAAAGAACCACTATGTACTCAAAAGTATACACACATGTATAAGAACCTCAAAAGTGTGAACAACCCTCCAACTCCATAAGGCGTATGAACAAACTCCACAAGGTGCACCATAACCGGGTGCCCAACTAGAAGTGGACAAAAGAAAAGATGTGAGCAACGTGGAATATGAAATAGATGGATGAAAGGATATGGGAAGGGTGTGAAAAAATAATAATTAAGAAAGAAACTTTAGTAGGTTCAAAACTTTAGAGAGTGTGAAAAACCTAGATAAGGTGTGAAATAGATGGATGAAAGGATATGGGAAGGGTGTGAAAAAATAATAATTAAGAAAGAAACTTTAGTAGGTTCAAAACTTTAGAGAGTGTGAAAAACCTAAATAAGGTGTGGTGGGTGGGCCAAAGACAAAGAAACAAGTGTGAAAAGAAAAGACCAAGGGAGAAAAAAACCTAAAGGTTAAAGCTCAAAAGTTCCCTCACGCTGGTGGCCATTCTTCTCCTTTCTTCATAAGCTAGCAGCCCAATACATGAGAGCTTGATGGTGGATCCTTATCTTTTATAATTCAATTTTTTGACTTTGTTTGATGAGCCTAAGAGGCGATGAAGTTGCTCACTTTTTCTCTTTTTTTCTTTTTTTGTAATTTTAAAAAAATGATGTGTTATGTTACAACTGTCGCCTGTGTGTGCTGATGACGAATGCTTGCACAGGTTGTAGAAGAGACTGTCGTCTGTGTGTGTGTTGACGAATGCTTGCAAAGGTCATACAAGAATCTACTACTTGCAAAGGTCGTAGAAGAAACTGCCAGGATACCCACTTGAAGTTGGAATAGGGAGAGAGAGAGAGAGAGAGAGAGAGAGAGAGAGAGAGAGAGAGAGAGAGAGAAAGACGGTAGGGTTTCATGCACTAATGACACCATCTTTGCCTCACTCAGTACTGCTATGATGCCGATTATGAGTCTAACTTGGCATCTGCTTTTCCCCCCCTCATTACATCATCCATACATCCATTCACGTCAATCCACATTATCCACACATCCATCCACATCATCCATACATCCATTCACATCAATCCACATTATCCACACATCAACCCACATCATCCATACATCCATTCACGTCAATCCACATTATCCACACATCAATCCACATCATCCACATCATCCACATCAATCCACATCATCCATACATCCATCCACATCATCCATACATCCATTCACGTCAATCCACATTACCCACACATCAATCCACATCATCCATACTTCCATCCACATCATCCATACATCCATTCACGTCAATCCACATTACCCACACATCAATCCACATCATCCATACATCCATCTACATCAATCCACATCATCCATACATCCATCCACATCAATCCACATCATCCATACATCCATCCACATCATCCACATCAATCCACATCATCCATACATCCATTCACATTAATCCACATCAATTCACATTATCCACACATCCATCCACATCTTCCATACATCCATCCACATCAATCCACATTATCCACACATCAACCCACATCATCCATACATCCATTCACGTCAATCTACATTATCTACACATCAACCCACATCATCCATTCGCGTCAATCCACATTATCCACACATCCATCCACATCATCCATACATCCATTCACATCAATCCACATTATCCACACATCAACCCACATCATCCATACATCCATTCACGTCAATCCACATTATCCACACATCAATCCACATCATCCACATCAATCCACATCATCCATACATCCATCCACATCAATCCACATCATTCATACATCCATCCACATCATTCATACATCCATCCACATAATTCATACATCCATTCATGTCAATCCACATTACCCACACATCAATCCACATCATCCATACATCTATCCGCATCATCCATACATCCATTCACGTCAATCCACATTACCCACACATCAATCCACATCATCCATACATCCATCCACATCATCCACATCAATCCACATCATCCGTACATCCATCCACATCAATCCACATCATCCATACATCCATCCACATCAATCCACATGATCCATTCACGTCAATCCACATTACCCACACATCAATCCACATCATCCATACATCCATCCACATCATCCACATCAATCCACATCAATCCACATCATCCATACATCCATTCACATCAATCCACATCAATCCACATTATCCACACATCCATCCACATCTTCCATACATCCATCCACATCAATCCACATTATCCACACATCAACCCACATCATCCATACATCCATTCACGTCAATCCACATTATCCACACATCAACCCAATCCACATCATCCATACATCCATCCACATCATCCATGCATCCATTCACATCAATCCACATTACCCACACATCAATCCACATCATCCATACATCCATCCACATCAATCCACATCATCCATACATCCATCCACATCATCCATACATCCATTCACGCCAATCCACATTACCCACACATCAATCCATATCATCCATACATCCATCCACATCATCCACACCAATCCACATCATCCATACATCCATCCACATCAATCCACATCATCCACATCAATCCAATTTACATCGCATCTTATGACATCTATTTATAGAATGAAAGAGAATTCTTATTTTTGATATAAGGATTCTTTACACATCTATTTATGCATAAGAACAACTTCAGTGGGAAATAACACTGTTATAAAAATCCGTTTATGCATCTATTTATGCATAAATTCAATTTTAAGGAAAATAACACTTTCAAAATAAAAATAAATCTTTTATGCATCTTTCTATGCATAAATTCAATTTTAATGAGAATAACTCTTTTGAAATAAAAATAAATTTCTTTATGCATCTTTCTATGCATAAAATCAAAATTAATGGAAGTAACTCTTTTGAAATTAAAAAAAATTTTATGCATCTTTCTATGCATAAAATCAAAATTAATGGGAGTAACTCTTTTGAAATAAAAATAAATTTCTTTATGCATCTTTCTATGCATAAAATCAAAATTTGATGAAAGTAACGCTTTTATAATTAAAAAAATTCTTTTATGCATCTATTTATGCATAAATTCAATTTTAATGAAAGTAACATTTTTATAATAAAAATTTTCTTTTATGCATCTATTTATGCATAAAAATTAATTTTGATGAAAGTAACACTTTTATAATCAAAACATTCCCAATATGCATCTTTCTATGCATAGAAATTAATTTTAATGAAAATAACACTTTTATAAAAAAAATATTTTTAATATGCATTTTTTAATGCATAGAATAAAAATAACACTTTTAGAATACACAAGCGGTGGGGATTACTCTTTTTGAATAATAAAAGATAAAACTTATTTCACAAAATTTAAGAAAATTTTGCCATAACCTCCTTTCTATGGCTGACCATTTTTCAATTTTTTTCATTTTCAAGTTACTTAGAAATTATCCCAAATGGTTTAAAGCATTCTAAACTAATCAAATTCCACTTTTTAAATAGAAACAATATGAAAAGTTTAATTCTAACAATTTGATTACACATCTAGGATAAAGAAAGGCTCAATTCAAGAATGAAGAGAGGGGGAAAGCCTTTCCAACAAGGCATAGCATCATTTTTCATTTTAAAGAAAATAAAAATTAGAAAACCATTAAATGGAATAAAGAAAAAGTAGGAATTCTAGCTTACATGAATTTTTGTGAGCTTTCTTTTGGCTTGATGGTTTGAGGGATCTACTCTTGTTTGCTGGCCACCAATTCTTTTGAAGAGGAAATGGTCAAAAACTAATGAATTAATAATAAATTCACTGTTTTTGGCTCTAGGGGGAGGAGTAGAGTAACAATGCATAAAACACTATTAACCATTTACAAAGGGGGAGGCTTCATTTATAGGAAAAAGTGAGCCTCTAACCAAGCAAACTGATTCTAGAATTTTCCAGATCAGTTTGGTCAATTTTTGACCATTTTTAGGTCAGCTTAGCTTACTTTTTAAATCTAGTTGAAGCAGGAGAGAGGAGAGATGAAAATATCTTATTATTTGTGAGTTTAAAACTCAACCACACATGTGAAATAGGCGCCTCTTTCATGAGAGGAATTCCCCCACACTGAGGTGTCAAAAATGCATCATTTCTTCTAAATATCTCTTCTTAAAACTAATAACCTTGTCCTTAGTCAACTCTTCATCTTATGTGAGTATTTAGTCATTTTTGGGGGGATTTCCTTTTATTATTCAATTTACCTCCTCCCTACATTTGGATTGTTGCATGACGAATGAAGATCAATACAAGGATGCAACAAAAAAGACACTTAGGGCTCTTGAAAAGAGTTCCAAGTTGTAGATGAATGTGGGAGAAAGCTTGACAATAATCCCACATGGGAACTTTTGGGAGTTCTAGAGTTTTTGTATAAAAGGTGGCCCATTTGAGAGCTAGGGGACTCTTTGGTCATTTGGTTGAGAGGCTCATAGAGAGAGCTTGCTCCATAGCTCCTTCTCATGTGCTCTCCCAAGGCTCTCCATCTCCATTCTTGCTTCAATCTTGTACTCTCTATTCTCTACATTTTCAATGATATGAGGTTATGGTCTACACACTTGCTAATCTAGATTTCTTAATGATGTTTTGATGCTAAAATCTGATTTGTAGAGTGCATGTGATGAAGCTTGTGCATGAAATGATGTGTAGTTGAGGCTTGTGTGATAGCTCTTTGCATGTTAGGTTCTTTGCATAAGTTGCATTTTTGTGCTTAAGTGTAGCCTAATCTTGATGCTTTGATTATGTAAGATTGATTGCTTGAGTGATGAAGAAGGATTGAGTAGGACTAGAAGTCATTAGTGTGTGGTTAACTCATCTTCTCCCATTCGGGATAGCCTCTATGCGGCGCTAACCGGGTTGCATTCACGGATTGACAAAGTGTGTGGGTTGGAGTGTAGCCTCTGCTATGCTATGATGTCCCAAACAATGGCGCCGCTGCTGCCGGGGAACGCACACCTAAGTTAGTGAAGGGTATTAACCATTACTTCTTACTAAGTTCTCCATTGATTGCAAAATCGTGGATTAGGGTAGATTAGAGTAGAGTTTGCAAGGGCATTGAGTGTGTGATCTCAAGGGCGCCTTGTGTGTTTTCTGTTTTTTTATTTTTATTTTTGCATTGGTGCACTCGAGGGGTCACCATAGACATGACTACCACTTGAGGAAATAAACCCCTTGCTGCACTTTAGGGGTCGCCACAAACATAACTACTCTTACCACATGATGTGGACATGGAGTTTATGCTTGTATATGATGGTGAAACATGATTCCATTTGGATGATGCGCATGACTACTCCATTAAGTGAAGGGGACATAGATATTATGTATTTTGTACACGATGACAACGCTTGATGACTTCATCATGATGACTCATGGCATTTTTTGTTATTATGTGGCCAGCTGAAAGCCTGCAGTGAAGAAGGCCAACTGGACGTGGAGGCGAAGGCCAGCAGGACGTGGAGCTGCAGTGGGCGCAGCTTGCAGAAGGCCAGCTGAAAGCTGTAGCAAGGCGGCTTTAAAATATATATATATATATATATATATACATTGACGTGCATCGAGCGTCGCTGTCGGCAGTGAAGGTGGGCGCAAGCGAGAAGAAGGAAGCGGCCGTAGAAGAAGTGGAAGAAGCGCTGGAGTGGAAGGAGCGTCGCTGTCGGCAGTGGAGGTGGTGAAGGCGCTGCGTCTGCAGTGGGCGCAGCCTGCAAAGCAAAGGCCGGTGTGGAGCTGCAGCTAAGCGTCGTCTGCAAGGGCTGTGGAGCGTCGTCTGCAACCGACGCGGCAGTTGGAGTGTAAGAGTGCAGGCAGAAAGCGCAGTGGAAGTGAAGAAGTTGCAGGAAAGGCGGTGGTGAAGAAGAAGGCGTGCAGCTGGCAAGGCATTGAAAAAAACGCGTGGATTCAGCACAAAATCCGGCGAGGCGGCGAGGCGGCGGATAAGGTTAGTGAATTTTTTTATTATTTTTTTTATTTTTTATTTAGTTATTTTTCATGTTGTTGTATTTTTAAATTAAAAAATAATAATAATAAATAAATAAAAACAACAAAACAATAAAAATATATATATATATAAATTTTTTTTTAAAAAAAAGAAGAAATAGAAATAGAAAAAAAGAAAGAAAGAAAAAAGAAAAAAGAAAAAAAACCATAAAACAATAAATTTATTTTTAAAAAAAACCATAAAACCATAAAACAATAAATTTATTTTTAAAAAAAAGAAAAAAAAAGAAAAACAATTTTTATTTTTGTATTTTGAATCCATTGTTCATTATTTAAATTTCTGTAAAGTCTTGCATAATTAAAGTAGCTTGCATTTTTTATTTTTATTTTTGTTAGAATTTTTGTAATTGCGTGCATAATTAGTAGATTCATATTTGTTGTAATTGGTACGAAATTTATTGGTTTTAAAAAAAAACAAACAAACAAACAAACAAACAAACAAAAACAACAAAAGGAGAAGAAAATAAAAGAAAATAAAAAAAGAAAAGAAATAGAAATTAAAAAAATAAAAAAATAAATAATAATAAAAAAATTCTATAAAGTAAGTGTTTTTTAGGAGTCTACTTTTTTTTGCATATTTTGTAATTTTTTATTTTTTTTTAATTTTTTGCATAATTAGTGTAACTTACATTTTTTTTTATTTTTATTTTTGTAACTTTGTGCATAATTACTATTTTTTTAGTGTGATTCATAATTTTTATAATTAAATTTAAAAAAACAAAAACAAAAACAAAAACAAAAACAAAACAAAACAAAACAAAACAAAAACACATAAAAACCAAAAAAAATTGACCTTATGCACTTGCGGTCGAGACGTCTTATAGATTCTGCCATAGGGCCTAGGGCACCTTCTAGAGTACCTACGTAGGAAAGTGGGACCCAATCGGTAGGAAATTTGGCAGATATTGCTGAAACCCTTTCCGAATCCCAATCCGATACCCTTTCCTCCAGAACAACTAGTTCATTGTCCATGGACAATTTTGGGCCGTCAAATAGTCAGTCCGTAGCCCCAAATAGGACACTCGCAAGATCTTTTAATCCATTTGAAGCCGACACCATGGGGTTAACACTTAATGTGAGACTCCAATATGTCTACACAAATGCTCAAGGAGCTGAGATCTTTAGGGATCCACAACAACGGTATCTTGTTAAGATCGCAGACATTTTCTCAGAACTTGATAGAGCACCTCTAGTCAATGACCAGGGTAACATGTACATGGGTGGAGATGGTGTTCGCTACGAAGTCACCTACCATCCAGAAAATGTAGACAAATTAGGGGAGCTCTCTAAAACCGAGTTCTTAGACTTATCAAAACTTTCCAGAGCAAGGGAGTCTAGAGATGACTGGCTCATTGAGCCGGACATGCCTGGACCCTCCAATGCCCAGTCCTCAAAACCATCCATAGATGATTTACTTCTTGTAGATCTAAATTTGGAAAGGGATAGGAAAGGCAAGAGTAAAATGGATCAGGGGGCTGAGAACCAATGGGAGTTTGTATGACAAATTCCAGTGACAAAGGTCTTACAGGATGACCCACTTCAAGAGGTCTATAAGGACTCGTTAGAGGGATATTATGCCACAACTAGATTGCCACAGCTAGATCTTCCTCTAGCTCTTGTGGTGGTAGTTGAGAAGCTTGCAGGACACATAAACCGAATAATTGATAAATGGGCCAATGAATACCGAACCTTAGATTGGAAAGAGATTCGGGAACTCACGTGGAAAGGACAACCATTATTCATGGAAGTGTTCTCAACAAATACAGTCAAACCAGGAGAGACAGCCTTTCTTGGAGAAACTGTTGCTCCTCCCCTACGAGAGTTCACTAGAGAGGGACCCTCAACATCCAAGTGGGCCACTGCTAGTAGCCCAACTCTAGCACCAAGATATCGTCCTACACCAAATGTGCGACCACCGGTCACACCACAACAACATCTTTCTCACTATGACAATCGGAGGAGAGGGGAGCCAACTCGGCCTCCCATAAATGCACCTCCTGAAATGCGGGTGACAAGATCTTTGGAGGGGTTTGGTGAGGCTGGTAATAGGGGACCCACACCAATTTTGGATGCATGTGGACCATCTTACCAAAGAGAGGAACAATTCCCACTGAGAGTGAGAGGCCGTAGGCCCTATGATGAGTATTCACGACAAGTAAGGCCATCAACTCTTCAGAAACTGGTAAAGAAGTATGAAGGGTCGGGAGATCCATACGACCATGTAGCAGCATTTAGGCAAGCAGTTCGAGCTGAGCAAGTGGCTGATAAGCATACTCAAATTGAAGGATTTGGACTCACTCTTGAGGGAAAGGCCCTTGCTTGGTTTCAGGCATTAGAGGCTTCAGACAAATCTTCTTTACGAGTTTTGGAAGAGAGATTCATTGCTGCTTTTTCCTTGATGGGAATTCAACATGACACGGTAGCACACATCTACTCTTTCAAGCAAGGCGAGAATGAGAGTGTTAGAGACTGTGTAAATAGAATGAAGCAGTACATTAATCGTTGCCCAGAAGATGAGAAGCCCGCCCAAAGTCGATTAATTTCTCTCTTCTTAAAAGGACTCAAAAATTCAACACTGCATACACATCTCTATGCGAAGAAGCATACAAATTTCAATGAGTGTTGCCATGATGCTATGGATTTCACCGATAACTTCAAATTCCAAGATGGTTCTGGCCCAGAGGTGAAACCTAGAGATCAGTGGGGTGATGACCAAAGTTCAGGGTCTAGCGCGCTAGTAAATCCAGACCAGATAGCTAACCTAGTACTACGGAGATTGGGACAGACCTATCGTCCACCCATGCAGCCACAACAACAGCAGCAGAGAATGAGGAGTGTACTTCCTACAGGTCCTCATCTTTGTGGAGCATGTGGCGGTAACCATAAAACAGAGGAATGTAATACCTTTTCTCCTCTAGTCACAAACCAACCCACAAAAAAGTGGTGCCAAGCCTGTGCTTGGAACTTTACCCATACCACACAGAAATGTACTCGCATTGCGAGAATGAGACAGGAACGTGAGCAGCCAAGGGGTGGAGTGGCTCCACAAATGTATCACCAGTATACTAATTTTGAACGTAAGCCACCGATGGCACAAGAGCAAGCACGACCTGTTCTTGGTGCTCAACCTCCTGCTCCAAGGACTGCTCCTGTGAGGGTTGTTGACTACGACAATTCAAATATGTGTAGAGACTTGGTAAACCCAGGCTATGTGGAAGAGGAATACGCTGAAACCACATGAGGAAGGCACCTCTCAACCAAAGGTCTCACTCAACCTTGTAGGCGCAGTTCCATCACCACCTTCATCAGAGAATGAGGATGTCGTGCCACTTAGAGTCATGACTCGATCACAGACACGAAATGTCGAAATACAGACTGATGAGACACCTCGAACTAGGGATGCAAAGACAAATCTAGTGGACAAGACCCTACAGTCCAATAGAAAAAAAACCACTCGGAGGCAGAAGAACCGAAACAAGCAAACTAAAAGTGTATCCACTGGTTCTCAAACAAGAAGCCTCTAAACAAAACATGAGGGATCAAACTTTTACATCCCAAGAAGTGCATGAGGAACATCAACCTCAAACTGAGCCTAGTGCTAAACAAGATGAGGCTAGTACGACTGAGGATAGTTCTGGGGGTTCTGTTTTTGTGGATAAAGTGAATGAGACTCTGGATGCCATCATTGATGCTCATAGAAGTCGCATTGCAGCTTTATCTGAGCTACCCAAGAAACTTCAAGAATACCCAAACCCTCGTGAGTGAGGAGAAGATCAATCTAGCTGTACATCAGCAACTCATTAGGGAAGCTCAGTCAATACTTGAGGGACCACCACCACCTATTCCTCGGAGCCCAACCTCTCTTAAGCCAACATTAGAAACCATACCAGAAGTGTCATCAAGTCGGGAAATGAAAAGTGAGCTCATTTCACAAGCTCATAGCGAAAGGTCTGCACCAATTGACACCCAATTGAAAGGAGGTAATCTGCCACCACCTAGCCTTGTCTTCCCATGCAATGATGAAGTTATTGATGCTAATGAGGACATGGCAAATGAGATGTGGGCTGCAGTTCATGAGAAAGTTAATGAGAACATGTCTTCTATTAGTTCGCCTCCATTCTCTGAGGTGGATTTTACCAGGGGCACGGAAAACAACTTTGGACGCCCAAGCATCCAGGAGGAAGTTCAAACAATTGTTTCTCCTAGAAGTAAGCAGACAATGAAAACCTTACCATCATATCTGGGAGAATATGAGAACTGTTCTCAAACCTTGAGGATACCCTCCATGCATAAAAGGTTGACAAAGGAGAAGGATATGAGTATCGTGCAAGCTATTTTGTCAGCACTAGTGGCTTGTACCTTACCTTTGCTTGATTTGATAAAAATTCGACCTGAGTTGTGGAATGATATTGCCACATGTTTGTCAGAGCAGGTATTGCTACAAAAGGGTCACCATGACTGTACTATACACCCTGAGACAAAGCATGTTATGCCAGTTCCTATCAACAAAGTAGGAAAATTTTGTGAGAACGATCAGGGAAATGCTACCCTCCCATTAGAAGTGCGAAAAGTATCTTCAACTGCAATACTTGATAGTGGTGCAAGAGTGGGCATTGTGACAAGGTCCATTTGGGAAAAATGGGGCAAACCAGCTATTAGGAGTACCAGGATGCGCTTGCAGCTAGCAGATGGAAGCTTAGAACATCCCCTTGGGCTGCTTGAGAACATATTGGTCACCACATGTGGGATTGAATATGAGCACACCTTTGCAGTAGTGGATTTTGGAAAACATCCAAACTATGAAGTGATATTGGGTAGACCATTCATGCGACAATTTCAAATGATCCAAGATTGGGGATACAATTATTTGTACCTCCGACATGATTCTGTCATCACAAGGGTCAACCTAAGAAATCACTCATATCGTGATGTAACAAGGTCTCCAATAGATGAGTTTGATTCTGCTTCATCTGAGGGCTCAAGAGTTACATTGTCAGACGGGCGAGAAGATCTGTGGATGTGTGGAGCCTCATGTAGGGATTTCAACACTGAGAGACTTAAGGGTAATCGAAGTGTATCAGACGAGGCATACATTCCACAACCCTTCCCTGAGCATTTAATTGATCCACTAGAATGGAGTCATGTCCTTGCAACATTATCGACATGTGCTTTACCGAAGCCAATTCAATTTTGTGACTCAGATGGATATGATATTATTCCTATACGAATGGTACAACCACGTGCCCTTCTAGATGATTTGTACTATAGGAATGCATCCACAACAGCATTGCATGTTGAGGAAGTCTCTGCTACTCCACGAGCTTTATCATGTAAAAAGGGTGGTGTTTCTACCTTACACAAAGCACTTTCAAAATCTGCTCTTGAAGCTCCAAAACGAATGATGTGGATAATGGATGAGTATTCAAGTGTGAGGGCCATGGCTGGCATGTTCCAACTACTCTAGTTGCTGCTCAAAGAAGGCCAAGCAAGAAGGAATTATCAATTTGGCTACCCAAAGATGCATACAAACGTGTACCATCTAGTCCAGTTACTAAGCCTCTTAAGAAGCACATCATTTCCAAGCCTAAACCTCGGATTGTTACTCGTTGGGTCCCAAAACATGTTCTTAAAGCACAAGGCTATTATGAGGGGGCAACAGCAATTTGGCTTCCAAAATGCCATGCTTTGCTAGGGGTAAAAGAGTGTTTCAGAAAGATTCCAAAAGCCACCCTTGATTTTCCATATTAGTGGGTGCAAAAGAAATCAACACAAACTCTTCAAGAAAGGATAGGTGGCTGTGATAGCACCTACAAATCTACTTGTGTTGATCCTCCTAAAACATGTATTGAAACACAAGTTGTCCCAATTTCTCCTTGTTACACAATTCCACCATCAACTTGTGTACCTAAGACAAGTCCAAAGGAGTCTCATTTGAGCATAGATTCTAAAACTTCAAAGCCTAATTCCTCTTATCTTGCTCAAATTCCAAGACAATTGATAAAATTCCCACCCAAGAAGGACATACCTAAAACCAAAGATAAGGCATTAACACTACAATTGAAGCTCTTTGGTAGATCAATGTTTGAATAGTGTGGTTCCTTATGCCTTTAGAGGATTATGTTCTTTCTGAGATGATCTCCACCATCAGGGCAAGGGTAAGCTCAGCGACTCCACAATAAGATCGACAAGCCAGGGCACTTTTCTCCCATTGGGTTTTTCCCCTCGGCTATATTCGGTGATTGGCACAAATAGCAAATTTTATTCCTTTCTTTTCTTTCCTTGTTTGTTAATAAAAATTTTGCAGAGATCTCCGCTAAAAAAAAAAGAGCATCAAACACGCCCCAATAGTCCACCTACCGTGCACACAAATTAGGAAGGGGGGAGACATGCTACGCCTACAAAGATCAAGGAGGAGCAATCTGCACAAAATCAGCAATGCATCAATGCAAATGAACAACATCAACGAGCACTACAACAGGTGTATTCAAATCTTAATATTTTGTTCTTTATGTACTTTTATCTTTTGGATATATGGTTTGCATGTTCACACAATGTTGGCTGGTTTAAGTTTTTGATTAGTTGTTAAAATATGGTGAGTGAATTCTAGACTCTTAGAAGACTTAGTAAAAGATATTTCTATCTAAAGACAGTGTAGGATATATACCAATGGAATATGCCAAGTTCTTATGCTTTCAAGGTATATTAGTTATCCCTAGTGGTAGCTACCTCTTAGATATGAGCTAGGTGCTAGGAGTAATAAAAATTTATAAAAATTATACCCTAAAAAATATATATACAAAGTAAATTGAGACATGACGTGTCTACAGCCATGTGGAATGCTTGGTAGGACCTGGGGTTGTCTTAGCACCTTGGGGCCGATGCCTTGGTTTCCATGGGGTGAACACTGATGTCTAAAAGCTTCAGAAAAAGGCCTTTGAGGAATCTATCGCCTTGATAGATGTTGGTAGGACTCTAGGGTACACTATGGGCCCTCGAGACCGATGCCCTCATCTTCATGGGGTACTCCTTAGGTCATAAAAGAAAGAAAAAGGGGCTGTCGCCCTTGAGATACTTAGCGGTCTTTAGATTCTCTTGGCGGAGGTCTCTTGGCCATTGCTTGGGTCTCTTTGGGATGGAACCTTAATCTTTATCACTTCTACACACACATCAAAAAAAAAGAAAAAAAAAAGAGAGAGTTCCAATCACCTTTGCTCATAGTGAGGAGTAGGTTTGCCACTTAGGATAACTTAAATACTTGTAGGACATTGAGACTGAGATCATAACCGGCGGTGTACAAAGCACACTTGCCTTTGCATAGCACTATCTACCACTTAAGTCTCACTTTGACTAGTCTTTACTCACCTATTTTAATACTCATTAAAACTTTAATCAGCCTTGCACTTGTATGCTCACGTGTGAAATTATCATTGCTAGTTTTTCTTTTCTTTTCTTTTCTTTTCTTTTTTTTCAATAAAAGACTTTACTTGTATCCATTGTTTTTTTGTTGCAGCTCTTGCTACTACCGCGCTCTCGAGGACGTGCGCAAAATAGGAAGGGGGGAGTGTTGCATGATGAATGAAGATCAATACAAGGATGCAACAAAAAAGACACTTAGGGCTCTTGAAAAGAGTTCCAAGTTGTAGATGAATGTGGGAGAAGGCTTGACAATAATCCCACATGGGAACTTTTGGGAGTTCTAGAGTTTTTGTATAAAAGGTGGCCCATTTGAGAGCTAGGGGACTCTTTGGTCATTTGGCTGAGAGGCTCATAGAGAGAGCTTGCTCCATAGCTCCTTCTCATGTGCTCTCCCAAGGCTCTCCATCTCCATTCTTGCTTCAATCTTGTACTCTCTATTCTCTACATTTTCAATGATATGAGGTTATGGTCTACACACTTGCTAATCTAGATTTCTTAATGATGTTTTGATGCTAAAATCTGATTTGTAGAGTGCATGTGATGAAGCTTGTGCATGAAATGATGTGTAGTTGAGGCTTGTGTGATAGCTCTTTGCATGTTAGGTTCTTTGCATAAGTTGCATTTTTGTGCTTAAGTGTAGCCTAATCTTGATGCTTTGATTATGTAAGATTGATTGCTTGAGTGATGAAGAAGGATTGAGTAGGACTAGAAGTCATTACTGTGTGGTTAACTCATCTTCTCCCATTCGGGATAGCCTCTATGCGCTAACCGGGTTGCATTCACGGATTGACAAAGTGTGTGGGTTGGAGTGTAGCCTCCGCTATGCTATGATGTCCCAAACAGGATTAATCTAATTGGTCCATAGGAACCTTAATTCAAAAATTTCAGAAAATCTGGACCCTTAGGCTAAGGTCCTTTTTACCTGATTTCAATTTATTCCAATTGCACATTGGAAATTTCTTTTTGAATATCTGTTTCAGGGGAAACCATTTTAGACACTAGGAGGATTTTTATATCCAAAAATATCTCAATTTTGAATTACCTCCCTCTAGACATTTTCTCTCTCTAGGCCAAAACAAGGTAAAACAGGATCTTTCTTTTATTTCAGAGAGGGGAATAATTCTAAGATCAGAAGGGGAGGTTTTTACACCTGCACACCTCAAAATCAAGAGGGAGGAATCTTACAGTTTTACTATAATAAAAATAGACAATTTAACATAAAAAGATAAAGATGCCAAAAAGATAATCGAATTTATAAATATATAATTTGTGCATAAATTTTGGAAAAGTGAAATGTTAACATATACTTGTATTCAAGATTTTGTAACTCGTTGATATTAAGAAACCTCATAGAAATGATCAAAGAACACAAAATATTATCTTACAAGCACTATAAAACTCCAGATATCGTATTAGCAAATTTGAGAAAATCTTGGTACTTTCATAATTTTAAAATTTATACACATCATTGTCTTAAAAAAATATATGAATAGAGCTAGCGCTCTTACAAAAATTATGAGCATAGCTCTTATGAGCATGTATAAACAAAAGGCCTATGTAAGAGCTACTCATCGTCTCCTGATCATCACACCCAGTGCCTCCTCTCACTTCCACATCATTGTGTGGCTTCTCTAGAGGCCCTTGCATGAATAGAACCATAAGTTTTATTCTAGCAAACCATAATTTATATGCTTGACGATGTTATATACTTAGTTTATGATGTGGACCCAATTGAGCTCGTGTCTTTCCCGCTCCATCTTGTTAAAAAAGGAGGTAGTTTCGTGAGACCACATGAAGTCATACTCTTCTTGAGTATATCCACTCCCTAATACTTCTCTCTACACATATTCGATAAAGAGAGTTGTAATGGGAATCAAGAGAGATCAAGAGAAATGTTATGGAAAAATGACAATATGGCTCTATGAAGTAGGAGTATGAATTATGAGTTAGTAAGGGTTATTGTTTTTCCATGAAATTCAAAACATCAAGGAAATAACTTACATCGCCTACAAGTGTCATTATATATGCATATAAATGTCAAAAATTGACAACTATCGATGGTCATACTACTAACACTGGAAAAAATTTTGTTGGTGCCCATGCCAATGCTTTTTCTAATGCTAATATTTGACGGCACAAATTTAAAAAACCTGAGATGCTTTTGCTTTCATCTCTTTACTTTTTATTTCAATGGGATCTCTCCCGTATTATTCTTTCTCTCTCTCGTGCCTCTCTCATCTCTTTCCCATCCTTCTCTCACCTCTTGTATATTCCTTCCTCACCTCTCCATTGTTGCAGATCTTCCATTTCAAGCAAGTAAGGGTTTACTATGTGTTAAGGTTACAGCTTCTGTTAAGATTTACAAGATTTTTGGATTATTTTAAGTTTTAGGTTTTCTTTTTTTGTTTTTCAAGGTCCTCTTCCCCCTCTTCTCCCTCATTATTTCTCTCATTCTCTCCCTCTTGCAAGTAGGTAAGAGTATCCTATGTGTTAAGGTTAGGTTTTTTTTTAGCTTTATAGTTTTTTTGTAGATTTTGAGTTTTGGGTTTTTTTTTGGCATAAGCTAATATTTTCTTATTTGTTTTGGTTAGTTTTTTGTTTCTAAGTTGTCTTTGTTGAAGCTTAGAAGCAAGCAAGCTCTCTATGGGTAAGCCTTAAGCACACCATATTTTTATATGATGCACCCTCGTGTGGTGTGGAAGCATTTACTTTATTTATTTTAAGCACTACAGGTTTTATACTCTATGCAGAGTGATTTATGGCTCAAATTAGTGAAAGGAAAAATTACACAAATAGAATCATGTGTGGAGTATGTCAAAAATTACACAAATGAAAACATGTTAGGTTCTTTATATTTAAAAAGAATTACCAACAAAAGATTGGAAGAAGTTCTAGAGAGGGAACTACTATATAGTACTAAACTAAGTTCAACTATGAGACAAGTTAAAAAATCCAAAATGTAAGTGTATCCGGGAGCATACATAGACTATAGAGTATGCATACTCTCTTTAAGTGTATTTAGGAGTATAGAGTATGCATGCTCTCTTAATGTATGCATACAACATCCATGCTCTCTTTAAAAAATCCAAAATGTAAGTGTATTTGGGAGTATAGAGTATGCATGCTCTCTTTATGTATGCATACAGCATGCATACTCTTTATGTATGCATAGAGTATGCTTGCTCTCTTTATGCATGCATATTCTTTATATGCATGTATAGATCATTTATAAAGTAAGCATACTCTTTATGTATACAAAGAGCATGCATGCATAGAGTATGCATACATAGAGCATACATAGAGTATGTAGGCTCTATGCATACATAGAGCATACATAGAGTATGTTGGCTCTATGCATGCATAGGACGTAGACCATGCATACTCTTTATACGTGTATACTCTATGCTCTATCATACTCTATGCATGCATAAAGCATGCTCTATGCTCTGTATGTATGCATAGAGAATAGAGCACAGACTATGCATAGTCTTTATGCATGCATAGAGCATAGAGCACAGAGTATGTATGCCCTTTATGTTATGCATAGAGAGCAGAGCATGCATACTCTTTATGTATGTATAGAGCATGCATACTCTGTATGTATGTCTAAAGCATGCATACGCTTTATGCATGCATAGAGCATAGAGCATGCATACACTTTATGTATCTACGGAGCATGCATACTCCTTATGCATGCACGGAGCATAGAGCATGCATACTCTTTATGCATAGAGCATGCAGCATATAAAGCATGCATAGAGTATGCATGCATGCATAGAGCACGTACACTATTTATGCAGAGAGTATGCATGGTTTACACACGCATAGTCGTCATTTTTAAAAGTTTTGGATTTTTCAAAGTTTGCATAAGCTAATGTTTTCTTGTTTATTTTCGTTGGTTCTTTGTTTCTAGGTTGTCTTTGTTGAGACTTAAAAGCAAACAAGCTCTCCACAAGCAAACAAGCTCTCTATAAATAAGTCTTAAACACACCATATTTTCATATGACGCACTACTAGTACTGTAAGATCATTTACTCTATTTATTTTATGCATGCATAGTCTTTATGTATATAGAGAGCATGCATACTCTTTGCATGTATAGAGCATAGAGTATGCATGCATAGAGCATGCAGTCTTTATTTATTTTATGCATGCATAGTCTTTATGTATATAGAGAGCATGCATACTCTTTGCGTGTATAGAGCATAGAGTATGCATGCATAGAGCATGCATAGAGCATGCAATCTTTATATATAAAGTATGCATGCATAGAGCATGCAGTCTTTATATTTGCATACAACATGCATACTCTTTGCGTGCATAGAGTATAGAGAATAGACTATGTATGCAAAGAGTATGCATGCTCTATGCATGCATAGAGTATACATGCATGCATAGAGCATAGAGCAGACATACAAAATGCATGCTCTATGCATACATAGAGCATACATTATGCTCTATGCATACATAAAACATACATTATGCATAAATTATAGAGCATGCATAGAGTATTAGCCTAATTAGCCTAGATTAGGGAAAGCTACAGAGATTGGTACTAGATAGATGAAAGAAAGAAACTTCTAGATTAGCCTAATTAGCCTGGATTAGGAAAAGCTAGAGAGATTGGCACTAAGGAATATGGATTAAAAGGTATCCAAAAGGTCAATAGGTCAAAAGGTATAGTACTCCTAGAGCACATGCCTTTTATAGTCCCAAAAGCCCATGTGCCCTAACCTCACATGTAAATGATCCTAAGCCCATGTGCCTAGACCCATCCCATGTGCATGTGTATCCTAAGAACACTTTGTTGCAAACCATCCCCTCCTAACATAATTTTGCTCTCAAAATCTAAGGGTGGTCGTGCCTGAAAGTACAGATACAAGAGGCTATGTACAAAAGCCCAAAAAATCACACAATCAAGGACATAGATCTCGTGCCACCTGGGTCAAAAGGGTAGGTCGTATCTCCCCTCACCAAGAGTGTGCAGCCACCTGGATCAAACGTGAAATAATGCCACTCCACTATCAAACGGCGATCCATCGACAATACCTAGATCAAATCAAAAGGTCAGTCGATTCCCGTGATAATGAGGCTAGATAAGCTCCCGCCTAGATCAAAGGGGAATCCAAGGCATTCTGAATCAAAGAAAGTGGTCCTATGATGATCTGGTGCGAATGGAGAGGCTAAGGGACCACAAATGGCAAAGCTAGTCGTGTACTCTCCAAGATTAAACGACTAGGTAAGTCACACATCAGGGATCCTCAATATCAATGTCATGGTAGCACCAAGGTCAAGGGCAAAACTCGTAAGCTCGTCCTCATGACCACAGTGTGAATCCAAAACCCAAGGTATCCACCACCAACAAGTAGAATCAACACTCCTACCAGGAATGTGGAATGGTCGTAGCACAAAAGAACCATCGTGTATGCCACGACTAAGATGTGCTTTAGGTGCATCAAAATGATGTTCCACATAGTCAATAACCATGTGCCCAAAGTGACATAGAATGCACCCATAAGAAAATGTCCCAGCCCCAAAGAACATAGGCTCGTGTCAACACTTGTAGGAGCCAAAAGAACATAGCTCAAAGTTGGCATCGTGCAGGATCAAATGTGAACCAATGCCATCATCCACTAAAGTACCACTTGAAGAATCAAAGGCACGATCCACTATGTCGATATGAATAGAAGCACGATCTGAACCATGCACTGCATCCTCAAGTGCAAGATCTTCTATGTGTGCGTGATCCATCAAGATAGAAACATGATCAATAGGATCAATAGGATCATTGTAGGATCACTGAAAATGGATAGAGTGTCTACACATGAAAGGTAAATAGATTCACAATCCTTAGAATCTCCAAGATCACTAAGGTCACCCCTATAGAAATAGATTCACAATCCTTAGAATCTCCAAGATCACTGAAAATGGATAGAGTGTCTACACATGAAAGGTAAATAGATTCACAATCCTTAGAATCTCCAAGATCACTAAGGTCACCCCTATAGAAATAGATTCACAATCCTTAGAATCTCCAAGATCACTAAGGTCACCCCTATAGAAATAATCTATACCAATCCATGATGCCCCTATATGATGGAGATCCCAAGACAAATCTATCTCCAATAACAATGGATCTAAGTAGATATCTAGATCAAATCAAAATATCTCTAGATCCATATGCATAATCCTCTCTCTCCTAACTACGAGGTCAGATGCAATGCCCGACTACCCAAATATATGCACTAAACCCAAATGAATGCTGCCAAGTATGCTATGAGAGCTAGGAAAGGAGATAATCATAGTTATCTCCATGAATAGAAGATCTAAAAGAGTAGCCTAACTCATCTAGTACTAGAAACATGGGTCTATATCAACATGTGAAGTATCATCTAGCACTAGAAACTCGGGTCTATTTTCATGCACTATCGTATGCCCATCAACATGTGAAGTCATCTTGAATCTCACACACTTCAATGGATGCATCACTAGTCATCAAGAGCTGATCCCCCCCATGATAGTGTAATGCATCACTATGATCTACTGGAAGGTAGGTAGACATAGGCATATCATCAATCACAATGCTTGGAATTCTTGCTGACATCATCCCGTCCATCAAAATCATGCCCACATGATCTAACTCACACACATCACTATCACTATCACTATCACTATCACTATCACTATCATCATCATCATGTGCATATGTGTCAGTGGCATCATGTGCACGTGTATCACTATCATCATGTGTATGTGTGTGAGATACATCAATATCATCATATGTATGTGTGCACGATACATCATCATCATCGTCATCTATGCCGATGTCAATGCAGTATACATCCTTAGGAACATAATCACGACTACTCAAGAATGTAGGACACTCGAATAAGCGACCGTAGGATTCATCCCAAACTGAGAAAATCTAACCCATCTGCCTCCAAGAAATATCTCAATGACCAACAATACTGAATGTGCCAATCTCTCTCATCCTGTAGATGACAAACATGTATAGACAATAAACTCTGCAACTACATCCTCCATCTATAGTCTGAATGTACTATCTCCTCATCATGTGAAATCGATGATGAAGGATCCAATGAACACCATATTAGATAATTTGGGAAAAATCCCATTCCCATTTGAAAAATGGG
Source organism: Cibotium barometz (assembly GCF_041138505.1). Lineage (NCBI taxonomy): Eukaryota > Viridiplantae > Streptophyta > Polypodiopsida > Cyatheales > Cibotiaceae > Cibotium > Cibotium barometz. The sequence continues at coordinate 10,130,088 of NC_141075.1, forward strand.
AGCATGGTGAACTTGTCCAAAAGTTTGTCAAAACCCCTTCATGTGACATATCATCGGAAAGATCTTGAAGAGTAGAATCTAAATCTATGATCTCCGACAAATTTGGAGTTAATATGTTTAAGATATATCCAAAACTATATGGAGTAATTGATTCCCAAAATGTGAGATTTTTCCCAAATTACCTAATATTGACTTAATGGTTGAAGTCTAGATTTCCCAAATGTATGCACAAAGTCGAGCAAAAGTGATGCATAATCTGATCATGTCGGGTAACCCATGGTATTGCGTACGAACAATCCCAACTAAGAATCCGGCATCACACATGCGTCCCCAATCATCAAGAGTCATAAGATGATGTCATCGCCAAAGAAAGCAAGGACCATGGTGAGTAGCAGAGGGGTAATGGTAATAAATCATGCCTATGTGTAAGCACTACCCAATGCTCAAAGCATGTGAACAAGGGTTGCAATGCACAATGAACTCACACCATCTGTGAATGCGCCCAAACTAAGCACCAATGTGTGTGAAAAGAGTACTATGCACCCAAACGTGCAAATAAAGCCCACAATGTGCTAATGCACGTCAACACGCCCCATAAAATCCCTAAGCATGTGAACAATGTGAAAGAACCACTATGTACTCAAAAGTATACACACATGTATAAGAACCTCAAACGTGTGAACAACCCTCCAAGTCCATAAGGCGTATGAACAAACTCCACAAGGTGCAACATAACCGGATGCCCAACTAGAAGTGCAACATAACCGGGTGCCCAAGTAGAAGTGCAACATAACCGGGTGCCCAACTAGAAGTGGACAAAAGAAAAGATGTGAGCAACGTGGAATATGAAATAGATGGATGAAAGGATATGGGAAGGGTGTGAAAAAAAAATAATTAAGAAAGAAACTTTAGTAGGTTCAAAACTTTAGAGAGTGTGAAAAACCTAAATAAGGTGTGGTGGGTGGGCCAAAGACAAAGAAACAAGTGTGAAAAGACTAAGGGAAAAAAAAGGGTGGGTGAAAGACAAAGAAACAAGTGTGAAAAGACCAAGGGAGAAAAAAACCTAAAGGTTAAAGCTCAAAAGTTCCCTCACGCTGGTGGCCATTCTTCTCCTTTCTTCATAAGCTAGCAGCCAATACATGAGAGCTTGATGGTGGATCCTTCTCTTTTATAATTCAATTTTTTGACTGTGTGATGAGCCTAAGAGGCGATGAAGTTTCTCACTTTTTCATAGACCCGTGTTTCTAGTACTAGATGAGTTAGGCTACTCTTTTAGATCTTCTTTTCATGGAGATAACTATGATTATCTCTTCTCCTAGCTCTCATAGCATACTTGGCAGCATTCATTTGGGTTTAGTGCATATACTTGGCAGCATTCATTTGGGTTTAGTGCATATACTTGGGCAGTCGCGCATTGCATGATGTGACCTCCTAGGAGAGAGAGGATTATGCATATGGATCTAGAGATCTTTTCATTTGATCTAGATATCTACTTAGATCCATTGTTATTGGAGATAGATTTGTCTTAGGATCTCGATCATATAGGGGCATCATGGATTGGTATAAATTATTTCTATAGGGGTGATAAGGATTGTGACTCTATTTACCTTTCATGTGTAGACACTGTATCCATTTTCAGTGAGATGATGAGGTCTACAATGATCCTATTGATCATGCTTCTATCTTGATGGATCACGCACACATAGAAGATCTTGCACTTGAGGATACAGTGCATGGTTTAGGTCGTGCTTCTATTCATATCGACATAGTGGATCGTGCCTTCGATTCTTTGAGTGGTACTTTAGTGGATGACGGCATTGGTTCACATTTGATCCTGCACGATGCCAACTTTGAGCTATGTTCTTTTGGCTCCTACAAGTGTTGACACGAGCCTATGTTCTTTGGGGCTGGGACGTTTTCTTATGGGTGCATTCTATGTCACTTTGCACACATATGTGGAACATCATTTTGATGCACCTATAGCACATCTCAGTCGTGGCATACACGATGGTTCTTCTGTGCTACGACCATTCCACATTCCTGGTAGGAGTATTGATTCTACTTGGTGGATACCTCGGGTTTTGGATTCACACTCTATTTTCATGATGACGACCTTATGAGTTTTGCCCTCGACCTTGGTGCTACCATGACATTGATATTGAGGATCTGTGATGTGTGACTTACCTAGTCGTTTAATCTTGGAGGGTACACGACTAGCTTCGCCATTTGTGGTCCCTTAGCCTCTCCATTCGCACCAGATCATCCCAGGACCACTTTCTTTGATTCAGAGTGCCTTGGATTTCCCTTTGATCTAGACGGGAGCTTATCTAGCCTCATTAGCACGGGAGTCCACTGACCTTTTGATTTGATCCAGGCATTTTCGATGGATCACCTTTTGATAATGGAGTTGCATTATTTCACGTTTGATCCAAGTGGCCGCACACTCTTGGTGAGGGGAGATACAACCTCCCCTTTTGACCCAGGTGGCACGAGATCTATATCCTTGAATATGTGATTTTTGGGCTTTTGTACATAGCCTCTTGTATGTGTACTTTCAGGCACGACCACCCTTAGATTTTGAGAACAAAATTATGTTAGCAGGGGATGGTTTGTAACAAAGTGTTCTTAGGATACACATGCGCATGGGATGGGTCTAGGCACATGGGCTTAGGATCATTTACATGTGAGGTTAGGGCACATGCGCTTAGGATCATTTACATGTGAGGTTAGGGCACATGGGCTTTGGGGACTATAAAAGGCATGTGCTCTAGGAGTACTATACCTTTTGACCTATTGACCTTTTGGATACCTTTTAATCCATATTCCTTAGTCCCTAATCCAGGCTAATTAAGCTAATCTAGAAGTTCCTTTCTTTCATCTTTCTAGTACCAATCTCTGTAGCTTTCCCTAATCTAGGCTAATTAGGCTAATATTCTATGCATGCTCTATAATTTATGCATAATGTATGCTTTATGTATGCATAGATCATAATGTATGCTCTATGTATGCATAGAGCATGCATTTTGTATGTCTGCTCTATGCTCTATGCATGCATGCATACTCTATGCATGCATAGAGCATGCATACTCTTTGCATACATAGTCTATTCTCTATACTCTATGCACGCAAAGAGTATGCATGTTGTATGCAAATATAAAGACTGCATGCATACTCTATGCTCTATAAACGCAAAGAGTATGCATGCTTGATGAGAAAACATGGTGCTCATGCTAGATCAAGTGTGTGGAGAGGAGAGACTCACAAAATACAAGAATAATATCTTGCTTATTAAGTTGCTTATACATACAACTAGGCCTTGCTCTCATACAAAATGCCTCATAGCTCCACCTTTAAATAGGTGAGCTAGTGGACCTCAAGTCCATTCACACTCACACCCTTCTCTCACCCTTCTACATAACCTTAGTCTCTTAATACCCCCCTCAATACCAACTATGAAAGAATGGAATAGGTGGTATTGGACATAAGATGCCTTTATAACATTAGGCGTACAAGGCTTGGAATATAGGTGTGATTATCTAGGATTTACAAATGTGTTCCTAGAGCCTTAGAGGCTAATTCATTGTTGCCATCTAAGTCTTTATTTGTTGTCGATGAAGATGTACACCTCAATGATGGTGCACTCCACTCTTTATGTTTGCTTGACTTCTTGTAGATGACATGTTTTAGACATCCATGCCATTTCTTCCACCATATGCTTTCCACCTTGACCATTCTCACATAATGATCATAAGCAGGCTGCCACCATTGCTTAAGTGGTTTGCTTTTAGATGGTCCTCCAACATTCTTTATGCTTCCTTGAATGCCATATCTCCTCTATGGGTTATGAGGTAGATTTAAATGGGGAAGGGAAAGGGAGGGTCTTACCACTTGCCTTATGCATTGGTCAAGGGCAGTGTCTACTCCACAATTACAATAGCTTTTATGCATGTTGGTTAAATGATACCCTTTAGGGTTTGAAGTTACAAGCTTAATGAGTAATTGGTTGAGGTAAATACTCAAACAAATAAGGTTTATCATCTTTGGCTCAAGAAGGAGAGGACATGGCTCATAATGTTGCCAATGCCTCTTACAAAAGTAATGCCAAAAGATGCTTAAAATCATGACAACCAATAAGGTAAAGCACTTAGGGATGCTATGCTCAACCTTACAACTCATCTTAGATGATGAAAATGCAGAATATGCAGCGAAATGACATGCCTTGGGCTTGGAAAGTGAGAACATATGGCTTATGGCATGCCTATGCCTCTTACAAATAAGGACCTCAAGGGTAAAACACATAAACATTGAAGATGAACACTTAGTGTACATGTGTTCAACTTTAAAACCACTCAAAAATCTGAGTTTGTTGATGAAAAAACTAGAATTCTTCAACCTCTTTGACTCATGAGGTGAAGTCAATTGGTTCATGGTTACACCATTTCTCTTTGGAGGAAACGGTTTGACGATGAAGACTTGAATGTGGCACTTATGGTGTGCCCAGCCTCCATGGTGATGAAGAAGAGCCTCCTTAATGTAGATGACCTTCTCCTTTGATGGTTAAAACCACCTTAGTGTTAAGCAACACTTTGGTTGATGATTAATATCATCATTAGTGTATATAAAATACAATTAGTGCTAAAAAGCACATTTTTAGTGTAAAATAACACTTATTTTGGTGATTAACTCACCATTAGTGTTTAATAACACTATTAGTATTTAAGAACACTTTAAAATAACCTCTCTTTGTTGGATTAATAGATTAATTAGTGTTAAACAACACAATTAGTGCTTAGAAGCACACTTTAATCACTTTCAAGGCTTAAAAATTGATGTTGATGTTGAAGCTTGACGGGCATGAGGCTTATAGCTACCTCATGTGAATGAGAACTCTTCAAAAACAAGAGAGGAACTCAGTAACAAAACATTCACACCACCATTTGAGTGATTAAAGCAAGGGAGTGATGATTGAGCAAGAAAAACCCAAAAAACCAAGCTTTAATGGAAAGCTTGTGATGAAGAAGAGAAAACGGCGCCTGAACTTTTGCTTCTAGCCGTCACGTTGCTGCATTATTGGAGCTCCAATCAGAGCTGGAGCAAGTAGACTGAATGGGCTATCAAAGCCCTAAGCTATCTTAGCTTATTGTGGCCTACACATGGAGCAATGCTGTACGACCACCAGCGCAGGAAGGAGAAAACGGCGCCGGCGGACTGCAGAGGTAATGCCGCGGCGACGCAAGGATGATTCACTCAATTTCCCGTACGACCAGCTGCGCCTAAGCTCCTCTACATCTTTTATGAAGAAATCGTGGAGTGATGAGCCCTCTACAAGCTTGTGGAAGGCTTCCACCATGAAAGGGTTGAGCTCCACACAAGGAAGATGAGGAAAAAATGGATATTTTTGACCTAATCTACACCACAAATGGTTCAAATCACCTAGGCTCTAGATACCATGTTGAGAAAACGTGGTGCTCATGCTAGATCAAGTGTGTGGAGAGGAGAGACTCACAAAATACAAGAATAATATCTTGCTTATTAAGTTGCTTATACATACAACTAGGCCTTGCTCTCATACAAAATGCCTCATAGCTCCACCTTTAAATAGGTGAGCTAGTGGACCTCAAGTCCATTCACACTCACACCCTTCTCTCACCCTTCTACATAACCTTAGTCTCTTAATAATGCTCTCTATATACATAAAGACTATGCATGCATAAAATAAATAAAGTAAATGATCTCACAGTACTAGTAGTGCGTCATATGAAAATATGGTGTGTTTAAGGCTTATCCATAGAGAGCTTGTTTGTTTGTGGAGAGCTTGTTTGCTTTTCAGTCTCAACAACAAAGACAACCTAGAAAGAAAGAACCAACAAAAATAAACAAGAAAACATTAGCTTATGCAAACTTTGAAAAATAAAAAACTTTTAAAAATGATGACTATGTGTGTGTAAACCATGCATACTCTCTGCATAAATAGTGTACGTGCTCTATGCATGCATGCATACTCTATGCATGCTCGATATGCTGCATGCTCTATGCATAAAGAGTATGCATGCTCTATGCTCTATGCATGCATAAGGAGTATGCATGCTCCGTACATACATAAAGTGTATGCATGCTCTATGCTCTATGCATGCATAAAGTGTATGCATGCTCTATGCTCTATGCATGCATAAAGCGTATGCATGCTCTATACATACATACAGAGTATGCATGTATAAAGTGTATGCATGCTCTATACATACATAAAGAGTATGCATGCTCTGCTCTCTATGCATAACATAAAGAGCATACATACTCTGTGCTCTGTGCTCTATGCATGCATAAAGAGTATGCATAGTCTGTGCTCTATTCTCTATGCATACATAAAGAGCATAGAGCATGCTTTATGCATGCATAGAGTATGATAGAGCATAGAGTATGCTTTATGCATGCATAGAGTATGATAGAGCATAGAGTATGCATGCTCTATGCATAGAGTATACACGTATAAAGAGTATGCATAGTCTACGTCCTATGCATGCATAGAGCCTACATACTCTATGTATGCTCTATGTATGCATACTCTATGCATGCATGCTCTATGTATACATAAAGAGTATGTTTACTTTATAAATGATCTATACATGCATATAATGAGTATGCCTGCATAAAGAGAGCAAGCATACTCTATGCATGCATGCTCTATGTATACATAAAGAGTATGTTTACTTTATAAATGATCTATACATGCATATAATGAGTATGCCTGCATAAAGAGAGCAAGCATACTCTATGCATACATAAAGAGTATGCATGCTGCATGCATACATAAAGAGAGCATGCATACTCTATGCATACATAAAGAGTATGCATGCTGCATGCATACATAAAGAGAGCATGCATACTCTATACTCCCAAATACACTTACATTTTGGATTTTTTAAAGAGAGCATGGATGTTGTATGCATACATTAAGAGAGCATGCATACTCTATACTCCTAAATACACTTAAAGAGAGTATGCATACTCTATAGTCTATGTATACTCTTTGTATGCTCTCTGTATACATAAAGAGTATGTTTACTTTATAAATGATCTATACATGCATATAAAGAGTATGCATGCATAAAGAGAGCAAGCATACTCTATGTATAATAAAGAGTATGCATGTTGTATGCATACATAAAGAGAGCATGCATACTCTATACTCCCAAATACACTTACATTTTGGAATTTTTAAAGAGAGCATGGATGTTGTATGCATACATTAAGAGAGCATGAATACTCTATACTCCTAAATACACTTAAAGAGAGTATGCATACTCTATAGTCTATGTATACTCCCAGACACACTTACATTTTGGATTTTTTAACTAGTCTCATAGTTGAACTTAGTTTAGTACTATATAGTAGTTCCCTCTCTAGAACTTCTTCCAATCTTTTGTTGGTAATTCTTTTTAAATTTAAAGAACCTAGCATGTTTTCATTTGTGTAATTTTTGACATACTCCACATGATTTTATTTGTGTAATTTTTCCTTTCACTAATTTGAGCCATAAATCACTCTATACATCAATAAAGACACCATGCATAGAGTATAAAACCAGTAGTGCTTAAAATAAATAAAGTAAATGCTCCCACACCACCCGAGGGTGCGTAATATGAAAATATGGTGTGCTTAAGGCTTACCTACAGAGAGGTTATTTGCTTCTAAGCTTCAACAAAGACAACCTAGAAAACAAAAAAACTAACCAAAACAAATAAGAAAATATTAGCTTATGCCAAAAAAAACCCAAAACTCAAAATCTACAAAAAAAAACTATAAAGCTTAAAAAAACCTAACCTTAACACATAGGATACTCTTACCTACTTGCAACAGGGAGAGAAAAAGAGAAATAATGAGGGAGAAGAGGGGGAAGAGGACCTTGCAAAAAAAAAAAAACCTAAAACCTAAAATAATCCAAAAATCTTGTAAATCTTAACAAAATTTCTAACCTTAACACAGAGTAAACCCTTACTTGCTTGAAATGGAAGATCTGTAATGGGGAGGTGAGGAAGGAATATACCAGAGGGGTGAGAGAAGGATGGGAAAGAGGTGAGAGAGGCACGAGAGAGAGAGAGAGAGAATAATACGAGAGAGATCCCATTGAAATAAAAAGTAAAGAGATGAAAGCAAAAGCATCTCAGGTTTTTTAAATTTGTGCCGTCAAATATTAGCATTAGAAAAAGCATTGGCATGGGCACCAACAAAATTTTTTCCAGTGTTAGTATGACCATCGATAGTTGTCAATTTTTGACATTTATATGCATATATAATGACACTTGTAGGCGATGTAAGTTATTTCCTTGATGTTTTGAATTTCATGGAAAAATAATGACCCTTACTAACTCATAATTCATACTCCTACTTCAGGAGAGCCATATTGTCATTTTTCCATAACATTTCTCTTGATCTCTCTTGATTCCCATTACAACTCTCTTTATCGAATATGTGTAGAGAGAAGTATTAGGGAGTGGCTATACTCAAGAAGAGTATGACTTCATGTGGTCTCACGGAACTACCTCCTTTTTTAACAAGATGGAGCGGGAAAGACACGAGCTCAATTGGGTCCACATCATAAACTAAGTATATAACATTGTCAAGCATATAAATTATGGTTTAAGGGCATAAAACTTATGGTTCTATTCATGCAAGGGCCTCCAGAGGAGCCACACAATGATGTGGAAGTGAGAGGAGTTAGCACGGAAGTGTTTGTTGCATCTGCCACCCATCTAGGTCCAAACGGATTCTTAGGCATGGTATCAGTACTCTGCACATTTTCTTAAGAGAATAATGAAGCTCTACCCTAACAGTACATAAAGAGTCTGCAACCCAGTGAGCATGAGGATGTTTCTCATGCTCTCTCTGTAAGGCAGCCAGTCTATGCCTAATCACCCTTTTTAAGTCCAAGACCTCCTGCCTCTTAGAAAGGGGACACATGTGATAAAAGTCGCTAACATCATGGAGAGTAGAGGAGGCCAAACTTTGTGAGGCTCGTGAGAAATCATGAGATCTCCAAACTCGGGTCTCTTTTCATGCACTATCGTATGCCCATCATGTGAAGTATCATCATCCCAAATCTCACACACTGCAATGGATGCATCACTAGTCTCAAGAGCTGATCCCCATGATAGTCTAATGCATCACTATGATCTACTGGAAGGTAGGTAGACATAGGCGTATCATAAATCACAATGCTTGGAATGCTTGCTTCCATCATCCCTCCCATCAAAATCATGCCCACATGATCTAACGCACACACATCACTATCACTATCATTATCACTATCACATACATCATCATCATGTGCATATGTGTCAATGGCATCATGTGCACGTGTATCACTATCATCATGTGTATGTGTGTGAGATACATCAATATCATCATATGTATGTGTGCACGATACATCATCATCATCATCGTCATCTATGCCGATGTCAATGCAGTATACATCCTTAGGAACATAATCACGACTACTCACGAGAATGTAGGACACTCGAATAAGCGACCATAGGATTCATCCCAACTGAGAAAAACTAATCCATCTGCCTCCAAGAAATATCTCAATGACCAACAATACTGAATGTGCCAATCTCAATGACCAACAATACTAAATGTGCCAATCTCTCTCATCCTGTAGAGATGACAAACATGTATAGACAATAAACTCTACAACTACATCCTCCATCTATAGTCTGAATGTACTATCTCCTCATCATGTGAAATCGATGAGATGAAGGATCCAATGGTCGAAGTCTAGATTTCCCAAATGTATGCACAAAGTCGGGCAAAAGTGATGCATAATCTGATCATGTCAGGTAACCCATGGTATTGCGTACGAACAATCCCAACTAAGAATCTGGCATCACACATGCGTCCCCAATCATCAAGAGTCATAAGATGATGTCATCACCAAAGAAAGCAAGGACCATGGTGAGTAGCACATGGGTAAAATTTCTACACACTTTCTTGCTCAAGAATTGCATCGTTTTCATTGCTGTTCTTGAAGCTTTCACAATTTCTTTGTAATTCATTATTCTTGAAGCTTTCCCAATTTCTTTGCAATTATTATATAATCTTTGTCAAAATTTGTCACGATTCACTTAATCTTTCACCAAGTATCACTTTCTTTCAATTTGTTGCTTGTTGAGCAAGCCATAGTCGCACAATATTCAAGAATCATGAAATGAAGTTAAAGTTTGTGCACTTACTCTAAGATTTGTTAAAAACTTCATTAATCTTGGACTACACTAAAATTTGCACTGAAATCTGTTTGAATCTACACTCACCACAACACTCTACAACTATACAACAGAAATCTGAGAACTCTACATAGCAATCTGAATATTCTGCATAGTAATTTGAAAACTCTGCATAGCAATCTGACAGTAATCTAAAAACTTTACAGAGCAATCTTGATATTCTGCACAATAATCTCAAAACTCTACACAACAACCTTGATTTTTTACACCACAATCTTCTTCTTGTAATGCTTCTCCAAGAACTCAATATTTGGGAATCTAGGGTTTAATCTTGAAGAAATTAGGCCTTAAGGATTGATATTTGAAACTATAGACTCTCTAAGCAAGATAGTGGTAGAAAATCACTCAATATTAGATTACTAAAATCTCTGCAAACCTTAATTTCAAAAATCAAGATCAAGAAGATCAAGAAGCTCAAGAAATCAAACAATAAAGTGGAATAGGATTCTAAAAATAGTGATAAATACAAATTTAAAAATGATTAACACAAGTTTCATTGCTAATCTTGTCAAAACAAGAAATTAAAAAATCTAAAAACTATGTAAATTTTAATTTTAAAAATGATTAACACTAATCATGATTAAGAAAATGCATGTCTGAAAGCTGAGTTAATAGTAATCCGAAAATGAGTAATCTTCTAATCAAAGCATTAAGATCTAAGCCTAGAGCTCTGATACCAATGAAAGAAAGGAACTTCTAGATTAGCTTTGGATTAGCTTAATTAGCTTGGATTAGGGAAAACTAGAGAGATTAGCACTAAGAAATATGGATTAAAGGGTATCCAAATGGTCAATAGGTCAAAAGGTACAATACTCCTAGAGCACATGCCTTTCATAGTCCCCAAGGCCCATCTTCCCTAACTCCACATGCAATATACTCTGCATAATTTTATGTAAAATATTATTATGCATAATAATATGCAAAATATTCTTATAAAGTATATTACATAGACTTGCATAGAATCTTATGCATAAGACTATTGTTGCAGAGACTCTATGCATAATACTCTTTACATAGTACTATGTATATTATTATGCATAATAATATGCAAAATATTCTTATAAAGTATATTACATAGACTTGCATAGAATCTTATGCATAAGACTATTGTTGCAGACTCTATGCATAATACTCTTTACATAGTATTATGCATAATACTATGCATAAGACTATTCTCATAGAGTCATATGTATATACTCTTATAAGACTATGCAATAGAATCTATGCATAATACTATTTTGAAAACATTGAAACAAAGTTTTCCTAAGCACCCTAGGATGCAGTAGAAAAGCGGCTAGTTGTGAAGGTATGGAGATCTTTCACACTTGTTACTAACGATTTAGACTTACTTTTTTTAACCCGAAATTGCCTGCAGAGTAGGTATCAACGTCGATATAAGTGTAGGGTGTACGAACATTTTTATCCACACTACCTCTTATCAGATCATCGATGTATGTATCAGGCAACATCGATGTTCATCCGATGTAAATACTAATGCAAATATCAATACTACTTTTTTACGTAGAATGGGATAGATTAGGACAATTTGTCCTAATATGTCCCACAGTACCTAGCTAGGTATTTTAGCTCAAACACATTAAAGACCATATTAGGAAGTTCATTACTTTGGAAATTTATCTTTCAATATAAGTTTTGGTGTATATTCAGCATACCAAATCCAAAGTGAAATGTTAACATATACTTGTATTCAAGATTTTGTAACTCGTTGATATTGAGAAACCTCATAGAGATGATCAAAGAACACAAAGCTTATCTTACAAGCACTATAAAACTCCAGATATCGTATTACAAAATTTGAGAAAATCTTGGTACTTTCATAATTTTAAAATTTGTACACATCATTGTCTTATAAAAAAAATATGAATAGAGCTAGTGCTCTTTCAAAAATTATGAGCATAGCTCTTATAAAAAATTATGAGCATGTATAAACAAAGGGCCTATGTAAAAGCTACTCGTCGTCGTCGTGGTGATCATCACACCCAGTGCCTCCTCTCACTTCCACATCATTGTGTGGCTCCTCTAGAGGCCCTTGCATGAATAGAACCATAAGTTTTATGCTAGCAAACCATAATTTATATGCTTGACGATGTTATATACTTAGTTTATGATGTGGACCCAATTGAGCTCGTGTCTTTCCCGCTCCATCTTGTTAAAAAAGGAGGTAGTTCCGTGAGACCACATGAAGTCATACTCTTCTTGAGTATAGCCACTCCCTAATACTTCTCTCTACACATATTCGATAAAGAGAGTTCTAATGGGAATCAAGAGAGATCAACAGAAATGTTATGGAAAAATGACAATATGGCTCTCGTGAAGTAGGAGTATGAATTATGAGTTAGTAAGGGTTATTATTTTTCCATGAAATTCAAAACATCAAGGAAATAACTTACATCGCCTACAAGTGTCATTATATATGCATATAAATGTCAAAAATTGACAACTATCGATGGTCATACTCCAAAAAAATTTGTTGGTGCCCATGCCAATGCTTTTTCTAATGCTAATATTTGACAGCACAAATTTAAAAAACCTGAGATGTTTTTGCTTTCATCTATTTACTTTTTATTTCAATGGGATCTATCCCGTATTATTCTTTCTCTCTCTCGTGCCTCTCTCACCTCTTGTATATTCCTTCCTCACCTCTCCATTGCAGATCTTCCATTTCAAGCAAGTAAGGGTTTACTATGTGTTAAGGTTAGAGTTTTTGCTAAGATTTAGAAGATTTTTGGATTATTTTAGGTTTTAGGTTTTTTTTTGCAAGGTCCTCTTCCCCCTCTTCTCCCTCATTATTTCTCTCATTCTCTCCCTCTTGCAAGTAGGTAAGAGTATCCTATGTGTTAAGGTTAGTTTTTTTTTTAGCTTTATAGCTTTTTTGTAGATTTTGAGTTTTGGGTTTTTTTTTGGCATAAGCTAATATTTTCTTATTTGTTTTGGTTAGTTTTTTGTTTCTAGGTTATCTTTGTTGAAGCTTAGAAGCAAGCAAGCTCTCTATGGGTAAGCCTTAAGCACACCATATTTTCATATGACGCACCCTCGGGTGGTGTGGGAGCATTTACTTTATTTATTTTAAGCACTACTGGTTTTATGCTCTATGCATGCTCTCTTTATGGATGTATAGAGTGATTTATGGCTCAAATTAGTGAAAGGAAAATTTACACAAATAAAATCATGTGGAGTATGTCAAAAATTACACAAATGAAAACATGTTAGGTTCTTTATATTTAAAAAGAATTACCAACAAAAGATTGGAAGAAGTTCTAGAGAGGGAACTACTATATAGTACTAAACTAAGTTCAACTATGAGACTAGTTAAAAAATCCAAAATGTAAGTGTGTCTGGGAGTATACATAGACTATAGAGTATGCATACTCTCTTTAAGTGTATTTAGGAGTATAGAGTATGCATGCTCTCTTAATGTATGCATACAACATCCACGCTCTCTTTAAAAAATCCAAAATGTAAGTGTATTTGGGAGTATAGAGTATGCATGCTCTCTTTATGTATGCATACAACATGCATACTCTTTATGTATGCATAGAGTATGCTTGCTCTCTTTATGCATGCATACTCTTTATATGCATGTATAGATCATTTATAAAGTAAGCATATTCTTTATGTATACAGAGAGCATGCATGCATAGAGTATGCATACATAGAGCATACATACAGTATGTAGGCTCTATGCATGCTTAGGACGTAGACCATGCATACTCTTTATACGTGTATACTCTATGCATACTCTATGCTCTATCATACTCTATGAATGCATAAAGCATGCTCTATGCATAGAGAATAGAGCACAGACTATGCATACTCTTTATACATACATAGAGCATAGAGCAGAGACGATGCATACTCTTTATACATGCATAGAGCATAGAGCACAGACTATGCATACTCTTTATACATGCATAGAGCATAGAGCACAGAGTATGTATGCTCTCTATGTTATGCATAGAGAGCAGAGCATGCATACTCTTTATGTATGTATAGAGCATGCATACACTTTATGCATGCATACTCTGTATGTATGTATAGAGCATGCATACGCTTTATGCATGCATAGAGCATAGAGCATGCATACACTTTATGTATGTACGGAGCATGCATACTCCTTATGCATGCACGGAGAATAGAGCATGCATACTCTTTATGCATAGAGCATGCAACATATCGAGCATGCATATGTTGAGAGTCTTGATATCCCAAGCTCATCTACATCTTCATCGGCAGTACATCATGAGCTTGAGAGGGGTTGTTGAGATTCAAGCTCGATGTCAGTGTGAGCCAGCTATGCTATGTGCTGGCATGTTAGGTAGGAACATGTGTGAGACATAAATGACCGCGTGTCCAGCTGGTCATAGTGTGTGTGGACATTAGCTAGGGTTAGTAGTGTGTGGACACAACTCATAGTGTTGTGTGTATCATGGATTATTGCATTATGCTGTGTGTGAGAGTGGTGATGGCTTCCCTCTATGGTTAGGGTTTGCAATATACATTAGGGTTTGCTCCTGTGTGTGTGTCTCCTCCCCCTCTACCGTTCTTTCAACATGGTATCAGAGCCTTGTGCTGTTTATTAGGGTTTATGAGTGAGTGAAGAGAAGAGGGAGAAGAAGCTCTGAAGAGAAGCTGTGAAGCTTGCCATTGGAGCTGTGAAGCTTGGAGCACACCAAATACTATCAGATCTGAGAGCTTGGCCTACCGGGTAAGGTCTTCTAAACATCCTTGAGCGGATTGCAGGTGATACAGGCAAAAACAAAGCAAGTTAGAGCAACTCAAAGCAAAGCAAAATTCTGGTTTTTGGAAGCTTTCCATTAAAGCTTGGAAGCATTGATGTATGGTGGAAATACATGTAAATCTAGCAAAGCAAACATGTATCTGACAATGAGAGATGTATTGGCAACTTCTATGCAAGCCCTTCTGTGATTTTGGGAGCAAGTTACATGCATTTGAATGAGTGAAATTACTGGTTTTTTGAACTCTCACAAAACAGAGAAAAGGAAGCCCAAATTTGATGAAATTGGAGCATGTTTTTGGCAAAAATCAAGGCATTGATGGATTGCACACATACCTAGGAGTATTGGGGACTTAATTACCTCATAATTTAGCATTACAACCACTCCCAAAACCCTCTATAGCAGGCGGCATTGGCTGGACAGCAGAAACAGAGAAGATTCTGATATTTTTACTGAGTGGAGGACCAAATTACACTTTGGTGCTTGATACATTTGACAATTGCTTTAGAAATTGGTTGCTATACACTTAGGAGAAGAGGGCTATGTGATTGGATTGATGAATTATGCTTAATTGAGCTGGGAATGAGCTGATTAAACAGGCTGTCCACTGGTTGCAGAGAAACAGAGCAATTTTAATTGAGCAATTAATCTTTGGTCTTATACAATTGGACAAATTCCTCTTACATGGAGTTGATGGACACTATTTCTAAGCTAATGAATGCCTGGTTGCTCACTTTGGATAAATATTGAAGAAATTAGAGCCATTTTACTATTGGTTTTTCTGGTTTTTCTGGTTTTTCCCAAAACAGAGAAAGGGGTTTTCAAAAATTGATATGTACACATGTCAGATGGTGTTGATACTCTACATTGAGGTTATTTAGGTGTCAATGCAAGTTTCCCGTACTTGATTGCACCACTACATTGTGATTTGGAGCCTTGGAAGGTGCATCAAAATAGGGTATCTCAGACTGTGTGAGTCAATTCATCTTGGATGCATACAGGTTGATTTTCTACATCAAATTTGAAGATTTGTGGTTACTTTGGAGTATCTAGAACACTCATTGGAGTGTTGTTGAGCTAAGGAAGGCTTGGTTACAGATTTGGACGAGTGCGGAACGTGCACATTAAGCAAACATGTCGGATAATCCAGTACAGATTGTTGGTGAAAAGCTCGATAGGAAGAACTTCCATGCATGGAAGTACAGGATAAAGAGTTTCTTGAAAGGAAAAGGATTTTGGAATCTCATTACAGGTGTTGAGCCAGAGCCTGAGCTACCTCGACAACCTACACAGCAGCAACTTATTGCTCATAAGCAATGGTCAGAGAGAGCATTCAAAGTGCTGCATTATCTATCTATATGTATTTTTGATGCTATGCTCATACACATACAGGATGCTGAGAATCCCAAAGATGCATGGGATACTTTGGTCAAGATGTTTGATACAGATATACGAGTGCTCGCAAGTCTCAGTTGCGACAGCAGATACATAATGTGAAAAGGAATAAGAGGATAATACATGATTATGTGCAAGAAATAAAGAAGTTTGCAGATGCATTGGCCACAATAAATGCCCCCATGCCTGATGATGATTTGGTGGATATTACCTTGCGTGGTCTTAGCAAGGAATATAAATCTTTTGATACATCTATCTCAGTGAGGAGTACAGGTTTATCGGACTTTGATGAGTTGGTTTCACTCTTGCTGGTTGAGGAAATCAAACTCAGTGATTCATTTCTGGATGCATCTACTAGCCATGATGATAATGGCAAAAATCAGGCCTTTTATTCTCAGAGAGGTTTTAGAGGCAGGGGGAGATTTGCATCACGTGGACGTGGTGGTAATGGTCGGGGATGGCAGGACAGGTCACCACAGCAGAATTTTCAGCCTTCATATGGTGCTCGAGGTGGTCGTGGATATGCACCTCAGCAAGGTAGAGGTAACCCCCGTGGTAGAGGACGTTGGCAAGGCCAACCAAATTCTATGCAAGATGTGGAATGCCATTATTGTGGCAAATATGGTCATATGGCAAGAGATTGTTTCCGCAAACAGAATGATTTGAGAGGGGGTAGAGCGCAACATGGTGGTCATTATGGTGGAAATTATGCACAACATGATGGAAACTATGCATCAAGCAGTAATGATGGCACTGCAAATCATTTGTTTGCCATGAAGCATGTTGTGGGTTCAATGATGACAAATGATGAGAATGATGACACATGGTATATGGACTCTGGAGCATCAAACCATATGACATGTCATGGTGAATGGTTTGAGCATATGAAGCCTATGGATGTTAAAGGCTATGTGGAAACAGGTGATGATACCCAGCATGTCATTACACATGTTGGAAGTGTACCATTGATTATGCACAATGGTCAAACAAAGTCTATGTCAGATGTATTGTACGTGCCTTCTATCACAAAGAGCTTGGCCTCAGTTGGTCAAATGGTGGAACAAGGATTACAGGTTCGTTTCAACGAGCATGGTTGCTTCGTTGAGGACTTCAAACATGGATGTAGAGTCATTGCTAAAGGCAAGAAAGAAGGCAGATTGTTTAAGCTGGATGCTGGAATTCCTGAGCTAAAATCAACCATGTTCTCTAAAAGCATGAATGTGGTACAAGACATTGATATGTGGCATAAGAGGATTGAACATGTCAATATACAAAGATTGAAGAACATGGAAACAAGAGGCATTGTCAGTGGATTGCCTAGATTCAAATATGATGGAAATATGCATGTTTGTGAAGCCTGACAGTTTGGAAAGCATGCAAGGTTGAGGTTTCCTAGAGAAGGAAATATGAGTAGCAGGCCACTTGAGATCGTACATAGTGATGTATGGGGTCCTGCACAAAACCCATCTATCAAAGGCAGTTTATACTATGTTACATTCATTGATGATTTCAGCAGGATGACATGGATATACTTTCTCAGAGAGAAGAGTGAAGTGTTGGAAAAATTTATGGATTTCAAAGCTTTTGCAGAAAAGCAATATGGCTGTTGGATTAAATGTTTGAGGACAGATGGAGGTGGTGAATACACCTCAAAAGCTTTTGAGCATTTCTTGAGGAAGCATGGAATAAGAAGACAGTTGACTTGCAGGTATACACCTCAGCAGAATGGTGTGGCTGAGAGAAAGAATAGAGTCATATGTGAAGTGGCTAGGGCGATGCTCAATGAAAAGAGCATGCCAGATTACTATTGGGCAGAAGCATGTGCTATTGCAGTATATATATTGAATAAAACACCTACAACAGCCATTCATGGAAGCACGCCAGAGATGCGGCTTACAGGTTATAGGCCAAACATTGGACACCTCAAAGTTTTTTGGATGCATAGCTTATGTACATGTGCCTGATGAAAGAAGAAGGAAGTTGGATCCTAAGGCAGAGAAATGTGTATTTATTGGATATGCACAGGATCGAAAGGCATACAAACGTTACAACCCACAAACTAGACAAGTGGTCATCTCACGAGATGTGGTGTTTGATGAGCTTGCTAGTTGGTACAAAGCAAAAGATGAGGGTGTCA
This sequence comes from Cibotium barometz, assembly GCF_041138505.1. Classification (NCBI taxonomy): domain Eukaryota; kingdom Viridiplantae; phylum Streptophyta; class Polypodiopsida; order Cyatheales; family Cibotiaceae; genus Cibotium; species Cibotium barometz. Next base: position 10,148,657 of record NC_141075.1, read on the forward strand.
TTGAGTCACTTGAGGCTGATGTGCATGTGAACTTGCCACCACAAGCAAGTTCTAGTTCTACTTCTATGTCTGGGCCAGCAGCAGAAGCTGAGAGTAGTACTGTACGTCCATGGTCAGGACGTTTGAGGCATGAGAGTGTGAGCACTGGGAGTAGTGCTATGGATAAAGGAAAGAAGAAAGTCGAAGGAATTGGAATCACAGGTTATGAGTCATCTAGTTCGGAGCTTGGCATACCTGTTTTACGCACACCTGGTGCTAGGCAGGATAGATATGTGCCACCACATGCTAGAGTTACAGGTGTTCAAAGTGACCCGCAGGCATTGCGGAGATCCCAGAGAGTCAGATATCCAGTTGACAGATTGACATATCGAGATTTTGCTATGCACTTGCACATGCATATATGACATCTATGGTGAAGCATGTGGAACCTACATGCTATACAGAGGCTATTGGAGAGCATGTATGGGAGAAAGCAATGGATGTTGAGATGGACGCATTGGTCCATAATGATACATGGGATTTGGTTGCACTACCAAAGGACAAAAATGTTATTGGATGTAAATGGGTTTACAAAGTGAAGTGCAAATCTGATGGTTCTATTGAGAGACATAAAGCAAGATTGGTAGCAAAGGGTTATGCACAGACCCAAGGTTTGGACTATGATGAAACCTTTAGTCCAGTGGCTAAGATGGGCACAGTGAGAGCAGTCATTGCTATGGCTGCAGCTAATGGCTGGGAAATGCATCAGATGGATGTCAAGAATGCATTTCTGAATGGAGAACTACAAGAGGAAGTGTATATGGCACAGCCAGAAGGGTATGTACATCCTAGATATCCCACTCATGTATGCAGATTGAAAAAGGCATTGTATGGTCTGAAGCAAGCACCTCGTGCTTGGAGTGATAAGATGAGCAGATATCTTATCTCACTTGGTTTTCAGATTTCTACAGCAGATTCTTCACTCTATGTGAAGAAGACAGAGCATGGGATTGTTTTACTCGTCATCTATGTGGATGACTTGATTATCACTCACACAGGTGATCATGGTGCAGATGTGATGCATGTCAAGCAAGCATTGAGTGGGCAATTTGACATGAAAGACCTTGGTGAGTTGAGATACTTTCTTGGAATAGAAGTGATCAAAGATCATGCAGGTACATGGTTAGTACAGTGCCAATATGCATTGGATATGTTGGCAAAGTATGGCATGACAGGGTGTAAGCCTATGAGTACACCTTTGGAGCAAAATGTGAAGTTACGGGCTGATTATGGTGAGGAATTGGATGACCCATCTATGTACAGAAAGATTGTTGGTAGTCTCATTTACATGACTATTACATGCCCGGATTTGAGTTATGCTGTGGGGCTAGTAAGCCAGTTTATGCAGAGCCCCAGAAAACCACATTTGGATGCAGTGAGACGCATCATGAGATATGTGAAGACCACTGCACATTATGGTCTACTTTATGAGAGTGGTAAAAGCTTGGACATACATGGCTACACAGATGCTGATTGGGCAGGTAGCTCTTATGACAAGAGGTCTACTAGTGGTTATGCTTCTACACTTGGAAGTGCCGTGGTGAGTTGGAGTAGCAAGAAGCAACCTACAGTTGCTTTATCCAGTACAGAGGCTGAATACAGAGGTGCAGCCATTGCTACTTGTGAGGCAGTATGGTTAAAGGGTCTCTTGGCAGATTTATGTGAGCCTATTGATGGCAAAGTTGTCATTCATTGTGACAACATGAGCAGTATACAGTTGGCCAAGAATCCAATGTTTCATGCGAGGACCAAACACATAGAGATCCATTATCACTTTGTCAGAGAAAAGGTGCTGGATGGTACAGTTGATCTTCAGTATGTGAAGACTGATGAGCAGGTGGCTGATATCTTCACAAAGCCACTTAGCAGGGAGAAGTTTGAGTACTTTCGGACTATGTTGGGAGTACATGGGATGAGCTTGAGGGGGAGTGTTGAGAGTCTTGATATCCCAAGCTCATCTACATCTTCATCGGCAGTACATCATGAGCTTGAGAGGGGCTATTGAGATTCAAGCTCGATGTCAGTGTGAGCCAGCTATGCTATGTGCTGGCATGTTAGGTAGGAACATGTGTGAGACATAAATGACCGCGTGTCCAGCCGCGTCATAGTGTGTGTGGACATTAGCTAGGGTTAGTAGTGTGTGGACACAACTCATAGTGTTGTGTGAATTATGGATTATTGCATTATGCTGTGTGTGAGAGTGGTGATGGCTTCCCTCTATGGTTAGGGTTTGTAATATACATTAGGGTTTGCTCCTGTGTGTGTGTCTCCTCCCCCTCTACCGTTCTTTCAACAGCATAGGGTATGCATGCATAGGGTATGCATGCATGCATAGAGCACGTACACTATTTATGCAGAGAGTATGCATGGTTTACACACGCATAGTCGTCATTTTTCAAAGTTTTTGATTTTTCAAAGTTTGCATAAGCTTATGTTTTCTTGTTTATTTTTGTTGGTTCTTTGTTTCTAGGTTGTCTTTGTTGTTGAGATTGAAAAGAAAACAAGCTCTCCACAAGCAAACAAGCTCTCTATGGATAAGCCTTAAACACACCATATTTTCATATGACGCACTACTAGTACTGTGAGATCATTTACTTTATTTATTTTATGCATGCATAGTCTTTATGTATATAGAGAGCATGCATACTCTTTGCGTGTATAGAGCATAGAGTATGCATGCAGTCTTTATATTTGCATACAACATGCATATTCTTTGCATGCATAGAGTATAGAGAATAGACTATGTATGGAAAGAGTATGCATGCTCTATGCATGCATAGAGTATACATGCATGCATAGAGCATAGAACAAACATACAAAATGCATGCTCTATGCATACATAGAGCATACATTATGCTCTATGCATACATAAAGCATACATTATGCATAAATTATAGAGCAAAAATAGAGTATTGGCCTAATTAGCCTAGATTAGGAAAGCTACAGAGATTGGTACTAGATAGATGAAAGAAAGGAACTTCTAGATTAGCCTAATTAGCCTCGATTAGGGAAAGCTAGAGAGATTGGCACTAAGGAATATGGATTAAAAGGTATCCAAAAGGTCAATAGGTCAAAAGGTATAGTACTCCTAGAGCACATGCCTTTTATAGTACCCAAAGCCCATGTGCCCTAACCTCACATGTAAATGATCCTAAGCCCATATGCCTAGACCCAAACCATCTGCATGTGTATCCTAAGAACACTTTATTATATACCATCCCCTTCTAACATAATTTTGTTCTCAAAATCTAAGGGTGGTAGTGCCTGAAAGTACACATACAAGAGGCTGTGTACAAAAGCCCAAAAAATCACACAATCAAGGACATAGATCTCGTGCCACCTGGGTCAAAACACCTAGGTCAAAAGCGTAGGTCGTATCTCCCCTCTCACCAAAAGCGTAGGTCGTATCTTCCCTCACCAAGAGTGTGCGGCCACCTGGATCAAACATGAAATAATGCCACTCCACTATCAAAAGGTGATCCATCGACAATACCTGGATCAAATCAAAAGGTCAGTGGACTCCCATGTGATAATGAGGCTAGATAAGCTCCGGCCTGATGAAAAACATGTATAGACAATAAACTCTGCAACTACATCCTCCATCTATAGTCTGAATGTACTATCTCCTCATCAGGTGAAATCGATGATGAAGGATCCAATGGTTGAAGTCTAGATTTCCCAAATGTATGCACAAAGTCAGGCAAAAGTGATGCATAATCTGATCATGTCAGGTAACCCATGGTATTGCATATGAACAATCCCAACTAAGAATCTGGCATCACACATGTGTCCCCAATCATCAAGAGTCATAAGATGATGTCATCGCCAAAGAAAGCAAGGACCATGGTGAGTAACAGAGGGGTAATGGTAATAAATCATGGCTACGTGTAAGCACTACCCAATGCTCAAAGCATGTGAACAAGGGTTTCAAACAACCACCATGTGTGAATGCGCCCAAACTAAGCACTAATGCGTGTGAAAAGAGTACTATGCACCCAAACGTGAAAATAAAGCCCACAATGTGCTGCACGTCAACACGCCCCAAAAAAGCCCTAAGAGGGGTAATGGTAATAAATCATGGCTACGTGTAAGCACTACCCAATGCTCAAAGCATGTGAACAAGGGTTGCAATGCACAATGAAACTCACACCATGTGTGAATGCGCCCAAACGTGAAAATAAAGCCCATAATGTGCTAATGCACGTCAACACGCCCCATAAAAGCCCTAAGCATGTGAACAATGTCAAATAACCACTATGTACTCAAAAGTATACACACATGTATAAGAACCTCAAATGTGTGAACAACCCTCCAACTCCATAAGGCGTATGAACAAACTCCACAAGGTGCATCATAACCGGGTGCCCAACTAGAAGTGGACAAAAGAAAAGATGTGAGCAATGTGGAATATGAAATAGATGGATGAAAGGATATGGGAAAGGTGAAAAAATAATAATTAAGAAAGAAACTTTAGTAAGTTTAAAACTTTAGAGAGTGTGAAAAACCTAGATAAGGTGTGGTGGGTGGGTCAAAGACAAAGAAACAAGTGTGAAAAGACCAAGGGAAAAAAAAGGGTGGGTCAAAGACAAAGAAACAAGTGTGAAAAGACCAAGGGAGAAAAAAACCTAAAGGTTAAAGCTCAAAAGTTCCCTCACACTGGTGGCCATTCTTCTCCTTTCTTCATAAGCTAGCAGCCAATACATGAGAGCTTGATGGTGGATCCTTCTCTGTTATAATTCACTTTTTTGACTTTGTGTGATGAGCCTAAGAGGCAATGAAGTTGCTCACTTTAAGTTGCTCACTTTTTCTCTTTTTTTCTTTTTTTGTTGTAATTTTAAAAAAAAATGATGCGTTATGTTACAACTGTCGCCTATGTGTGCTGTGACGAATGCTTGCACAGGTTGTAGAAGAGACTGTCGTCTGTGTGTGTGTGCTGAGACGAATGCTTGCAAAGGTCATACAAGAAACTACTACTTGCAAAGGTCGTAGAAGAAACTGCCATGATACCCAATTGAAGTTGAGAGAGAGAGAGAGAGAGAGAGAGAGAGAGAGAGAGAGAGAGAGAGAGAGAGAGAGAGAGAAAGACGGTAGGGTTTCATGCACTAATGACATCATCTCTGCCTCATTGAGTACTCCTATGATGCCGATTATGAGTCTAACTTGGTTCTCTCTTTTCAGTCTGTCTACTGTAGAGCTACAATGCTTGTGTACTGAGCTGCTCTATGTAGCTACAATAATGACTGGGTTTTGCTATGCAGAGGGGAACGTCATCTTGTGGAGCTAAAACCTGAGGTTTTGCTCCCTCTGCTGATGAAGGCTCTTGCCTCGGTCGTAGAGGAGAACATCATCTCGAGGAGCTTAAACCTGAGGTTTTGCTGCTTCTGACAAGTGTTGAATGCTTGAGCCCTTCTATACTATGCTCTCCCTTAAGTGCTTCTATGTTGTGCTCTACCTTTGTTGAACGCTTGCTACAAAGGGCAGTCAGAAATTATCTTACTGCAAACCATTGTCTGAGGGTTTCTATAGCTCAATGAAGAAATTGTGTGAGCTTACTCTACTATTGTCAAGAGTTGCTTGCTATTGTTCAAGACCCTTTGATGCTCCCTTGGCTAGCTAGGATAGAAGACCCCTCCTATGTTGCTTAGCTTGCTTTAAATCCTTGAAGACTACTAATCAATCAATGTTTGGCAGTCTCTCCCAACAACCAACACAACTCAAGCCTTATGGTGTATGGAGCATATTGGCTAGTGCCAATGGTTTGGGTTCAACTCCCAAATAAGGCATTCTTGATTATTAACAACAAACAGTTGCATTAAAAATCCACCTCATAGGACATACATTTAGCAATCTTTGTTGTAGGAGTGTGTTTAGCATTAATCTTTAAAAGATTAACACTAATCTATGATAAGACCTTGCTTTTGCATAATTCTGAAAAGATTCAACAATTTCTACACACTTTCTTGCTCAAGAATTGCATCATTTCATTGCTGTTCTTGAAGCTTTCATAATTTCTTTGTAATTCATTATTCTTGAAGCTTTCACAATTTCTTTGCAATTATTATATAATCTTTGTCAAAATTTATCAAGATTCACTTGATCTTTCACCAAGTATCACTTTCTTTCAATTTGTTGCTTGTTGAGCAAGCCATAGTCGCACAATATTCAAGAATCATGAAATGAAGTTAAAGTTTGTGCACTTACTCCAAGATTTGTTAAAAATTTCATTAATCTTGAACTGCACTAAAATTTGCATTGAAATCTGTTTAAAACTGCAATGAATCTACACTCACCACAACACTCTACAACTATACAACAGAAATCCGAGAACTCTACACAGCAATCTGAATATTCTGCATAGTAATTTGAAAACTCTGCATAGCAATCTGACAGCAATCTAAAAACTTTGCATAGCAATCTTGATATTCTGCACAATAATCTGAAAACTCTACACAACAACCTTGATTTTTTACACTACAATCTTCTTCTTGTAATGCTTCTCCAAGAACTCAATATTTGGGAATCTAGGGTTTAATCTTGAAGAAATTAGGCCTTAAGGATTGATATTTGAAACTGTAGACTCTCTAAGCAAGATAGTGGAAGAAAATCACTCAATATTAGATTACTAAAATCTCTGCAAACCTTAATTTCAAAAATCAAGATCAAGAAGATCAAGAAATCAAACAATAAAGTGGATTAGGGTTCTAAAAATATTGATTAATACAAATTTAAAAATGATTAACACAAGTTTTATTACTAATCTTGTCAAAACAGAAATTAAAAAATCTAAAAACTATGTAAATTTTAATTTTAAAAATGATTAACACTAATCATGATTAAGAAAATGCATGTCTTAAAGTTGAGTTAACAGTAATCTAAAAATGATTAATCTTCTAATCAAAGCATTAAGATCTAAGCCTAGAGCTCTGATACCGATGAAAGAAAGGAACTTTTAGATTAGCTTTGGATTAGCTTAATTAGCTTGGATTAGGGAAAGCTAGAGAGATTAGCACTAAAAAATATGGATTAAAAGGTATCCAAATGGTCAATAGGTCAAAAGGTACAATACTCCTAGAGCACGTGCCTTTCATAGTCCCCAAGGCCCATCTTCCCTAACTCCACATGCAATATACTCTGCATAATTTTATGTAAAATATTATTATGCATAATAATATGCAAAATATTCTTATAAAGTATATTACATAGACTTGCATACAATCTTATGCATAAGACTATTGTTGCAGAGACTCTATGCATAATACTCTTTACATAGTATTATGCATAATACTATTCTCATAGAGTCATATGTATATACTCTTATAAGACTATGCAATAGAATCTATGCATAATACTATTTTGAAAACATTGAAACAAGGTTTTCCTAAGCACCCTAGGATGCAGTAGAAAAGCGGCTAGTTGTGAAGGTATGGAGATCTTAACGATTTAGACTTAGTTTTTTTAACCCAAAATTGCCCACAGAGTAGGTATCAACGTCGATATAAGTGTAGGGTGTACGAACATTTTTACCGACACTACCTTTTATAAGACCATCGATGTATGTATCAGGCAACATCGATGTTCATCCGATGCAAATACTAATGCAAATATCAATACTATTTTTTTAGGTAGAATGGGATAGATTAGGACAATTTGTCCTAATCTGTCCCACAGTACCTAGCTAGGTATTTTACCTATAAAAACATTAAAGACCAGATTAGGGAGTTCATTACTTTGGAAATTTATCTTTCAATATACAATTTGGTGTATATTCAGCATACCAAATCCAAAGTGAAATGTTAACATATACTTGTATTTAAGATTTTGTAACTCGTTGATATTAAGAAACCTCATAGAGATGATCAAAGAACACAAAAGCTTATCTTACAAAACTCCAGATATCGTATTACGAAATTTGAGAAAATCTTGGTACTTTCATAATTTTAAAATTTGTACACATCATTGTCTTATAAAAAAAATATGAATAGAGCTAGCGCTCTTACAAAAATTATGAGCATAGCTCTTATAAAAACTTATGAGCATGTATAAACAAAAGACCTATGTAAGAGCTACTCGTCGTCGTGGTGATCATCACACCCCCAATGCTGCCTCCTCTCACTTCCACATCATTGTGTGGCTCCTTTGGAGGCCCTTGCATGAATAGAACCATACGTTTTATGCTAGCAAACCATAATTTATATGCTTGACGATGTTATATACTTAGTTTATGACGTGGACCCAATTGAGCTCGTGTCTTTCCCGCTCCATCTTGTTAAAAAAGGAGGTAGTTCCGTGAGACCACATGAAGTCATACTCTTCTTGAGTATAGCCACTCCCTCATACTTCTCTCTACACATATTCGATAAAGAGAGTTGTAATGGGAATCAAGAGAGATCAAGAGAAATGTTATGGAAAAATGACAATATGACTCTCCTGAAGAAGGAGTATGAATTATGAGTTAGTAAGGGTTATTATTTTTCCATGAAATTCAAAATATCAAGAAAATAACTTACATCGCCTACAAGTGTCATTATATATGCATATAAATGTCAAAAATTGACAACTATCGATAATCATACTAACACTAGAAAAAATTTTGTTGGTGCCCATGCCAATGCTTTCTCTAATGATAATATTTGACGGCACAAATTTAAAAAACTTGAGATGCTTTTGCTTTCATCTCTTTACTTTTTATTTCAATGGGATCTCTCCCGTATTATTCCTTCTCTCTCTCTCGTGCCTCTCTCACCTCTTTCCCATCCTTCTCTCACCTCTTGTATATTCCTTCCTCACCTCTCCATTTTGCAGATCTTCCATTTCAAGCAAGCAAGGGTTTACTATGTGTTAAGGTTAGAGTTTTTGTTAAGATTTACAAGATTTTTGGATTATTTTAAGTTTTAGTTTTTTTTTTTTTGTTTTGCAAGGTCCTCTTCCCCCTCTTCTCCCTCATTATTTCTCTCATTCTCTCCCTCTTGCAAGTAGGTAAGAGTATCCTATGTGTTAAGGTTAGGTTTTTTTTTTAGCTTTATAGTTTTTTTGGAGATTTTGAGTTTTGGGTTTTTTTTTGGCATAAGCTAATATTTTCTTATTTGTTTTGGTTAGTTTTTTGTTTCTAGGTTGTCTTTTTTGAAGCTTAGAAGCAAGCAAGCTCTCTATGGGTAAGCCTTAAGCACACCATATTTTCATATGACACACCCTCAGGTGGTGTGGGAGCATTTACTTTATTTATTTTGAGCACTACTGGTTTTATACTCTATGCATGCTCTCTTTATGGATGTATAGAGTGATTTATGGCTCAAATTAGTGAAAGGAAAAATTACACAAATAAAATCATGTGGAGTATGTCAAAAATTACACAAATGAAAACATGTTAGGTTCTTTATATTTAAAAATAATTACCAACAAAAGATTGGAAGAAGTTCTAGAGAGGGAACTACTATATAGTACTAAACTAAGTTCAACTATGAGACTAGTTAAAAAATCCAAAGTGTAAGTGTGTCTGGGAGTATACATAGACTATAGAGTATGCATACTCTCTTTAAGTGTATTTAGGAGTATAGTGTATGCATGCTCTCTTAATGTATGCATACAACATCCATGCTCTCTTTAAAAAATCCAAAATGTAAGTGTATTTGGGAGTATAGAGTCTGACCATCCTTGTAGCATCCAATCCTCGAAGCGCCTTGTTGCTTCTTCTTGAGCTCTTCTGGTGATAGCCTCCTAGACCCATCCCATGTGCATGTGTATCCTAAGAACACTTTGTTACAAACCATCCCCTCCTAACATAATTTTGTTCTCAAAATCTAAGGGTGTTCGTGCCTGAAAGTACACATACAAGAGGCTATGTACAAAAGCCCAAAAAATCACACAATCAAGGACATAGATCTCATGCCACCTGGGTCAAAAGGGTAGGTCGTATCTCCCCTCACCAAGAGTGTGCGGCCACCTAGATCAAACGTGAAATAATGCCACTCCACTATCAAAAGGTTATCCATCGACAATACGTGGATCAATCAAAAGGTCAGTGGACTCCCGTGATAATGAGACTAGATAAGCTCCCGCCTGGATCAAAGGGGAATCCAAGGCACTCTGAATCAAAGAAAGTGGTCCTATGATGATCTGGTGCGAATGGAGAGGCTAAGGGACCACAAATGGCAAAGCTAGTCATGTACCCTCCAAGATTAAGCGACTAGGTAAGTCAGACATCAGGGATCCTCAATATCAATGTCATGGTAGCACCAAGGTCGAAGGCAAAACTCGTAAAAGCTCGTCCTCACTCATGACCACAGTGTGAATCCAAAACTCGAGGTATCCACCAAGTAGAATCAACACTCCTACCAGGAATGTGGAATGGTCGTAGCACAGAAGAACCATCGTGTATGCCACGACTGAGATGTGCTATAGGTGCATCAAAATGATGTTCCACATAGTCAGTAACCATGTGCCTAAAGTGACATAGAATGCACCCATAAGAAAATGTCTCAGCCCCAAAGAACATAGGCTCGTGTCAACACTTGTAGGAGCCAAAAGAACATAGCTCAAAGTTGGCATCGTGCAGGATCAAATGTGAACCAATGCCATCATCCACTAAAGTACCACTCGAAGAATCGAAGGCACGATCCACTATGTCAATATGAATAGAAGCACGATCTGAACCATGCACAGCATCCTCAAGTGAAAGATCTTCTATGTGTGCGTGATCCATCAAGATAGAAACATGATCAATAGGATCATTGTAGACCTCATTGTCATCAGTGAAAATGGATAGAGTGTCTACACATGAAAGGTAAATAGAGTCACAATCCTTAGAATCTCCAAGATCACTAAGGTCACCCCTATAGAAATAATCTATACCAATCCATGATGCCCCTATATGATCGAGATCCCAAGACAAATCTATCTCCAATAACAATGGATCTAAGTAGATATCTAGACCAAATGAAAGATCCATATGCATAATCCTCTCTCTCCTACGAGGTCACATGCAATGCCCGACTGCCCAAGTATATGCACTGAACCCAAATGAATGCTGCCAAGTATGCTATGAGAGCTAGGAGAAGAGATAATCATAGTTATATCCATGAATAGAAGATCTAAAAGAGTAGCCTAACTCATCTAGTACTAGAAACACGGGTCTATGCTTCTCATGCACTATCGTATGCTCATCAACATGTGAAGTATCATCTAGCACTAGAAACTCGGGTCTATTTTCATGCACTATTGTATGTCCATCAACATGTGAAGTATCATCATCCCGAATCTCACACACTGCAATGGATGCATCACTAGTCAAGAGCTGATCCCCAAGATAGTCTAATGCATCACTATGATCTACTGGAAGGTAGGTAGACATAGGCGTATCATCAATCACAATGCTTGGATTGCTTGCTTCCATTATCCCTCCCATCAAAATCATGCCCACATGATCTAACTCACACACATCACTACTATCACTATAATCTACTGGAAGGTAGGTAGACATAGGCGTATCATCAATCACAATGCTTGGAATGCTTGCTTCCATTATCCCTCCCATCAAAATCATGCCCACATGATCTAACTCACACACATCACTATCACTATCACTATCACTATCACTATCACTATCACATACATCATAATCATGTGCATATGTGTCAGTGGCATCATGTGCACATGTATCACTATCATCATGTGTATGTGTGCACAATACATCATGTGTATGTGTGCACAATACATCATGTGTATGTGTGTGAGGTACATCAATATCATCACGTGTATCACTATCATCATGTGTATGTGTGTGAGATACATCAATATCATCATATGTATGTGTGCACGATACATCATCATTATCGTCATCTATGTCGATGTCAATGCAGTATACATCCTTAGGAACATAATCACGACTACTCAATCACAAGAATGTAGGACACTCGAATAAGCGACCATAGGATTTATCCCAACTGAGAAAAACTAATCCATCTGCCTCCAAGAAATATCTCAATGACTAACAATACTGAATGTGCCAATCTCTCTCATCATGTAGATGACAAACATGTATAGACAATAAACTCTGCAACTACATCCTCCATCTATAGTCTGAATGTACTATCTCCTCATCACGTGAAATCGATGATGAAGGATCCAATGGTCGAAGTCTAGATTTCCCAAATGTATGCACAAAGTCGGGCAAAAGTGATGCATAATCTGATCATGTCAGGTAACCCACCATGGTATTGCGTACGAACAATCCCAACTAAGAATCTAGCATCACACATGCGTCCCCAATCATCAAGAGTCATAAAGATCATGTCATCGCCAAAGAAAGCAAGGACCATGGTGAGTAGAAGAGGGGTAATGGTAATAAATCATGGCTACGTGTAAGCACTACCCAATGCTCAAAGCATGTGAACAAGGGTTGCAATGCACAATGAACTCACACCATGTGTGAATGCACCCAAACTAAGCACCAATGCATGTGAAAAGAGTACTATGCACCCAAACGTGAAAATAAAGCCCACAATGTGCTAATGCACGTCAACACGCCACATAAAAGCCCTAAGGCATTGGAACAATGTGAAAGAACCACTATGTACTCAAAAGTATACACACATGTATAAGAACCTCAAATGTGTGAGCAACCCTGCAACTCCATAAGGCGTATGAACAAATGTGTAAGAAACTCAAATGTGTGAGCAACCCTCCAACTCCATAAGGCGTATGAACAAACTCCACAAGGTGCATCATAATCGAGTGCCCAACTGGAAGTGGACAAAAGAAAAGATGTGAGCAACGTGGAATATGAAATAGATGGATGAAAGGATATGGGAAGGGTGTGAAAAAAAAATAATTAAGAAAGAAACTTTAGTAAGTTCAAAACTTTGGGGAGAGTGTGAAAAACCTAGATAAGGTGTGGTGGGTGGGTCAAAGACAAAGAAACAAGTGTGAAAAGACCAAGGGAAAAAAAGGGTAGGTCAGAGACAAAGAAACAAGTGTGAAAAGACCAAGGGAGAAAAAAACCTAAAGGTTAAAGCTCAAAAGTTCCCTCACACTGGTGGCCATTCTTCTCCTTTCTTCATAATGTAGCAGCCAATACATGAGAGCTTGATGGTGGATCCTTCACTTTAATAATTCACTTTTTTGACTTCGTGTGATGAGCCTAAGAGGCAATGAAGTTGCTCACTTTTTCTCTTTTTTCCTTTTTTTGTAATTTAAAAAAAATGATGCGTTATGTTACAACTGTCGCCTGTGTGTGCTGACGAATGCTTGCACAGGTTGAAGAAGAGACTGTCGTCTGTGTGTGTGTGCTGAGACGAATGCTTGCAAAGGTCGTACAAGAAACTACTACTTGCAAAGGTCATAGAAGAAACTGCTAGGATACCCAATTGAAGTTGGAATAGGGAGAGAGAGAGAGAGAGAGAGAGAGAGAGAGAGAGAGAGAGACGGTAGGGTTTCATGCACTAATGACACCATCTCTACCTCACTGAGTATTGCTATGATGCCGAATATGAGTCTAACTTGGCATCCGTGTTTTCCCCCCACTCTATCTCTCTTTTTAGTCTATCTACTGTAGAGCTACAATGCTTGTGTACTGAGCTCCTCTATGTAGCTACAATAATGACTGGGTTTTGCTATGCAAAGGAGAACGTCGTCTTGAGGAGCTAAAACCTGAGGTCTTGTTGCGTCTGACAAAGTGTTGAATGCTTGAGCCCTTCTATACTATGCTCTCCCTTAAGTGCTTCTATGTTGTGCTCTACCTTTGTTGATGAAGTGATGAACACTTGCTACAAAGGGCAGTCAAGATTCACCACTCAGCAACGTGCTAAGCTTGTCTACTCGGAAGCTTTCCAAACACTTGTATAGATGAAGGCTACCATTTGCTTCTATTCAAGGGCTATGGTGCTGATTGTTGCTGCAGTCTACTTCTATTCAATGGTTGTGTTACATTTGACCACCTCCCCTGCACACCGATGCAGTAATAATGAGATGGTTGGGACTATTGATGATGATCAGTTTGCAATAGCATGAAGCTTGCACTGTTGTTGTACTGATGGGAATTGATGATGAGTTGCCTTAGCATTAATCTTGTTGAGACTTATTGATGATAAGTTGCCTTAGCATTACTCTTGTTGAGAAATGATCTCCATATGGTCATGTTGTCGAGCCTTTTGGTAGTGTTTCTCAGCCTATCATGTGTAGTGAAGCAGCACATCAAAGCTATATACGAAAGATCTTGTCTTCAAGACGCAATAAAAACCTTGACCTCCTTGGATCTCCTAAACGATCCTCAACCTCAAGCTCTATCAAGGACTTGATCAACTTTGCACACTTCTCGATGGAAACTGCATCAAAATCTTTGTAAATTATTCTTTGTGCTTTGTAAGCTAGGTCTACAGTTTCTTCAAAGTCACTGGTATATCCAGAGCACATGTGCTACCAAATGTTTGCCTTTGGTTTTTGCAAGCATACTTGGAAATTATCTTGCAAACCATTGTCTGAGGGTCACTATAGCTCAATGAAGAAATTGTGTGAGCTTGCTCCACTATTATCAAGAGTTGCTTGGTTATTTATGATGATGTTAGCCTTTGCTTGCTGTTGTTCAAGACCCTTTGATGCTCCCTTGGCTAGCTAGGTTAGAAGACCCCTCCTATGTTGCCTAGCTTGCTTTAAATCCTTGAAGACTATCAATCAATGTTTGGCAGTCTCTACCAACACAACTCAAGCCTTATGGTGTATGAAGCATAATTGCTAGTGCCAATGGTTTGGGTTCAACTCCCAATAAGGCATTCTTGATTAACAACAAATAGTTGCATTAAAAATCCACCTCATAGGACATACATTTAGCAATCTTTATCGTCTCGTAGAAGTGTGTTTAGCATTAATCTTTAAAAGATTAACACTAATCTATGATAAGACCTTACTTTTGCATAATCTAAAAAGATTCAACAATTTCTACACACTTTCTTGCTCAAGAATTGCATCATTTCATTGCTGTTCTTGAAGCTTTCACAATTTCTTTGTAATTCATTATTCTTGAAGCTTTCACAATTCCTTTGAAATTATTATATAATCTTTGTCAAAATTTGTCAAGATTCACTTAATCTTTCACCAAGTATCACTTTCTTTCAATTTGTTGTTAAAAACTTCATTAATCTTGAAGTGCACTAAAAGTTACACTGAAATCTGTTTAAAACTGTAATGAATCTACACTCAGCACAGCACTCTACAACTATACAACAGAAATCCGAGAACTCTACACAGCAATCTGAATATTCTGCGTAGTAATTTGAAAACTCTGCATAGCAATCTGACAGTAATCTAAAAACGTTGCACAGCAATCTTGATATTCTACACAATAATCTGAAAACTCTACACAACAACCTTGATTTTTTACACCACAATCTTCTTCTTGTAATGCTTCTCCAAGAACTTAAGATTTAGGAATCTAGGGTTTAATCTTGAAGAAATTAAGCCTTAAGGATTGATATTTGAAACTGTAGACTCTCTAAGTAAGACAATGGAAGAAAATCACTCAATATTAGATAACTAAAATCTCTACGAACCTTAATTTCAAAAATCAAGATCAAGAAGATCAAGAAGTTCAAGAAATCAAATAATAAAGTGGATTAGGGTTCTAAAAATAGTGATTAATACAAATTTAAAAATGATTAACACAAGTTTCATTGCTAATCTTGTCAAAACAAGAAATTAAAAAATCTAAAAACTATGTAAATTTTAATTTTAAAAATGATTAACACTATGCATGTCTAAAAGCTGAGAAACACTAATCCGAAAATGACTAATCTTCTAATCAAAGCATTAAGATCTAAGCCTAGAGCTTTGATACCAATAATGAAAGAGAGGAACTTCTAGATTAGCTTTGGATTAGCTTAATTAGCTTGGATTAGGGAAAGCTAGAGAGATTAGCACTAAGAAATATGGATTAAAGGGTATCCAAATGGTCAATAGGTCAAAAGGTACAATACTCCTAGAGCACGTGCCTTTCATAGTCCCCAAGGCCCATGTTCCCTAACCCCACATGCAATATACTCTATGCATAATACTATGTAAAATATTATTATGCATAATAATATGCAAAATATTTTTATAAAGTATATTACATAGACTTGCATAGAATCTTATGCATAAGACTATTGTTGCAAAGACTCTATGCATAATACTCTTTACATAGTATTATGCATAATACTATGCATAAGACTATTCTCATAGAGTCATATGTATATACTCTTGTAAGACTATGCAATAGAATCTATGCATAATACTATTTTGAAAACATTGAAACAAAGTTTTCCTAAGCACCCTAGGATGCAGTAGAAAAGAGGCTAGTTGTGAAGGTATGGAGATCTTTCACACTTGTTACTAACGATTTAGACTTAGTTTTTTTTACCCAAAATTGCCCGCAGAGTAGGTATCAACATCGATATAAGTGTAGGGTACGAACATTTTTACCGACACTACCTCTTATCAAATCATCGATGTATGTATCAGGCAACATCGATGTCCATCGGATGAAAATACTAATGCAAATATCAATACTATTTTTTTAGGTAGAATGGGATAGATTAGGACAATTTGTCCTAATCTGTCCACAATACCTAGCTAGATATTTTAGCTATAAACACGTTAAAGAACCATATGAGGGAGTTCATTACTTTGGAAATTTATCTTTCAATATACGTTTTGGTGTATATTCAGCATACCAAATCCAAAGTGAAATGTTAACATATACTTGTATTCAAGATTTTGTAACTCGTTGATATTAAGAAACCTCATAGAGATGATCAAAGAACACAAAAGCAAATCTTACAAACACTATAAAATATCGTATTACAAAATTTGAGAAAATCTTGGTACTTTCATAATTTTAAAATTTGTACACATCATTGTCTTATAAAAAAAATATGAATAGAGCTAGCGCTCTTACAAAATATATGAGCATAGCTCTTATAAAAAATTATAAGCATGTATAAACAAAAGGCCTATGTAAGAGCTACTCGTCGTCGTGGTGATCATCACACCCAGTGCATCCTCTCACTTCCACATCATTGTGTGGCTCCTCTGGAGGCCCTTGCATGAATAGAACCATAAGTTTTATGCTAGCAAACCATAAGTTTTATGCTAGCAAACCATAATTTATATGCTTGATGATGTTATATACTTAGTTTATGATGTGGACCCAATTGAGCTCGTGTCTTTCCTGCTCCATCTTGTTAAAAAAGGAGGCAGTTTTGTGAGATCACATGAAGTCATACTCTTCTTGAGTATAGCCACTCCCTAATACTTCTCTCTACACATATTCGATAAAGAGAGTTGTAATGGGAATCAAGAGAGTTCAAGATAAATGTTATGGAAAAATGACAATATGACTCTCTTGAAGTAGGAGTATGAATTATGAGTTAGTAAGGGTTATTATTTTTCCATGAAATTCAAAACATCAAGGAAATAACTTACATCGCCTACAAGTGTCATTATATATGCATATAAATGTCAAAAATTGACAACTATCGATAATCATACTAACACTAGAAAAAATTTTGTTGGTGCCCATGCCAGTGCTTTTTCTAATGATAATATTTGACGGCACAAATTTAAAAAACCTGAGATGCTTTTGCTTTCATCTCTTTACTTTTTATTTCAATGAGATCTCTCCCGTATTATTCTTTCTCTCTCTCGTGCCTCTCTCACCTCTTTCCCATCCCTCTCACCTCTTGTATATTCCTTCCTCACCTCTCCATTGCAGATCTTCCATTTCAAGCAAGTAAGGGTTTACTATGTGTTAAGGTTAGAGTTTTTGTTAAGATATACAAGATTTTTGGATTATTTTAAGTTTTAGGTTTTTTTGTTTTGTTTTGCAAGGTCCTCTTCCCCCTCTTCTCCCTCATTATTTCTCTCATTCTCTCCCTCTTGCAAGTAGGTAAGAGTATCCTATGTGTTAAGGTTAGGTTTTTTTTTAGCTTTATAGTTTTTTTATAGATTTTGAGTTTTGGGTTTTTTTTGGCATAAGCTAATATTTTCTTATTTGTTTTGGTTAGTTTTTTGTTTCTAGGTTGTCTTTTTGTTGAAGCTTAGAAGCAAGCAAGCTCTCTATGGGTAAGCCTTAAGCACACCCTATTTTCATATGACGCACCCTCGACGGGTGGTGTGGGAGTATTTACTTTATTTATTTTGAGCATTACTGGTTTTATACTCTATGCATTCTCTCTTTATGGATGTATAGAGTGATTTATGGCTCAAATTAGTGAAAGGAAAAATTTATGGCTCAAATTAGTGAAAGGAAAAATTTATAGAGTGATTTATGGCTCAAATTAGTGAAAGGAAAAATTACACAAATAAAATCATGTGGAGTATGTCAAAAATTACACAAATGAAAACATGTTAGGTTCTTTATATTTAAAAAGAATTACCAACAAAAGATTGGAATAAGTTCTAGAGAGGGAACTACTATATAGTACTAAACTAAGTTCAACTATGAGACTAGTTAAAAAATCCAAAATGTAAGTGTGTCTGGGAGTATACATAGACTATAGAGTAAGCATACTCTCTTTAAGTGTATTGAGGAGTATAGAGTATGCATGCTCTCTTAATGTATGCATACAACATCCACGCTCTCTTTAAAAAATCCAAAATGTAAGTGTATTTGGGAGTATAGAGTATGCATGCATACTCTTTATGTATGCATAGAGTATGCTTGCTTTGTATGCATGCATACTCTTTATATGCATGTATAGATCATTTATAAAGTAAGCATACTCTTTATGTATATAGAGAGCATGCATGCATAGAGTATGCATACATAGAGCATACATAGAGTATGTAGGCTCTATGCATGCGTAGGACGTAGACCATGCATACTCTTTATACGTGTATACTCTATGCATAGAGCATGCATACTCTATGCTCTATCATACTCTATGCATGCATAAAGCATGCTCTATGCTCTTTATGTATGCATAGAGAATAGAGCACAGACTATGCATACTCTTTATGCATGCATAGACCATAGAGCACGGAGTATGTATGCTCTTTATGTTATGCATAGAGAGCAGAGCATGCATACTCTTTATGTATGTATAGAGCATGCATACACTTTATGCATGCATACTCTGTATGTATGTATAGAGCATGCATACGCTTTATGCATGCATAGACCATAGAGCATGCATACAATTTATGTATGTACAGAACATGCATACTCCTTATGCATGCACGGAGCATAGAGCACGCATACTCTTTATTCATAGAGCATGCAGCATATCGAGCATGCATAGACCACGTACACTATTTATGAAGAGAGTATGCATGGTTTACACACGCATAGTCGTCATTTTTCAAAGTTTTAGATTTTCAAAGTTTGCATAAGCTAATGTTTTCTTGTTTATTTTCGTTGGTTCTTTGTTTCTAGGTTGTCTTTGTTGTTGAGACTGAAAAGAAAACAAGCTCTCCACAAGCAAACAAGCTCTCTATGGATAAGCCTTAAACACACCATATTTTCATATGACGCACTACTAGTACTGTGAGATCATTTACTTTATTTATTTTATGCATGCATAGTCTTTATGTATATAGAGAGCATGCATACTCTTTGCGTGTAGTATAGAGCATAGAGTATGCATGCATAGAGTATGCATGCATAGAGCATGCAGTCTTTATATTTTCATAGAGCATAGAGAATAGACTATGTATGCATAGAGAATACAACATGCATACTCTTTGCGTGCATAGAGCATAGAGAATAGACTATGTATGCATAGAGTATACATGCATGCATAGAGCATAGAGCAGACATACAAAATGCATGCTCTATGCATACATAGAGCATACATTATGCTCTATGCATACATAAAGCATACATTATGCATAAATTATAGAGCATGCATAGATTATTAGCCTAATTAGCCTAGATTAGGGAAAGCTACAGAGATTGGTACTAGATAGATGAAAGAAAGGAACTTCTAGATTAGCCTAATTAGCTTGGATTAGGGAAAGCAAGAGAGATTGGCACTAAGGAATATGGATTAAAAGGTATCCAACAAGTGTGAAAAGACCAAGGGAAAAAAGGGGTGGGTCAAAGACAAAGAAACAAGTGTGAAAAGACCAAGGGAGAAAAAAACCTAAAGGTTAAAGCTCAAAAGTTCCCTCACACTGGTGGCCATTCTTCCCCTTTCTTCATAAGCTAGCAGCCAATACATGAGAGCTTGATGGTGGATCCTTCTCTTTTATAATTCATTTTTTTGACTTTGTGTGATGAACCTAAGAGGCGATGAAATTGCTCACTTTTTCTTTTTTTTTCTTTTTTTGTAATTTTAAAAAAAATGATGCGTTATGTTACAACTGTCACCTGTGTGCTGACGAATGTTTGCACATGTTGTAGAAGAGACTATCCTCTGTGTGTGTGTCTACTGGTGGCAAATTCTCACAAAGGTCATACAAGAAACTACTACTTGCAAAGGTCGTAGTAGAAGAAATTGCCAAGACACCCAATAAAAATGGAATAGGGAGAGAGAGAGAGAGAGAGAGAGAGAGAGAGAGAGAGAGAGAGATGGTAGGGTTTCATGCACTAATGAAACCATCTCTGCCTCACTGAGTATTGCTATGATGCCGATTATGAGTCTAACTTGGCATCCGCTTTTTCCCCCCACTCTTTCTCTCTTTTCAGTCTGTCTACTGTATAGAGCAAGATCAAGAAGTTCAAGAAATCAAACAATAAAGTGGATTAGGGTTCTACAAATAGTGATTAATACAAATTTAAAAATGATTAACACAAGTTTCATTGCTAATCTTGTCAAAACAAGAAATTAAAAAATCTGAAAACTATGTAAATTTTAATTTTAAAAATGATTAACACTAATCATGATTAAGAAAATACGTCTGAAAACTGAGTTAACAGTAATCCAAAAATGATTAATCTTCTAATCAAAGCATTAAGATCTAAGCCTAGAGCTCTGATACCAATGAAAGAAAGGAACTTCTAGATTAGCTTTGGATTAGCTTAATTAGCTTGGATTAGAGAAAGCTAGAGAGATTAATACTAAGAAATATGGATTAAAAGGTATCCAAATGGTCAATAGGTCAAAAGGTACAATACTCCTAGAGCACGTGCCTTTCATAGTCCCCAAGGCCCATGTTCCCTAACCCCACATGCAATATACTCTATGCCTAATACTATGTAATATATTATTATGCATACTAATATGCAAAATATTCTTATAAAGTATATTACATAGACTTGCATAGAATCTTATGCATAAGACTTGCATAGAATCTTATGCATAAGACTATTGTTGCAGAGACTCTATGCATAATACTCTTTACATAGTATTATGCATAATACTATGCATAAGACTATTCTCATAGAGTCATATGTATATACTCTTATAAGACTATGCAATAGAATCTATGCATAATACTGTTTTGAAAACATTGAAACAAAGTTTTCCTAAGCACCCTAGGATGCAGTAGAAAAGAGGCTAGTTGTGAAGGTATGGAGGTCTTTTACCAAAAATAAAGAGAGCCCGAGGAAGATCATAAAAACCTGGAAAAAAATGACATGCACATGAGAGGGTACATAAGCTATACATGCATGCATACATAGCTTCATTTTAGAAATCATGGATACAAAAAGAAAAATGATCTTAGATTTGGAGCATAGAATCGTATATATAAGAGATATCACATAGAATCTTATGCATAAGACCATGCATAAGATTGTGCAAAGAGTCTTATGCATAAGGCTATGTGTAGAGTATTATGCATAAACTCTTATGCATAAGACTATGCATAGACTCTATGTATAATACTGTTTACATATAGTATTATGCATAACACTATACAAAAGACTCTTATGCATAAGACTATGTGTAGAATCTTATGCATAAGACTATGTATAGACTATACATAGAGTCTATTGATAATGGTGTTTAATTAGTGTGGCGTATGCATAGAGGCCATGAGGAAAAAACATATACATGAGACTATGCAATGGACTCTATGCATAATACTTTGTAAAAGAAAATTATGAAATAAGGGTTATTGCATCATAGCCTTATGCATAAGACTATGCAATAGACTCTATGCACAGAGTTTTACGCATAAGATTATGCAATGTAAAAGACTCCTATACATAGACTCTTATGCATAGAGTTGTATGCATAGTCAGAGCATAGAGTCCTATCCATAAGACTATGCTATAGATTCTATGCAAGGAGTCTTATGTATAAGACTCTTATGCATAGACTCTTTACATAGTCAGAGATAGAGTCTTGTGCATAAGACTATACTATAGACTCTATGCATAGAGCCTTATGCAATAAGACTATGCTTATGCATAGACTATGCAATAGAGTCCATGCATACAACCTTGTGTATAGACTATGCAATAGAGTCCATGCATAGAGCCTTGTGCATAGAGTCCATGCATAGAGCCTTGTGCATAGAGTCTAAAACCAATAGTGTATAAAACAAATTGCTCTCATAACACCTCATGGTATTTCATAAGAAAATATTTTATTTTTAAGGCTTACCCATAGAGAGCTTGCTCACCTGCTTCTAAGCTTCAACAAACAAAACTTAGAAATAAAGAACTAAAATAAGCAAGAAAACATCAGCTTATGCATGCTGGAACCAAAGAACCTAGGTTTGAGAGTATACATGCTTATACATTCTCCCAATACTAAAATAACAAACTCCTAAGCACTCACGAGTGCAACAAAACCATAGCCATGATAAGAAAAGATAATGCAAAAGACAGTCTCTTATTTGTCGGTAGATAAGTTGGCTGTCTAAAATGTGGTGCCAAACCTAAGAGAAAAAACTTACAAAACTCAAAACTCAAAATCTTTTTAAAAAAAGCCTACAAAACTTGAAAAAAAAAAACCTAACCCTAACACATAGAGAACCCTAACCCTAACACATAGGAAACCCTTAGCTTACAAGGGAGAGAATGAGGGTTTAGGGTTGAAAGGGCTTGCACAAGAGAAGAGGGAGAAGAGAAGCCAGCAAAACTTTTAAAAAACCCAAAATTCAAAATCCAAAATAAAATACAATATTAAAAAAATCCTAACCCTAACATCTAGGGTTAGTTGAGAGGGCCTGCACAACAGAAGAGGGAGAAGAGAAGCATTTCAAAAATAGAATATTGAAAAGGGGAAAAAGAGGAGAATTGTTCTCGGTTTTATGTTTCTCCACCTTCAGTATAAGTGAATGTATAATTTATCTAAAGTTGGTATATGCATCAGTAAAAGCATCGATATATATGTCAATATATGCATTAGTAAAAGCATCGCTATATGTGTCGATATATGCATCAAATTCTAATGCTTTTACCGATGCTGCGACTTATTCTTTGGATGCTTAATACTAGAAATTAATTGTTGGGGTATTGACCGTGGGGTATTGACCGACCAACAAAATGTAGCTATATATATCATGCATCTTATTTTTCCATCAAGCTATTGTGATCCTCTCTCTCTCTCTCTCTCTCTCTCTCTCTCTCTCTCTCTCTCTCTCTCTCTATATATATATATATATATATATATATATATATATATATAATGGAGCATGTTTCAATACTTCATCTTCAAAAAGATTGAGTAGTTAGTAGAGAGAGTACAGTGTCCTTGCACACATTGCAAGTACTTAATTAGAATGGTATGTCAAACCACCATCCAACATGTTGAATGATAAGGAGATTTTGATAGATCCATATTGCAACACATAGGAAACTGCGATTTGGTAAGTTAATAGCTCTCTCTCTCTCTCTCTCTCTCTCTCTCTCTCTCTCTCTCTCTCTCTCTAATGGAGCATGTTTCAATACTTCATCTTCAAAGACTCAGTATTTAGTAGTAGAGAGAGTACAGTGTCCTTGCACACATGCAAGTATGGTACGTCACCACCATCCAACATGTTGAATGATAAGGAGATTTTGATAGATCCATATTACAACACATAGGAAACTGTGATTTTGTAAGTTAATAGCTCTCTCTCTCTCTCTCTCTCTCTCTCTCTCTCTCTCTCTCTCTCTCTCTCTCTCTCTCTCAATCAATCAATCAATCAATCAATCATTATATCTACTTAGGATGCCGATGATATAGACTACATGTGAGTACAACCCAATCTGGCAGTATAATCAAGGCACTATAAGTGATGCACAATGAGAGACGAAGTTCAATCAACACCCACAGAAGAACCAAGAGAATAGCACCCAGTTCAAGACACATACATTTATCGAGGAGCCACATATAATACAAGAAGAAGGGATAGAAAACATGAGTGTTGCATTCTTTGGAGACAAAGAACTTTATGAAAGACATATTGATAGAAAAATTTGAAGCATGAAATATGGCATTAACCCCTTGTACAAGAGGGATCGAGAACATCTAAGTTGTGACCTTTTCTTTCATTGCTTAATTTACAATCTATTTATGGTTGGTCAAACACAAGTGTCTCTACATTATTCAAGCTGTTGAAATTTATAATATTACGTAAGGAGAGCTCTATGGTCGAAGACATGAGATGAGGTAAAGAAGATGTTAAGTTCACGGGCATGGACTACAATAGTATACACACATTCCCAAAAGATTATGTGCCATTTCATGGAGAGTATGAACAATTGTTTACATGCTCAAATGTAATGCTCATATATATAGGCAAGATTATCGAGGTGGAGCCATTCCTTGCAAGATTTTAAGCTGTTATCTAATAATCCTAAGTATAATACACATGTTTAAGAGCAAATCCATCGTAGAGCTAATGACATGGCATGTTAGAATTCCACATATGGTATCTTGAGGATTCTCAAGGAGGAGTCTCAATACATACATCTTGGTCTAGCAACGAATGGAATTAATCCATCCACATCCTGGAGTACATGGCTAGTTTGATATTATAAACTACAACATTCCGCCATGGTTGACCATTAAAAAGGGGCTGCTTGGTCTACTAATACCTAGAAAGTATAAAGTGAAAGACATCATCCACATCATTAAAAAGGGGCTACTAATACCTAGAAAGTATAAAGTGAAAGACATCATCCACATCATGGAGTACATGGCTAATGGTATTGGTATTGGTAGATTACAACATTTTCCCATGGTTGACCGTTAAGAAGGGGCATCTATTGCTTGGTCTACTAGTACCTAGAAAGTATAAAGTGAAAAACATGGATGTGTATTTAGTAGCATTAATATATGAGCTCTAAATGTTATGAGAAATCATTCCTATATACGTATATATAAGTGATCTAATTGTAGGTTAGCCAACATACATAAAGGGAATATTGATGTGGACCATACATGACTTTCCAAGCTATGGCAAGTGTTGAAAGATCCCTGCCCCCTCCGCGCAACAAAATCGGGGGTGCTAGCAACAGAAGTAGCACTTCTTGCGCAAGGCAGAGCCTCTCACTCGGGGCCTCGCCCACAGATATTCGGACAAGAGACTAATTCCTCGATTATTCCAAAACCAAACCCGGAAAAACTTCCCTCGCCCAGAAAGCATAGGCGATTCCTCCATGATATTTTTATTCTGACATAGTCAAGAGCCTTAACTAACCAAACTGATCCGACCGAACTCGTAAAGTCACATGGTCAAATCAAGGAAGAGACTTGCACTTGGATCATAGAGACCATTTCTTTTTTCCTCATCAAGAGGCACAGCCGTTGATTCTTTTCCATAGAACAAAGACTATCCACAGGATTTACTTCATCTATCGTACCATAACAGAATTGAGTCTCATTTTAGGGATCCATCAGTCCAGCCTAACCCCATCCAGTCCCATGGGTTAGCCAACCGCCCAACCACTGTAGTGATAGGATCCATTTAGGAATTTGGTTATATTTTGCCCCGGGTACTAGGGAAAAGAGTTCTCAGGTCCCTAGCTGGCGCTTCATGGAAACTTCAAGATAGTCACACCACTTACACACCCAATATGAAATTGCCTGTTTCACAGATTCAGCTGTCTTTAAAACAATCTTTTAATGAAACCGTAGTATCACTGATCATAATCCTCCAAAATATCTGGTTGAATTCTAATTTCCAATCATTCTTTCATTGGTGTACATATGGCATCATTGGCAACTTGAATGCTCACCACCTGTCCACTCAGGGGCCTTTTCAATAGTTCCTAGCTCATAGTACCCGAAAATATATTCACTTATAAAAATCCAAATGGACTCTCTGTTGAAGATCAATAAGATCAACCAACAGATCCATATAAAAGAGCCATGGACTCATCCGTTGAGGACCAGCAAGGTCAATCAACCAGATCCATGCCCAAGTTCAGAAAATAACTCTAACACCTTGTTCTATTTTCTTCCTCAGTGCACATGTGGGTATCTTCGACCACCTAGAGCCCGAGCACCTTATGGTCAGCACCCTCTAAGCTACTTCGCAGGTCACCTAGCGCTTCACTCATAGGCCGCTTCCTTGGTCCCTCATCCACCGTACTGGAAGCTCACCATTTAAATCGAACCGAGACTAGTCAAGACCTCGGCCGACCTTGCTACGTGAGATGTCCTCCGTTGACTCTCCACCATCAACTATTGCAATTTTATCACCCACGACCTTATTCACAAGATGGTCAAAATGCTTCCCAACATTCTTGTCATTTAAAAACATGTCATAATTTAAATACAGTTTCTAACAAACTCTCATCTTTCCACATTGTTCCACATCATTTCTCGTTATTCCACATTCTTCTACATCAATTCACATTGCATAATCCACATCCAATCATATGTATTCCCATCGTCCTTCATCCATTCTCATCTAGTCACATCATATTACATCTCATCACATCTATCCTCATCACATCTCATCCATTCACATCTACCCATACCCATATCGCATCACATCACATCCATTCACATTGCATCTCATCCATTCACATCTATCTCGATTTACATCACATCACATCTCATCCATTCACATCTATCTCGATTCACATCACATCACATCTCATTCATTCACATCTATCCCGATTCACATCACATCACATCCATTTCACATCACATCACATCCATTCACATCACATCTCATTCATTCACATCTATGCATATCCATATCATATCACATCACATCCATTCACATTGCATCTGATCCATTCACATCTATCTCGATTCACATCACATCACATCACATCCATTTCACATCACATCATATCTCATCCATTCACATCACATCATATCTCATCCATTCACATCTATTTACATCACATCACATGTGATCCATTCACATCTCATCACATCCATTCACATTCATCTCATTCATTACATCCACATCACATCACATACATCCCATCCACATTACATCACGTCCACATCTCATTCTCATCCATTTACATCACATCACTTCCTTTCACATATCATCACATCTCATTCTCATCCATTTACATCACATCACTTCCTTTCACATATCATCACATCTCAATCTCATCTCCGACTAAGGATCTATTTATAGGTGAGGGAGACCACTAACCAAGTCCAACTAGGTTCTAGAATTTTCCAGGTTCAGTTTGACTCAATTTGGACAAGATTTGGACCAGTTTGACTCAATTTGGACATGATTTGGACCAGTTTGGCTCCCTTTTTTATTTGGTTTGATCCAGGAGAGAGGAGAGATAAAAATATCATAATTTTTTTGAAATAAAAACCCTTCCACATGTGTGAAATAGGTGCCTACCTCAAGAGTCTCCCTCTCCTTACCAAGGTGTCAAAAATGCATCATTATTTTAAAATATCTTGTTTTTTTAGTAATATATCATAGTTTTTAACTAATAAACCTTGTACTCAGTCAACTCTTCATGTTATGTGAGCATCTACTTTTTTTTGGGTATTTTCTTTTATTTTTTTGGATTTATCTCATCCCCACACTTGGATTAATCCAATTGGCCTATTGGAACCTTACTTGGACCATAATCTAAAAATTTCTGAAAATGTAGTGAGATTGACACATACGCGCAATTTTTCATTCCTATCTACATTCACCTTGAATAGCACATATTTGGTGGTACCATTTTGTAACAAAATAAAGATATCCAACATTGAATTATCTCTATGGTGCTCAATGCAAAAGGCTACTAGCTTCCTCCTAGAAAGCTCTTCTACTTAAACACATGCCTTCTCTATCAATAGCCCTCTCTGATAAATTTGATATTGCTTCACCATCAAAGAAACATGCTCCTATCTCCAACACAATAACCTCGTAGTCAAAAACCATTCCATATCCCACCAATCATGTTAACACCAACAACAAAGATCAAATCTTCTTTTAACCCAGCACAACCCTTAACATCAACAAAGGGTATAGAGCCTCTAACAACTTCCATTGCTAATCAAAACGTATCCTCTATTTATGTTGGTGGTAGTCCCTCATGATGAAGCCTCTATAATAAAATTCCACTAGTAAAATTAAGACATTATCTATGTTGGAATTCCTCTCTACTCTAAGAACCCTTCTTTGATCAGCCTCACCAACAAAGGAGTTAAAGATCTACATTACCAAAACTTTGTCATCGACAGTCTCTTTGTAAACATCCCAAAGGTGGTGATGTGACAACATTGAAGGCCATCAATGTAAGTAACAAAGTTAAATCCACTGATGACGTGACCTCAACGTCGTCACCCCTCTATTAGACCCAAGCCTCATCATCAACAACACTTACCCAAACCCACAAAAACACCAATTCTTCCTCACAAGCTCATGCAAAGAAGGGTACCAAACCTTCAACTCCTCCACCAAAGAAGATAACTCCACCATGGAAATCATTGTCTAGATATCTACAAAGTATCAAAAGATGGGTGAAAAATAGATGTTTGTAGTTTAAGCCTACTATGAGGGTGGTAATCCAATTTGGCTACCTTGCTAGGGTACCCACAAAATCTCAATTAACAACCTTTACCAACTCAAATGTTACGGGTTCCAAAGAACTTATGGGATACTATGAGGGTAATAATGAAGTGTGGGTTCTATAAAATCTATAAGACCCCCTAAGACTACACTAAAGAAAAAACCTTAACATTAAAGGTATCAATTCCTAATCCAAAATTTAGTAAAGATGGGTGTCTACACACCTTAACAATAAAGGCACCAACTCCTAATCCTAAAGGTTTAGGAAAGATGGGTGCCTTAAAACCTCAAGAGTGAAGTCATCAACTCCCAATCCAAAAGATTTAGGAAAGATAGGTGCCCACACTGCCTACTCTAAGTTCAAGGGTATCATGAAGGCAATTCCTTCATACAATTACCTAAAGAAATTAGTAAAAATAAATCCTCGACACCAACCTCAGTAAAAATAAGTCTCACATGATGGTGTGGAGGACAAAGCAACAATAATCAACCCACAAGAACTCACCCAAAAATTAAGTGCACCAAAGAGGCCAAAGCAAAATCACGTAATCCACAAGAACTCTCCCAAAAAACAAGAACTCACCCAAAAATTAAGTGCACCAAAGAGGCCAAAGCAAAATCACGTAATCCACAAGAACTCTCCCAAAAATTAAGGAGCCAAAAGAACCTTTCTTGCACTCAACTCCTTAATATGGGCAACCAATGAGTAAACTTTCCTACTACCTCACTCAATGCAACAAGGGCAACTAACATGTAACTTTCATACTACCTCTCACCAGTTGATGAGCGGCACTCCAAGCTTTCATACTACCTCTCACCACTTGATAAGAGCGGCACTCCAAGCTTCAATATCCCTGCCTATTCCATTCATATTGGGAGTTGTGACCAAGCACATAATGTACATTACTCCACTATTTTAATCCAATACCATATATTGCAAAAAGCACACATAATAACCTTCTCTCTCAATAAGGAGATCACTTAAACCACAAGTCCATAAACAATAGTAGATCGAATAAGGATCACTCAACAATAACTTACCAAGCTCCTAAATCACCCATAGCCACCATATCAATGGGCAAGCTAATTAGCTTGTCATTCTTCATTTCAACTAGCCACTCCATGAGTGCTCCATGAGTAAACACAACAATTTACTCATGCACTAGAAGAAGAACATCAAACTTCATAAGTACCATAGCCTAATAACATCCTTCCAGATACATCTCTAGATGGGGGAGCTATGGTGGGTGGGAGCCTTCTACTAGTCCATGGTATAACCCATTGCCTAGATTTCCCTTGAAAGGTGAAAGCACAACAAGTTTTCTTTACTATTACCACTACTTCATACTCTATTTGGCAATGTAAACCTTGCCAATAACAAAACACCTCAACAACAACCTCTTCATCTAGCCTCGCAAACTTGATTCAACTTCTCTAGGTATTGCAATAATGGGATCTTCATTTCCATCAAATTTGGTCATCATCCTTAAGATGTATTGGCTTTGTTTTCACAGCCAGACACATCAATAGTTTGAATAAGTCACTTTCATGCACTTGACTATATATCTTCTTGTAAGTTTACTTAAATGCACTTCAAAAAAAAAGCACATGGGATAATTAATTCAGGGACATGTCCTCATCAAGTTTAGTCTTCAAGTTCAATTAACATCAATCTTGTAGTAGGGAAAGCATCGATAAAGAAGTTGCCATCTTATAGGTTAGTTTCAATTAACTACGAGAAATCAAGATTCACCATCTTGTTATGATGATCATTAGGGTAATTTGGGCTCCGAATAGGCCCTTTAAGGGCTTTCTCTCTCTTCCTGGAATCTAGAAAAAGTGTAAAAATAATATTCTTATATTGGGTTTCTCTCTCTTCTTTTAGAATCTAAATTCACCTTTTTCCATATTTTCTAAATAGATTCAATGCTTATTTTATTCTAATGTGCTTAAATTCCATGTAACTTCAACCACCACTGTGAGTCAAAATTCATAAATGTGAAAACCTAGTACTCTATAAAGAAAACAAGCACGAGAATACTTCTGACATAATTAACTATGTAACTTCAAGTACAACATGGAATTCAAAGATTTTAATCGAAAAAAGTGACGTTTAAAAAAAACTCAAATTTATCTTGAAGCAAACTTAGTATTCTGAAAATGTTTTTTTTTCTAGCACATATAAACACGCTTAAGTTCTATTCTAGTGCATTTTCATGAAGTTATGGTAGTTGTTGTTAAGGAGAGTTTTCCTCATTTAATACGGGCATGAGTTTTTAAAAAAAATTGATTACTTAGTTGATGGCTTGAGTGGAAACATTAATGAAGTAAAACATTACCTTATAGTATTTTGATACAACTTTTAAATTAAATTGTATGTACCTCAAACAACGTGAGAGAGCTATTCAGTAACATGAATGCAACCTTTCCTCTTCTAGCCCAGCCTCCATTTGAATTTCCCTCCATTCAAATCTTCAATCTCTCAAGAAAGCCTCTAAGATTTCACCTGAATTTCCTCTTTCTTCACATACTATTTATTCATGGACAACAAGGAAGAAAGATTTGATTTTTTTGTGCCAAGTGAAACCAAAAAGTCATATTGCCTTTATTGATTTTCTATACCCAATTCCTCCACTGCCTAAGAAGTTTTGTTTCATTAAGAAGTGTTGCTACAATGCTTAATGGAGGTATGGATATGTTTAGAGGGAATTAATTTTATGTTATTTGAAATGCAAGTGCCTGAAACTAATGATAGTGTTTTACTACACTTATATTTTTGCAAAGAAAGGAGTTAATTACAATTTCAGTATTGTTTTATGGTTTGTAGAACATCAGAAACAATTCTAAGAAGTGATTTATAAATGTGGACCTGGATGATGAGTATGCTCCTCTCTATATGAGAACAGAGGCTTCTAAGGTCAACCCTTATGTAGTGCAACAGGCCAGGAAATTAGGGAGAAAGCATGTTGATACATATGGCTAAAGGGATCAATTTACCCACCTAATCCCTCAACCCAACAACCACCTAAAATTTCATGAATAGCAATTAATAGGATCTTCTAATGTAGAAGGCCCATTGGAATGAGAAGGTTTTAGAAAAATTCTTCTACAACTAAGACACAAAGTTCAAGCCTCTATAAATATCTTCTTAAAAGATTTCCAAGTGGTTGGATCTCATCCACTCATCTTCAGTCCTATCCACCAGTTGGCAACAAGCTACTTTTTTATGAAGTTGAATATGAGATACAAAAGGGATTGTATTTCCTTAAATTCCAGTATGTAGTTTAAACTTCTCTCCATCCTCCTATTGGCTAACAAGTCTTACTGATCATCCCAATGAGACTATATGAAAATGCAAGAAAATTCTTCAATATCAAGATGATATGTGTTCCTTGGTTTTTTTGCAACAACCTAGCAATGTTAAAGGTATAAAATAGTTTTACTTACTTGACAAAGAGACATGTTGGGGCCTTCTCTCAGATAGTGACCCCTCAACCTCTTACACATAGATTCCCAACTTTTTATTTCTATTAAGTTAAATTTGAATTCATATTTTGATAGAGCATGAAAAATTGAGCACTTTTACTTTTTATAGCTCGTCAACTCGAGCTACGGATCAAAGGTTATGGTCATTTCTTTAACACCCTTGACAAAGTCACTACAAAATGATTTGGGACATCCAACAAGATTATGACCATATAGTTGCCTTCTTGTAGTGATGCTACTTTATTTTCACACATAAGTTCTCCATAATATAATATGACACCGTTTCTTTCACACCCTTAAGAAAGTCACTACAAAGAGATTTGGGACATCCAATAAGATTGTAACCTTCTAATCGCCTTTTAGTGATTCTACCTTATTTTCACACAAAAGTGATCCATAATGTAATATGACACCATTCCTTTAACACCCTTAAGAAAGTCACTACAAAGCGATTTGGGACATCCAACAAGATTGTCACCATCTAATCACCTTGTAATAGTGATTCTGCTTTGTTTTCACACATAAGTTCTTTGTAATGTAATATGACACCATTTCTTTGTCACCCTTGAGAAAGTCACTACAAAGCGATTTGGGACATCCAACAAGATTGTGACCATATAATCACCTTGTAGTGATTCTACTTTATTCTCACACAGAAGTTCTCCACATAATGTAATATGACCCCATTTCTTTGACACCCTTGAGAAAGTCACTACAAAGCAATTTGGGACATCCAAGAAGATTGTGACCATCTAATCACCTTGTAGTGATTCTACTTTATTTTCACACAGAAGTTCTCCATAATGTAATATGACACCATTTCCTTGACACCGATCAGAAAGTCACTATAAAGCAATTTGGGACATCCAACAAGATTGTGACCATCTAATAGCCTTGTAGTGATTCTTCTTTATTTTCACACAAAAGTTCTCCATAATGTAATATGACAACATTTCTTTGACACCCTTGAGAAAGTCACTAACAAAGTGATTGAGGAAATTCAACAAGATTGCGACCATCTAATCGCCTTGTATCGATTCTACTTTATTTTCACACAAAAGTTCTCCATAATGTAATATGACACCATTTCTGTGACACCCTTGAGAAATTCACTTCAAAGCGATTTGGGACATCCAACAAGATTGTGACCATCTAATCGCCGTAATGCTTCTGCTTTATTTTTACACATAAGTTTTCCATAATATAATATGATACCTTTTCTTTGACACCTTTGAGGAAGTCACTACTACAAAGTGATTTGGGACATCCAACAAGATTGCGACCATCTAATCACCTTGTAGTGATGCTGCTTTATTTTCACACATAAGTTCTCCGTAATGTAATATGACACCATTTCTTGAACACCCTTGAGAAATTCACTACAAAGCGATTTGGGACATCCAACAAGATTGTGACCATCTAATCGCCTTGTGGTTATGCTGCTTTATTTCATACATAAGTTCTCAGTAATGTAATATGACACCATTTCTTTGACACCCTTGAGAAAGTCACCTACAAAGCAATTTGGAACATCCAACAAGATTGCAACCATCATCTAATCGCCTTGTATAGTGATATTCCTTTATTTTCACACATAAGTTCTCCATAATATAATATGGCACCATTTATTTGACACCCTTAAGAAAGTCACTACAAAGCGATTTGGGACATCCAACAAGATTGCGACGACGGACTAAACGCCTTATAGTGATTCTGCTTTATTTTCACACATAAGTTCTCCATAATGTAATATGAAACCATTTCTTTGACACCCTTGAGAAAGTCACTACAAAGCGATTTAGGACATCCAATAAGATTGCGACGACCATCTAATCACTTTGTAGTGATTCTGCTTTATTTTCAGACATAAGTTCTTCATAATGTAATATGACACTATTTGACACCCTTGAGGAAGTCACTACAAAGCGATTTGGGACATCCAACAAGTTTGTGACCATCTAATCACCTTTTAGTGATGTTGCTTTATTTTCACACATAAGCTCTTTGTAATGTAACATGACACCATTTCTTTAACACCCTTTAGAAATTCACTATAAAGCAATTTGGGACATCCAACAAGATTGTGACCATCTAATCGCGTTGTAGTGATTCTTCTTTATTTCCACATAGAAGTTCTCCATAATTTAATATGACATCATTTATGTGACACCCTTGAGAAAGTCACTACAAAGCAATTTGGGACATCCAACAAGATTGTGACCATCTAACTGCTTTATTTTCACACATAAGTTCTCCATAATGTAATATGGCACGTTTTCTTTGACACCCTTGAGAAAGTCACTACAAAGCGATTTGGGACATCCAACAAGATTGTGACCATCTAATTTCCTTGTAGTGATTGTGCTTTATTTTCACACCTAAGTTCTCTACAATGTAATATGACACCATTTCTTTGACACCCTTGAGAAAGTCACTATAAAGCGATTTGAGAAATCCAACAAGATTGTAACCATCTAATCGCCTTGTAGTGATTCTACTTTATTATAAGTTCTTCATAATGTAATATGACACCAATTCATTGACATATCTCACTAGTAAAAGTGATTTCTTTGGCATATCCCCGGAATTATCGGGCAAAAAGTGCAAATGGGAAAATGAGCTAACAACACTCTCATATATATTAAAGAAATGATAATATGAA
This sequence comes from Cibotium barometz, assembly GCF_041138505.1. NCBI lineage: Eukaryota > Viridiplantae > Streptophyta > Polypodiopsida > Cyatheales > Cibotiaceae > Cibotium > Cibotium barometz. The sequence goes on from NC_141075.1 coordinate 10,183,683, forward strand.
GTATGGCCTAAGTATTTTATTAAGTAATTTGTATTTATTTATTATTAATATTTTAATATAAGAAATATATAAAATATATCTAACTATCAAAAGTTTTGTTGATGGGGGCTCTCTTCTTGTTGCTCCAAACTCTTTCTCTCTCTAGAGAAAAAAGGCAGGAAATTGAGTCCGATTCTTTCCCAATGCTTCTACTAGTGTTGTAGTGATTTGGAAACTTTGCCAAATCACTACAATGCAATTGGGGTCATCATGTCCAATTGTTAGACCCTTATCGCATTGTAGTGATTTTGTTTTTCTAGCCTTCTAGCAACATTACACACCTAATGCTTCTACCTAGTGTTGTAAATGATTTCAAACTTTGGAGTCTAATTCTCCCCTAATGCTTCTGCCAATGTTGTAGGTGATTTGGAAACTTTGCCAAATCACTATAATGCAATAGGGGTCCTCATAAAAAATCCAATTGTTGGACCCTTATTGCGTTGTAGTAATTTGATAAACTTTTCCAAGTCACTACAACATAGGGTTGTCATGTTCAATTGTTGGACCCCTATCGCGTTGTAGTGATTTGGAAACTTTAGTAAATCACTACAATGTGATAGGGGCCATCACATCCAATTGTTGAACCTTATCACATTGTAGTGATTTTGTTTTTCTAGGGGTCTCTTACTATTAGTCTACACTCTCTCTCTCTCTCTCTCTCTCTCTCTCTCTCTCTCTCTCTCTCTCTCTCTCAAAAGGCATGAAATTGAGTCCAATTCTCCCGTAATGCTTTTGCCTAATATTGTAGTGATTTGGAAACTTTGTCAAATCACTACAACATGAAAGGGGCCATCATGTCTAATTGTTAAACCCTTATCGCATTGTAGTGATTCTATTTTCCTAGTCTTTTGGCAACATTGTGCACCTAATGCTTCTACCAATATTATAGTGATTTGGAAACTTTACACTCTAATTCTCCCCTAATGCTTTCGCCAGTATTGTAGTTATTTAGAAATTTTGCCAAATCATTACAACGTGATAGGGGCCCTCATGTCCAATTGTTGGACCCTTATCACTTCTTATTTTCCTACCATCTAACTTAAAATAGAAATCCCTTGGTGCATCACTACGTAGCAATTGGATCTCTTTTCTAAGAAAGGCCAATGGCCAATGACTTTCTAGATTGACCACTAACTTTTCTGGACCTTGTGATTGGATTACAACATCTATGCGATGGGGAAGACTAAGTTCCATCACACATGTCTTAATCCAAGCTTTCCCAGATGCCTCTCCACAACAGTCACCATCTTCTGTTAATGAAATCACATTCCTTCCAATGAAATACCTGGTCATAGAAATAACCAATGCTAAAAATTAATGGCTATCACCCTAACGAAATTTGCTACAAACATTATGTTCTAATTTCACCCAAATGTAACATCTAGCATTGTTACTTTGCATTCAATGGCATCTACAATAGAGGTCCGCTTTATATCCCATCCTTTCCCCAAAAAACTGGTTCATCCAACAATCATTATCAAGTGACCTCACTTAATATGTTATCTTTGTTTTCTTGACACCATCACATGATGCAAACATCTGTGCAAAAGCACTAAATGATATAAATCAACTCAAATGGATGTCCTTAGAACCTATTGATGGTTTCATTATTGCATGCATATATGTTCTTATCTTATTCTTACATGTTACAATGATGTCTATGCAAGAAAAAACCCATTCTTAGCTAGACAATGGTGGTAGTGGAATAGACTCCAGGCTACTAAAATTATCTTTTACATTAACCAAAACATACATGGAATTGTAAAAGAAGATTCCATGTGTTGCTAAATGGATGGGTGGGTTATCGTATAGCAATGTTCCTATCTCTATATGTGGAAGACATTGATTCTTCCACTGATGCACTCTGCATTCTGCCACTCCTACATATTCGATAGATATAAAGCTGTAAGAAAATTTTAATACTTATCTATAGAACACAAAACAATTAGTTATTGAACACAAAAAACAAAGACTACTTATTTACTGAATCTCACTATTTGTCTTAGATCTTATACTTTTATCAGTCTATTTTAGGGTAAAATTTGCTACAAACATTATGTTCTAATTTCACCCTAATAGAATTTGCTACAAACATTAAAAAACATTATGTTTTAATTTCACCCGGATGTAACATCTAGCATTGTTACTTTGCATTCAATGGCATCTTCAATAGAGGTCCTCTTTACATCCCATCCTTCATCCATCCTTCACCCAAAAATTGGTTCATCCAACAATCATTATCAAGTGACCTCACTTAATATGATATCTTTGTTTTCTTGGCACCCTCACATGATGCAAACATATGTGGAAAAGTAGTAAATGATATAAAACAACTCAAATGGATGCCCTTAGAATCTATTAATAGTTTCATTGCTGCATGCATATCTATTCTTATCTTATTCTTACATGCTACAATGATGTTTGTACAAGAATTGGCTAGACAATGGTGGTAGTGGAATAGACTCCAGTCTACTAAAATTATCTTTTACATTAGCCAAAACATACATGGAATTGTAAAATAAGATTCCATGTATTGCTAAATGGATGGGTGGGTTGTCATATAGCAATGTTTCTATCTCTATGTAGAAGACATTGATGCACTACTCTGCATTCTGTCACTCCTACATATTCGATGGATATAAAGCTGTAATAAAATTTTAATACTTATCTATAGAACACAAAACAATTAGTTATTGAATACAAAAAACAAAGACTACTTATAAATCTCACTATTTGCCTTAGATCTTATACTTTTATCATTGGTGATGTAGCATTATGTCCTTGCATATAAACATACTGTACAAGGACCTCTATTGCACCATTTGGCAACCTTGTAGAACTCCATGATCATACCTTTCCAATGCTTGTTAGGATCACCAATGTCTTTTTGTTTTACCTATGCTCCTCGAGTGCTTGGTCTCTCATGATCTAGTATGCTCCTCGAGTGCTTGGTCTCTCATGATCTAGTATAACTTCTTTAACCATTAAGGGATCTAGCTATACCATCAGCATCCACATTTTCAATGTTGCAGATGTGTTTTCTCCTAGAGCTCATCTACAAAGGGAGAATATCAAATTATTACCATTTTAATGGGCTTAACAATCTAAATAACTAAAATAAAACTTTAAAAAAATGTTGTAAACCATAACTTGCACTCAGATTTCTTTGTAGTTGAGTTGTAAACCATACCTTGCACTCAGATTTCTTTGTAGTTGAGTTGACAAATAACCCTGTAAGTTTTCATAAATGACATCATCGTCAGTATGGTTCCATAACAAACAAAATAAAATCCCAAAGAAATCATGAGATTAGCTAAACATAGCTTAAAGAAGTTTACTAGAATATTAAGATGGAAAAAAAAGAGGCTGAGAGAAAGAAACATACTATATATTTCTACAAGAGAAGACTATTAAGATGGAAAAAAGAAAGAGGCTGAGAGAAAGAAACATACTGTATATTTCTACAAGAGAAGAAGAGATGAAGTAGATATGGCAAAAAATGAGTAACGCATAGGACAAGCGGGAAAACGAAAAAGAACAAAGTTTAAACTGTGGAGAAAGTGAAAATATTTTTGATTTTTCTTGAACACAATTAAAACTCAAGTTTCTTCTAGTCTTTAGACTAGTTTTCAATCAGTCTAGCTTCTTTTCTTGAGATTCCTTCTGACATATGTTGCTTTTAAAGTTTGGTAGGTGGTATTCAGGCCTGACATTCTTCTATTTTTTGAGTTTTATGCTAATATATTTTATTCCTCTGTTTTGAGCTAGAATTTTTTAGGCCCGCCTCCTACAAAAAATTAAAAAAAAAAATCCATGTTACATGGATTTAGAATCCAAGTGCTCTCATTGGCTGGCCTTATATTTTTTAAAGGGCTCCAAAAGGGCCTATTTGGAATCCAAATTTCCCCTAATGTGTGTCTATGTTCCTCCGTACCCCCCACCTCTTCTCCTCCATTGCTAACATGCCTTACATTTTAGCTAACCTTAAACAATAAAACATTGTATCCCTGCTTGTGATTGCCAAAAAATAAAGTGAGCAAAAATAAACAAAAACACAAAAAACAAGAGCTCACAAAAAACATATTATCCATGCTTATGATTTTGCCTAAAAAGAAAGTGAGCAAATTTTTTTAAAACACAAAAAAAGAGGTCAACAAAAGGAAAAAATGCAATAACTTATAGAGTCCATCCCATTTAGGTACTCTTACACTTATCACTAGCTTCTTTATTTAATAACAAGCCTTCCTATTCCTTTTGGAGGAGCAATGATCATTGAGCATTCAATAATAACAAAGCTTCTCTATTCTCCCCACAAAAAATTCTTCTACTCAATCATGAGGATACAATCAACCTTAGAGAAGGAGGTAATGCTAACACATTTTGGGATAACAAATGCTACCACTAATACTCTACATCAAAGAGGAAGAGATGGGGGCACACTAAAAGGATATATGCTATAAATAAAAGTTACACTTTGGAGCTTGGATCGGTGCAGGGTATATTAACCCACTTTGGGATAACAAATGCTACCACTAATACTCTACATCAAAGAGCAAAGATGGGGACACACTAAAAGGATGCATGCTATAAACAAAAGTTACACTTTGGATCTTGGATCGGTTCAGGGTTACATCCATCCTAGATAACATTGAGGTGGGGGATAACATTCTCTTACTCTCTTGCTAGATTTGTAGATTGATTGTTATGGCTCACCCTAACCCCTCTTGAAACTCATCCAGCAACAAGAGATTACCTAGTGAACCGCAACTGTCGCATGAGGATCTTTCCAATGGCCGAGTTCATAATCCTTGAGGTCTCCAAGCTCTACAACTCCTTGAGAAGCAATTCCACCATGCCTCCCTCGAGTGTTTTCACACCATCGTGTTGCATTACGGGTGCTCGTCCCTCCTCTCACCTCACTTCACTCACACACACACTCACTAGCATGCATTAGATTAGCAAGAGGATTAGCAAGAGCAAGACTCAATTGCACAATGGGAGAGCATGTTGTATTATGAGAGATATTCACTTATATACATGGCCATAAGTATTTACACTCACTTAAACTGTGGCCAACCGGGCACTTTAGGCTCATAAGAGGCCTAATGCTATTACAATGACTACTCTCATAATATATCAATGAAGTACGTCACTTATTAGGACTTCATCCTAACTTGCTACCACACGCTCTTAAAGTGGGAATTGTCATAAATACTCCATCATCACACCATTATACGAGCGTCCATCCAAGTTGTAGCTTTGGACACCATTGCTTCGTATCTTGAATGTATAACCCTTTGGTATATCTACCATGACTCCTTGATGTAAGATAATGGTGGTAGCTCTTGTTAACACTAGAAATGGGTTAAGATCCCCTCCTTCCTAATGGCAATCGAGTCCTCGTGATCGTGTTGAAGACCTTTGTGTGGGGAGAATGGATAAGCTTTGTCGATGGCTTTGATGTTGAGTGATATTCAATGGTCTTTATTCCTCCTGAAGGAATAAGAAAAGCTTGTTAGTGAATGAAAAGGTTAGTGGTTTATTGGGAATTCCTAACAGGGTGGGGGTGGGGTTTTTTGCAAGTGGTTTATTGGGAATTCCTAACAGGGTGGGGGTGGGGTTTTTTGCAAGTGATTGCTTTTGTGGACGGTATTGTGGAGTACTTTTATTTTTCCTTGGCCCTTGAGTGCTGCATTGAGGAAGAGGCTTTGATTGTCCAGGCACCTAAATTTGATTAGCACCTTTGTAGTAGCCTTGAGCAACAAGTAGTTGTTTCTCCACCCACATTTTGATACCATTAAGATACCTTGATTTTTGTCGTCTTGGTGGAGTTTTCTTTTTGGTGGAAGTGAAAAGTTTTGGACCCTCCTTCACATTAGTTAGCATTGAGGTTGCAAGTTTGAGACTCATGGGTATTTTTGATAATGATAAGGCTCGAGTCTCTTGTGGAGTGACTATCGATAATGAGGCCTTTGTCTCCTTTGGTGAGATGTGTCAATGAAGAGACATAGGCTCTGGGGCTTTTCCTTTGAGTTCCTTGTTAGAGATAGATAGTTGTGCAGGGGGAACTTCTTCAGGAATAGTTGTTGATTGCAAGGTTTTAGCATGGAGCTTTGTTGGTGAGGATGGGGTTGAAGGAGTAGATGCTTTATCGAAGTTGGTCGTTGACAAAAATGGTAGGTTATTATGTAGAGGGGCTTTCGTGGAAGAGTCTTATATCTTTTTCCGTTCAGCATCATAGAAATCCATTAGGGTTAGATCCTCTTCCTTGCAGTATGGTATTGTCAACTTTGTGTCATTGACCATCATGAGATGACCCTATAGCTGGCAAAGCATACTGGTACTTGGGTAGCAATGGTCCATTTATACCCCAAGATCAAATCTGCTTCCAGCACATACTCAACCACAAAAAACTTGCAAGTAAGGGGGTTAGCTTCAATATACATGGTATGTTAAAGTACCCCAAACATGGCATGGTTAAGTCTTGTGTAAAGGGAATTCTTCCACGATGAGCCATGAGTGTTGGTTGACCTACCAAATCCCATAACTCGAGGGTCATGAGATTGTGTTCTCATGTCAGTTAAAGCTGTGCTTGAGCTATGGTGATTTTATTGGAAAGTTCCAATCTAACCAGAATCCCAAGGATCTTTTCAGTAAGATATATTGGAAGTTCCATCTCCTCTAAGGTTTCTTCCTCCCGTAATAGCAATTGTACAATGTCTACAGAAGTGTTCAAGGTGACTGTTTGCATAGATTCATCAATTGAATACAATGAGTCACGTATCCAAGTTCCACTAAGAATGACATCATACTCAAGGGAATCTAGGGTAATGTGGAATGTAAATTCCACACCGATTATTTGAGTAGCATGGCTAAAATAACTAGGAACTTCAATGTTTTGTCCATTCTTGTAAGACCATTGTCTGTAGGGATGAGTTTAGGTTGTCCTAATGACACCCAAGTGTCTATTGTCATGATGTTATGACTAGCTCGAGGACTAATCAATGCGCATTTGCGCTTAACATCATTTCATGTAGGGAAATCCAACCATATCATGATAGAATCTTCAATGTTTCAGCTTCAGATCCCGTTTCTGTTTCATATTCCCATTCATTTTCGTCCTCTTTTTGGCTCTCGGCTTTTTCAAGAGTACCCAATGTGTACACCGGCACACTTGGTCCTTGGAAAATTCTAAATGAGGTCTGTTTGGAAACTTGTGAATCCTCACAGTCATGTTCTATGGAGTTCTTTATGTCTTGGTATAACTCATGTTGAGCCCTTAAAGATGCAAGTGCTGATATTATGATGACTTTACCAAGAAGAGCATTCTTCCAAATGAGGTTTTGTGAGACTACTTTAATTTCGTTAGGGATTCATCGAATTCCTCACGTGCTTTCTCAATTGCATAATTCGTGCAATTTGTCTCTAATGACTCTTTTGTAGTAGTAGAGAGTATGTCTTCCTCTTGAAAGGGGAAGCGGTACTCCTCTGGGCTTTGTATTTTAGTTGCTTTTTTTGGATTGGCATTATGAGGCTCAATCACAAACTGGTGATCCTATAAGACACTCAACCATGCTAAGCATGCTCTCTTGAGCTTGCTTTTTGCGTTCCAAATATGTCATGTGATTATGATTTTTAATTTGGGGTGGTTGGGTGGGTTCTAGTTTCTTGATTGGTCTATGAGGTGCACTGCATGAAGACTTAGAATTTGTTTCATCCTCACTTAGTGACGTACTAGAACTTGTTTTATCTTCTGACTTTCTTTGGATCATCAAGTTTTCTTTATATTTACCCATGCGACGAGATCGAATTCTCTTTTGGGCATTTATATCCTGTGTCGCACATATGGGTTTTGTGGTTTTTGTGGTGGCTTTTGAGGTGGATTCTTTTGCATCATGTAGCTTTTAGCTCTTTTGGATTTATGTCCTCCGCAGACTCCTTTTCCCTGTCCTCTTTTTTAACCTTGGTTTCGATAGTCTATTGTCTCTTGTTTTTCTTGGGTTTAGAAGGTTTTGTTTTCTCTTTTGGGTTCTACTTTAAAACATGTTCTTCTACCCATTTCGAGGTATTGTCTTTTGTGTTCTTTTTTATTGTTTCTCGTGCATTGGCTTATAAGCGTGTAAGCAGATTCAAGGGTATTGTGATAATTTCTTGTTTTGTACACTTAAGATGTTAAGAGTTATATTTTGTGAGACAAGTTACATTGAAGCAACTCGTCTTGGGAAATCTTAGAACATGTGATCCACGCCACATCGTTCACACACGGGTTGCAAAGTGTCACTGACCATGGGCATGGAAGTATTCCAAACTGTGCAGTCTACCACTTTATGAGGTCCACGATAATAGAAACACCAAAGTGTTCGATTACCGACTTCTTCTTGAGTAGTTTTTACCCTTTGGACTGTTTTTGTTTGGTGTATGGGAGATGGGGTTTTGAGTCAATTGTTGATGAATTGGTACACGATTTACAATATATGCAGTACAAAAAGACAGGTACCTGTACGCACAATGGGGATTGGGATGGTCATAGTTATTGCATTTAATACAAGGCATTTTGCTGCTCACTTTTAGAGGCATTAAGGATGGTAGGTTTTGAAGGAGCTCATATTCTCTTAGAGATGTCGATTGTAAGCTTTTAAGCAAGGCTGTATGGAATTCAAGGAATGACAATTCTAAGATCAATCTTTCTTTTGCCATTGCTTCACTTATTTTAGATGAGGAACATCTCGTAGCATGATCATCTTCCAGCATGTTGTCATCTAAACGTACTGCTTATTTACAACATTGATCGAATGTTTTCGGGTTGGATACAATGCTCAAGTTGTGTAAGCTATTATTCTTTAAGCCTATCATGAAACATCTCTTCAATTGAGAATCGTTTAATTCTTCCCATGACTCACATCGTGAGTCATGATAAGACGAGCCCGAGCATCCAAATGCTTCTCAAAGCAAGGTCCACCAAGTGAGGTGTGGAGATACCCTAACACCAAAACTTAGGTAGAAAAAGAGGGTGTGAATAGGAGTAGATTCTATTGCAATATTATCTCACTGCCTACCATGGTAACTTGGCACTAGGTCTTCTAGAGATGGCAACTAGAAGAGGGAGGAATGGGTCATACTAGAACTTAGCCGAACACCTTAAGCCTTATCCAAGTACAACACTTACCTTATGACTAGTGAATGTAAACCCTAAGAGAGACATTTATGTGCTCATTTTAATGATGGGATCAACACAAATGATGTACACTCTTCAACCTTTTCCATTCCTTGTTCTCCCCCCTAAGCATGAGAAACAAAGAGGCTAAGCTCTCCCATTATATCGTGCCCATGGGAAGAAACCACTCAGCCTATGCTACAATATGCTTTTCTTCTTTTAACCTACCTAGGTAGTTTTAAAATGAAGCAATCTCTACATATTTAAATTCTAGGCATGTTCACACAGTTAAGTAAATTTATAATAATTTATTTACATTAATTTATTTTTAATAGTTTATTTTTAAATTATGATCATCATGTTGGACTAAGCTCACATTGTTGTCTATAATCAAATTTTTAGCTTGAGTGTGCTCATATTCTAGATGGCTAAATCATTTTACTAATCATATTTAAGTAAAAATGAATTCCCATGATCATAATTATAACTAATCACGGAAAATCCATGTTAGATAAATTATAGATGGTCTAGTCATTTTGCTAACATCCATGATAGTCACATTCTAGATGGTCTATTCATTTTGCTAATCATGATGATGATGAAACTCCATGATTAGAATTAACAATTTTACTAATCATAATCTGGCCAAAAAAATTTAGACATGCTTAAGCATAAGTAAACTTTAAAATTCATAAATTACTTAATTAACATTGCCATTCTTTCATACTCTTAATTAATCAAGATAATTTGATTATGAAGTGGGAATATATACTTTTCACCTTAATCCTCAAGAATTAGTCTTTAATTCTCAAGTTGTGATTACTATAACAAGTGGGTAGAGGTACACTTCCCTTCCCTTTAAAATATGCTTAAGTTCTAACTTTATTATTTATGGGATGGTGGTGGGTGGTATAATCTCTCCCCTTTAGCTTAATGTTCTAAAGCATTATCAAATTCTTCAAACCATTTCAATAATATAATATTATGTTCAAATATCAGTTCAAATCTCATACTAATCATCTCGACTAGTGTACCTAAAATGAACAATTAAGCCTTCTCATATGCATGGTGAAAATCTCATGAATCCAATGCTAATTGATCTTCTGGATTGTATGGCTTTTAATCTTGACAAGTATATCTCTAAAATGTATTAACCTGTTTATGACATTTAAATGCATGCCACATAGAGACAAATTCTAATCCCTTCTCAACTTAGTTGTTAGCCTATCCATCTTTGCACAAATAAACATTCATGTTTGCACCACCTAACATGGATATGCACATTGATGATTTCTTACAATGCGCCTTTACTTTTAAATCATGCATTGATTTCAAATATTCTTAGTGTTGAAATTTTGAATTGGTGTAAAGAACTCATGAAATACTCTAGTTAGATTATGCATGTTTCCATTCTAAACTTAAAAAACTATGACATCACCACTTAACTCCTACATGCATGAGTGGTTGAGCACAAACTTCCATGATTGGAACTAACACCACACTTTTAACTATCTCTTACCTATTTATGCAACTCTACCTTGGACTCCTTAACCTTATGATTGGCACTAATACAACCCTAATTTTATATCTTACCTACTATTGATTGGCACTAACACAAACCTAATCCCTATCTCTTACCTATTTATACAACTCTACTTTGGAATCCTTGACCTCATGAATTGTATTACCTTGCCCATGCTCTAGGTCTTACACTGGTTTTACCCTTATTGGTCAGTGTAACCTGGTGTTATCCACCATGAATGCCCTACTATGCTAGTCATGGCATCTTGCACCTCATTAAATCCTCTTGATAACATTGGCAAAATACCCTTAACCCACAAGCACATGGGGTGGAGAACAACCATGACCTTGAATAGGAAAGATGGGATGTATAAAGAAATTGGCATCCCTTGGATAGCATATCTCTCAACAATCCCTTGCACCAAGACTCCATGCATGTTAACATATGTGACATGGACCATGTCATTTGTTCTATTCATTGATTACATCTATGTTTTTCTATTGTTTCCTCTTGATGTTGCGACTTGAATCATTTGTTTATGTTTTGCTTAAAAAACTTGCCATCATGTGTTGAAGTACCAATTTATGCATACGTGTCACTATGTGCACCTTATTTTTCTCTTTGAAAACTTTTTTAAAAACATTATTTTACTTAATAAAATGGTTACATTAAGATTTTACAATTTCACCCTTTCAAATAGTGTTAAACGTAGACTTAATACTATGTGCACCTTCTATGGTCTTAAATAGTATTTTCTCTAAACAAGGTTACTTTTGTATGCTTGGATCAATGATCTTAATAGCAAGAGGTTTGGTTTCCCTAATGACTATGACTTACATGATTATTTATTAAAGTTATTTATGTATAAATTTCTTGCATGTAAGAATGGTTGGTTGCATCATGTAATAACTAGTCGGTAATGCTACATGCCTTAAAATTTGCATAGGCAAAATATGTATATGAAACATATTATCTACGATCTTACTCGTTTCTTGATGAACAAATCTTGTAAGACATTCACTATTGTTGTGTATGTGTTGTCCCTTTGCTAGACACACCAAGTAATTAAAACATTGATGCATAGATTGGACTGTTTTTGAATCCCTCATCGACCAAATAAGAGTGTATCTTCTAATACCAATCTCTGGGAGCTTGTTTGAGATATAAAGAGCCTTCTAGAGCTTGCACACTGCCTTCATGTCTAGGCACCACAAAGCCAATGGATTGACTCACATAGGCTGTCTTAATGTACTGATGCATCTATTAACCCTTGCAATAGACCTCTATAATGTCGATGCTGACCACCTTACCATCTTCAACAATTTTGGTTGAAGTCACTGAAAATGCCAAATTTCATTAGAATGTGCTTATAGTGCATTATTTTACAAGTGTGATCACCGCTTATCTATTAAAGGCACACCACAAGATCTTCGGTGGAGAGTACTATTTGTGGATTAGGTGTGCACAAGCTGGAGTGGTTGAATGAGCCCTAGGACCTAATTTTTAACTTTGGTTGCCCAAGAGTGTAAACCCTAGAGTGGTCGAATGAGCCCTAGGACCTAATGTAACTCTCACCACTCATTCTCTTATGCATAATCTAAGTGAGTGATCTTTTCCACTCCTCCCTTGTTTTATCTCTTGTGTGCTCCATTGTGTAAGTGTGTGTGTGTGTGTGTGTGTGTGTGTGTGTGTGTGTGTGTGTGTGTGTGAGAGAGAGAGAGAGAGAGAGAGAGAGAGTTTAGCTTCTACTGGGGTGCGATCGCGGTGGCGAAGTGGAGCTTTAGGTGGTGCGACTGCACGGCGATGCTACCTACTACGAGAATCCCGGGTAACATGCATTCATGAGGTGAGTAAACCCAAAACATGTGATTGCACCTTGCCTCCTTCCCATGGTGCTAGGGTTTCCCATGAGTGGTGCTGTAGAGGAATAGCCATAGTGCATTTTGAATGGTTTAATTTCATGAGATTCATGTTTTGAGTTCGAGAATGTAGGAAGGAAACCCCAACAAATGGTATATTTTGTTGCATTGTGATTACTTTCTTTTACAATTTGTTGTTAATTTTTGTTGTAATTTCTTATTAGCTTCTACAATTTTTGTTGCAATTTCTATTTAGCTTAGGGAATAAATGTTTTTTTATTTAGGTGTCTTTTACTTTCTACATATTTCTATAATTTTTACACATTTCTGTTTATTTCATATACACACAAAAGAGAAGAAACATTAAATTAGGCTAGAAATTAAATCAATTGGGGTAAACATACCTTAAAATCACATTTCAAGCATAGGATTTATCCTAATTTTGACTCCTTATACGAAGAAATCGGAGGGGAAACAACGATTGGGCTAGCTGTTAGCCTTGATTGAGTGGCATGTGGGCAAACTTTTAGGCCACAAGTCAAAGGAGACAAATTGGAAAAAGGGAGACAAAATTCAGAGCTCCTAATAACACTCCTTTTGGGTAGTTGTGGTGAAACCAAAAACCAAAAACCACAATCGTAAAAATAAAAAGAAAAAGGTTAAAAAAAGTTTTAAAAAAGTAAAAAGTAGAAAAAAAAGAGAAGGTAAAAAGAGAAGAGGTAGAAGGTAGGAAATATATATAGGCCGTTGCGGTTATTCTGGCACAACCTATAGAAGACCCAAAAAATTTACGATTTCCCAGTCCCTAGGACCCACAACTATAGGAAACCCTCTGATTGGCCCAAAAAAAAAGTGCATGTACAACCCTTCCCAAAGTGTTCATAACTGGCCGAAATCCACTTTGGACAAATTTCTCTAACACCAAAAAAAATTGGACATTCAATTCCTTTACTCCTGACCAGCCTTAAGTCATGCACTTACAGTCTAGATGTATATTAGAGGCCTATTTAAACGATAGTACATCTATTGAGCTAGGTGCTTACCAACCTACACTTGGCTCTAAACCTTCAGTCGAAACCCAGTTTAGCATTGTACACAAGGACATGCCAATAGGGGGCCAGTGATACTTCTTTTGACTTTGAGTCAATGGAAGGATCCCTAGTCCCAAGAAGTGAGAACAATAACCAAGCCTCACCAACCCGGCCAGCTACTAGTCTTTTTGACCGCGTAGCTAGCTACCTTAGAGGTTAGGTCTCAGTTGTTACCTCTCAACCAAACCTTAGTACATACTGGCCACATGATGGAGGAGTTAAGGTAAACTCTAAAGAGACACCTAGTGTAGTCTCGTAGTGTTAACATTGATATCCCTATTCATGCACCTTCAACAATTGTAACGATTGACCCACCCCTTGCACAAGTGCTTATGCTTAATGGAAAAACATTAGAAGAAGTGTAGGAAGTAGAGGCACTATAAAGGTTGCTAGAGCCAAAGAAGAAGAGACTTAGCAATTGGCACAACAATGATTAATAGTCCAAACAGCTCAATATATCCAAAGCCAGTCCCAAGCCACGGCCACACAAGTAGTGATGACAGCCTAGACACACGTAATAACATTGCATCTACCTCGACAAAGAAAGAACTAGGTGTGCAAGTTTTGGACCAACGTCTTCTTACAGAAGACTCGAAATATGGCACCAACCCTTGTGGATTTAGGCAGAGATTGTTCAATCAGTCTCTCTGAGGCCACAATGGAGGAGGAAACTTGCAGGAATTGCATACATAAGATCAACAAACACAAAAGAATCCAAAGACCTATGATGTAAGTTGAGACATCCAAAGCAAGGTCACTCATAATAAGCGAAATGATAACACCCCCTATGAGCCCGGTAGATCTTACTTTTGTAGTATTACCCGACTATACCATGGATCCACCCACATCTTCCGTCACACTAGGCCATGTAGGGAATCAAGAGCATGCTAGCATGAGATTAACATTCTTAGATCTTGGAGCTATCCCTACCCAAGACACTACTAGTGCACGACATGATCGACTGGTAGATAACACATTATTATTACCTTTGAGCCACATGCCCACCACCATGGTGGAAGCCACCCCCACTTTCCACACTTTCCACACAGTCCTCCCTATGCCTAGCACATCTACTACAACCATTCCAAGAGGATCATCCACTTCACATCCACCATTCATCACATCTCATTATATTGTACCTATGACACATCCATTTCCTAGAGTGAGTGTGCTACCAACTCCTATTGTGAGACCGCCTACACTTAATGCCCACATGACTACAACACTTATTGAGGCAACAATATGACACATGCCTTATGCTGCACATCCATCTCCACTTGGATTTAGACCAATGTATCCTCATGAAGTGCTAAGTGTTGCACCTATCATGCCAGTACCAGCTCTGCCCACCACTAGCCTCACTACCACTGCTTTCCAATTCCCAAGTCTTCTCAATGATGGGACAAAGGCTTCATAGGCTTAAATCCAAACAAAGGGAAGAATATTGTAGATGAACCTTCACCACCATTACCCAAACAAGTTTGGGCCCCTAAGAGAAACCCTATCACAAGAGGCAGGGTGATTGATGGGAAAGCTTCTACTCCACAAAATGTTACAAAACCATTATTGGTTATCCAAGCCCCAACCCCATTGGTTTCCCTAGAGGGACCCCACTATGCAAATAGAAATTGCCTTGCCCGCAAGTGTTAACTCCATTGCTCAGATGTAAAGGAGAACCCATAATCTCCATCTAGACTTATGAAAGCCACTTATTGCCCTTAAAACTAGAGATTGATATGCTGCATAACAAGTAACAAAGAGTGCTCCCAACCAACAAACATTAATGGAGCAATGTTGAAAAAGATGGTTACATAAAACCTACTATACCTTCCAAGAAGTCAAGGTATGACAGGAAATAGGAAGAGGGCATTTATGCTAATATCATCACTTTACCCCTGCATTTCGCTCCTCGACAAATTTTATGTCCATATCAAGAGGGAGCTTGTTGGAAATAGCTAACCCATGACAATATAGCACCAACATGTACAACAATATAGCACATATACATAGGATAAAAATCCAAATAATAAAAAAATGATGAGAAAGAGCACATACAAGAGAATGAAAGTACATCTATGTTGTTACTACAGGCCTTGAGCATGGACTTTTCATGGATTGATATGAGTGACCCTATCTTGGACCCAAATTGTATGTCCTAGTATTATCAAGGGAAGCTAAGTATTCCTCCTTTCCAAACTCACTCGTTATATTTTTATACACCATTAGGGGAGTGATGTTGTGGAGCCACCTTTGTGGACCTATTCTACTTACAGTTTCATCCCCTTGCACACCATGTTTTAGCTATGAACATTGCATGTTATCCGCGAGTGCAAGGTTTAGACAGGAACCTTGTAAATCCCTACATAATTGAACTTTAGATTTTGTTGAAGAGTACTTAAAATAAGAATCTTTTCTCTAAGTATTTACGTAAGCTCACAATTCAAATAAACAAGGGTGCACACACTAAATCAACATACCATAGCATAACATAACATAAGAGAATACTCAACAACACATGAACAAGGACATTGGGTGTAATCTCCCCCCCGATGTGTATGGTTCCTTCTCCGACATATGCAGTATTTATGTCATATTCATATTTTTAGCCCTTAGAGCCAATAATAGCACCTTTTCCACTTTTGGGATTTTGATTTACATATAAATAACCTTGTCCAAAGTTTTAAAGGTTGCACATGCTAAAACCTTTGCCAAATAATAAATCAAATGGACTTTTACATACTCAACTATGTGCGCATATGCACATTTAATAATCTTGTGCACGTACACACAAAAAATAACCTTGTGCACATAAACTTTGGCCACATGATAGGCTACAAATGATCAATTAAATGCTAATACAAAATATCATAATTAGCACATGATCTTCATCTTCCCACCGTCGCTCAATCCACCATCCGTACAACACCTCAGTCTCAGTACCCTCGTATAGTGTGACACCTCAATACTCTCGCACATCTCACTACCTATAGTCATAGACAATCCGTGTTAGGTAAATAATCAATTCAAATCACATCAATCAATGAGAAGACTTTCATGAGAAATAGGTAACCATAATATCGAATCACACATATCCACTAGCACAGCACACACGAGCGTCCCCTATATAAAATAAACGATATAATTTCCAATAACTCAAGAGTGATTTTTGTAACATTCCCTCTTGCTACTTGGGCACCTTAGTTACATAAATCCATGAGAGGATGGCTTCATGATTGGTGTAGAAAACTGGATCCACACATAATGCAGATATGCAACAATCCAATCAAATGAACATATGTAAAATGAGTCTAAGTGTCCCATACCATAGAGGCACATTCCACATACACACATAAGATGGTACAAGATAACAGACATAAAATCAATCTGATGTCCCATACCACCATATTAACTCCAGATATCACTCCTTCGTAATAGAAGTTTGAGATGGAGTGGCTAGTTTCGTCTGAAACTTAAATTTTAGATATCGCTCCTTCGTAATAGAAGTTTGAGATGGAGTGGCTAGTTTCGTCTGAAACTTAAATTTCAACATAAATTTCATATTAACTCCAGATATCACTCCTTCGTAATAGAAGTTTGAGATGGAGTGGCTAGTTTCGTCTGAAACTTAAATTTCAACATAATTTTTCTTTATCGTAAAATAAGTTTTAATTTAAATTCTTACTTGGAAGGCCATAAATTAATATGTATGCTGTGGAAAGGATCTAGAGTATGTGTGCTCAAGTGTACAAAACTCATCAAATGGAAAATGGGTAACATGTTAATAAAATTGTTCTCAATAAAATGAAGTTATTCTTATTCTTTAAATCTTCTAGTAGAGGTTGAAATGGTCTCGAATCAAATTTAAATTGTTTAAATGTCTTAAGATAGATGTCAGTACTTGAATTCAAAAATTATAATTTCTCTTGGAGTGTTTATAATTCTTGAATTATTATTAATCTCTTGGCATACTTATCAGAATAAAATCTAAATGTTTCTTTAGTTACTCAATTTAACCAAATCCTAATCTTAGAACTATTGGGTTGCTAAGGTTTACTATCTAAGTCTTTATGATCTAGAAATGATATACCAAATGGGTTGCTAAGCTTTACTATCTAAGTCTTTATGATCTAGAAATGATATAACAAATGGGTTGCTAAGGTTTACTACCTAAGTCTTTATGATCTATAAATGATATTAAAAATATGATTTTTTTTTTGTAAAAAGATTTGAGTACATAACTCCGCCGTTTGATAGTTTATTGGTGGTGTTACCCCCTTGCTTGAGATATTTGCCATTGGTTGTGCATGTATCAAAGAATTCGTTCTATTTTGTCGGATAACTTTTAGCCTAATGTCCCTTTTGACAACATATGTAACATGTATAGACAACGTTTCTTGGACTTTTTGTTGTTAGTTTGGTTATGTGTGCTTATCTTATATTTGTGAACTTTAAAAAAAATATATTACTTGTGCTCAATCGTTTTAAAACTTTCCTCTTGAAGTTCTTGTTCTTTGTATAAGAACTTGCGAAGATCTTCGATTTGTTCTTGGATTGTGGGACGTTGTGGTAAATCTTCCATGACTAAAACTTAGTTGGATACACTAATGAGAACTTACCAAACCAAAGTATAATATTAAATTAAGAAAGTTTGAGAACTTTAGGATTACTAACAACCAACATTGAATTATTAGATAAAGTTATCGTCGAGATTATTAATATTAAATTGAGAAAGTTTGAGACATTTGGGATTAGAATTAGCTAACAACCCAACATTGAATTATTAGATAAATTTATCATGGAGATTAATAATTTATGGCTTGAAGGTGAAGTTATTTCTATCTCTAGAGATTCAATGAACTTTAGAGCTTATTGTACATTTGCAAGATGAGCTAGACTAAAGCTAAATATTACTAAATGAGCAGAGTTATCCAAATGATTCTAATGTTTGAAATCACAACTTTTTTAAATGAATGTACATGTGAAAGATGAGCTAGACTAAAGCTAAATCTTACTAATGAGTAGAGTTATTCAAGTGATTCTAATGTTTGAAATGGTGTCTTTTTTAAATGAATGTGAGACTTGTTGAAATGATGTATTTTTTAAATGAATGTGAGACTTGTTGAAATGATGTATTTTTTAAATGAATGTGATGAGAAGTCATAAACTTATGTTGACTCTAATATCGATGTAAGAAATTAATATTGACTCCATGACATGAAACTCTATAGATGCTTGAAAACCATGCCAAAAAAATGAAGATTCAAACTCATGCAAGTCTATGTGACATGTTTGATCCAAAATAACTTTGTAGCTTGACTTGTCCAAATTTATAATAATATGATTTGAGGATAATTTACCTCTCCTTCTTTGCATCTTGAAGCAAGAAAATGCCATGTCACATCTTTGGAAGTTACACTCTATGACTCACGTCTTTTTGTTGTTAGTTGGGTTATGCGTGTATGTTACCTTAGATTTGTGAACTAAAAATAAACGAATCTTATTGCATGTGCTCAATCGTTTCAAAACTTTCCTCTCGAAGTTCTTGTTCTTTATATAAGAACTTGTGAAGAGCGTCAATTTGTTCTTGGATTGTGAGACGTTGCGGTAAATCTTCCATGACTAAAACTTAGCTAGATGCACTATATGAGAACTTACCAAACCGACGTACAATATTAAATTGAGAAAGTTTGAGACCTTTAGGATTAGAGTTAGATAATAACCAACATTGAATTATTAGATAAAGTTATCATCGAGATTATTAATATTAAATTAAGAAAGTTTGAGATCTTTGGGATTAGAATTAGCTAACAACCAACATTTAATTATTAGATAAAGTTATCGTGGAGATTAATAATTTATGGCTTGAAGGTGAAGTTATTTCTACCTTTAGAGATTTAATGAACTTTAGAGTTTATTGTACATGTGAAAGATAAGCTAGACTAAAGCTAAATCTTACTAATGAGTAGAGTTATCCAAATGATTCTAATGTTTGAAATCACAACTTTTTTAAATGAATGTACATGTGAAAGATGAGCTAGACTAAAGCTAAATCTTACTAATGAGTAGAGTTATTCAAGTGATTCTAATGTTTGAAAATGATGTCTTTTTTAAATGAATGTGATGAGAAGGCATAAACTTGTTGAAATGATGTATTTTTTAAATGAATGTGATGAGAAGGCATAAACTTGTTGAAATGATGTATATGATGAGAAGTCATAAACCTATGTTGACTCTAATGCCAATGTAAGAAATTAATATTGGCTCCATGATATGAAACTCTATAGATGCTTGAAAACCATGCCAAAAAAATGAAGATTCAAACTCATGCAAGTCTAGTGACATGTTTGATGTCCAAAATAGCTCTCTACCTTAACTTATCCAAATTTATAATAATATGATTTGAGGGCAATTGACCTCTTCTTCTTTGCATCTTGAAGCAAGACAATGTCATGTCACATCTTTAGAAGTTACATTCTATGACTCAACAAAGAGAGAGAGAGAGAGAGAGAGAGAGAGAGAGAGAGAGAGAGAGAGAGAGAGAGAGAGAGAGAGAGAGAGAGAGAGAGAATGGGCTTTTTTACATTAGGGGCCATGCATGTGGGGTGGGGGTCGGCGGAGGGGGGGTTGAGGCATGAACTCAAAGAAGAGTTGATGTGGAGGATGGAGGAAAGGGGTTCACACTTATGTGGCTTGAGAACTTTTCCTTGACATATAAAATATATTCTTCAAAGGCTATATAGGGGTAACCCACATAACATCACATCGCCTGGTAATAGGAAGACAAAAATTATTGATTCACATGTAACTTATATTATTAATAGACAAATCCATGGCTATAATATGTGGAAAAAATCTCCAAAGACAACATGACAAATGAAGACATATTTTCAAATCCATTTAACTTAAGTTGTGAATGGACAAATCCATGACTATAGTATGTGGAAAAAGTCCCAAAAGACAAGATGACAACAGGTACCACAGGGGACATGCTTCTTTTTTAACTTTCTACTAGAAAAGGAAGGTGTAGTCCATTATGACATTCGAGCTTTTGGTTAAACAATTATGGAGAAAAATGCAAAATAACTTCATGTGATTTTGGCTTTGAGGTTATTTAATATCCTCCATGAGGTAACAAAATAAAATGTTTGTGATTCAACACATTGAACTCATCTCTCCCTCTTCATCTCTCACATGTACATTCATTTAAAAAAGTTGGGGTATTGACTGATCAACAAAATGTAGCTTATTGATAAGCATCTCTCACAGAATAAGCATCCACATGTACATTCTAATTTCTTCTTCTTCGTCATCATCATCATCTCTTTCTCTTCTCTCTCTCTCTCTCTCTCTCTCTCTCTCTCTCTCTCTCTCTCTCTCTCTCTCTCTCTCTCTCCCCCCCCCCTTTTCTTTCGCCTTTTCTTCTTCCTCTCATTACACAAGGTGATTTGTGTGGGTTCTACCATATATGTTATTACTTAAAAGAGGTAACATGGAAATCAAGCAACATAGTGTCACACTTAATGCTTGATTTCATGGAAAAAAGTTAGAGTTTCTTTTAAAATTTGGACATTTCTACCTAAATATCTTTGACCACCCTTATGTGAAGTTGTATTATGTAAGTAGTTTCTTTCTAGTTGTATTAATTTTACAAGACTGCAAATAAAGTGTTCTTAATCCATAATTATCCTATATAGAGAGATTAAAGGCTTGTTCTTTGCATTACACACATGAGGCAAAATCACAAGAAGATCTTTGGCTTCCATCATTTGTGAAACAATGCATGCTTGTCAACTCCTTTTTATCACCCATGGCATCAAGTGACTAAACACAATACATGAATATTAAGATGCATAGTGAGTTCCAATACACCAAGAGACTTAAAAATTTGGGCAACTATGCAAGTATGCTCTTCTTATGGAGATATTTACAACCATCCTATAAGAAGTTAAGGTTGGTTACAAATATAATCCCTTTTCATCTTTGTGCCCTAAAATTTGGAGAGAATTTTAAATAAAGTTTATAAAGGTTGCATTCTCTTTTGCAAAATCAAACATAACCCCTTACACTTAGGTATTATCTTCTTGAGCTAGCAATATATGTGTTGATTACACATTACCAAGCTTGGAAAAAGAATGTCCAAAGAATTGTAGAGGCCTTGTGTGCTATCTATCACCATACATCACCCGTTTTTACAAAAAGTGAGTGAGGGCCTTCTTGTTGATATTTCTAGCTAGCAACATGGCTTTGATTGGTCGGCTTAGCTATGGCCTTCACATTTCTACCTTGGTGTGGCAGGTAGCAAAAGTTGCTCCCATAATCATGATTTTGGATGCCAACCTAGCATTCAGGATATCGCTTTACACATATGTCTTCAAGTGCTAGGTTGGCATCCAAGTGTGCGATATAGATCCCAATTTGTGAGAGTTTTCCAACCATTTTGAGTAGGGTTTCCTTTTGATGGTAGAATTAACAAGTTTTTACACACACACACACACTAGAATTATATTAGAAAATGAAAGAGGTACATTAAGCTTTTTATCCGAAGAAGGTTAACTTCAATACTAAACACTGAAAATTGAAGGGCTTCATTCTTTATCGATGCCATATGTAGCCTTAGTTAGTTGACAGATATATAGCTCCTCATCTTGGGAGCTCAACTCATCGATGGCTTCTTTTTCTTGGTATAATCAGTGAGGTAGAAATATTTTCAATTGATTCCTTGCGTCCTCTTCTGCTTCCAGATTATGAGCGATTTTTTGTCCCTCCAAAGATAGGATGGCAGTAGAGCACATCTTCTTCTTTAGGTCCAGTAAGCCTTTCATATAAAAAAATAAAGAAATTTTAAGATCCAAGCGCATATTAGTCCTTTCATCCGAGAAAAGAAAGGTATTTATGTTCTTCCATACAGTCCACATAAATTCTAATCTGATGGCTTAGTTGAACATCCATTAGCTTCTCCTATTAAAATTTATTTCCACCAGTTGAGAGCAATAGGATGAGTCGGCTTGATGCACACATGGAGGAAAGCCAACACAGAGGAGTTCCATACACAATTTATGAACAGGTGGGCTATAGTTGCTTCCTCTCTTTTGCATCTATTTAGGGTATGGCTGAATCATCAACCTTGAATCTCACTCCAACATAGCTTTGTAGAAGATAAACCACAAAAGGAAGAGGACTTTTTAGAGGCTGTTCTTATAATTTTCAAACCCTTGTATGGAAAAATTAACAAGTTTTTAATATTTAAATTTTACATATATTTTTCAATGCATGACAGCCGCCAAAAATAATATATAGAGTGTAAAGCTTTACGTACACGACCTCTGAAGTGCTAATAAATTACTAGTATTGGACCCGCGCGTTGCTGCGGCCGACAGGTAGAGTTCTAGAAAAAATAAACTCAGTTTCTCCAATTTAGGTCATGTTTTAAGTAAACACAATACATTATTTCAAGTGACTTTATATATACATATCTCAAAATAACATCCATGTCTCGTAGATTTATGGCGAAAACAAAAATATCATAGTAATGTAGCATACAAAGATGCAAAAAAGGACCAATATTACATATTCTCAAAATGCACCACAAAATACGTATTCTTAGTCAGTAATGTCAGAATCAACAAATTGAATTCTTCTCTTGTGAGAAGGATCATTCAATTGTCTCCTCATCACAATACGCTCTCTATTGTAAAGCGGTGATCCATCCCGCACATGCTCTACTATCGATGAATGCAAAGGACCTGCACAAACGAAACAATGATAAATCAAATCTGCACATAACGACACATCGATAAATAAAATCTCAAAAAAATCTTATAATAGAAAAACATAATCAAAATTACCTCGTACAATAGAACATCGAGTCGATGGTACATGAGGAGCTCTAGTATAAAACGCATAACGAATACCAATGGCCATGATGGATGTAAGAAACAACCACTCATCGGGTACTGAATACCCCTCAAATGATGCAAAGCATCTGTCCATCTCTCTCCAAAACAAATACACACCCCACTCCTCATCAGGAACACCAATCCCGTACATCTCGATGCCTTCGTCGACAACTCTTACCATAAACGTATCAATGTCATGTAATATCCTAAAATCAAAGCATAACAAATAGGTTATACAATTATTTATATATAGGTTCAAAAAATATTCATACAATGCCTAACAATTACACTTATACTTACCCATCCCTATAAGCATCAATCATAATCCCTGCTACGTGACCTGCAGTAATAGGAGCTGACCATAGCGGTGGCTCTGTATACAGATAGACATTAGTATAGAATGTCATGTTCCATACTTTGTAATCAAGAAAAGTTAAGCAAATATAGAGAAAAACTCACGTACTATCCTCGACAAAGGCATGTCCAATGTAAAGGTAATCTTAGACATGTCTGTCAAAACATAAACAACAAAAATAGGTACTTTTACCATGGACAAATATGTATAAAAAAAGAAATCACAACAAAATTAATCAAATTGCAGAACTTAAATAAGAAACCTGACTTGTCACTCTGAAGTCATTAAGATCTCCTTATAAACAATATTGTTTGTTGTAGGTGTATAACTTTGAAGATCATCAAATGAACACTCCACATTAGTGTTATCCTCAAGTAACACCTTAACAGCATGAGGAGACCGTGCTCGTGACAACGCAACATACAGTTGTCCATGAGTAAACACTGGAGTCACCAAATACAACCCCAAGACATTTAGGGTTTGGCCTTGTGATTTGTTTATTGACATGCCAAATGCCAGCCGCACGGGAAACTGTCTCCTCCTCATGGTGAATGGTAGTTGGGTCTCGCTGCATATAAAGGTAATTCGTGGAAGAAATACTCTTTCACCAACTTTAGTACCAGTGATGATTTCAGTCTCCAAGACTTTAGAGTGAAATGCCTTACATATCATCCGCGTACCATTACAGAGTCCACGTCTTGGATCCAAGTTACGAAGCAAAATAACAGGAGCTTCTAACTTTAAAACCAAGCAGTGAGGTGGATATCCGCCCCGAAGGTCGATTGTGTTCAAAAATTCTGTGGAATACAGGAATGAATTTTCATCATTTTCAAGAATTGAATCTGCACTGAAATATTCCTTAGGCTCACCAGGCATTGCATCCAAAGCTGTCTTATTCACAATATCCACTTGACTGTTTATCGGAGCAAGAATAGCACGCTCACTAAAGTATGAAGCATATGTCGTAGTGATAGCCAATTCAGAGTATACCCAATGTACCAAGTCTTTAAGACTCGATCTTTGCAAGACCATATTACTTGGTAGTGTCACCATCGTATTATCATTGCTACAATCCACTCCATTCCCAATATTCATGACCCACTGTTTAAACTCATTGCATCCATTAGTATTGCTTGATTGAATACGCATATTTCCAGCTAACTTTAGAACTTTGATAGAGTTCCATAGAAAGGAACGACACAATGCTGCATTAACAATATCCTCACGTCTTCCCTTCATAATAACAGGCAAGATTTGTCTAAAATCTCCTCCCATTAATACAACCTTTCCACCAAATGGCTTATCTGAGAATAATACATCTTGTAAGCTCCTATCCAATGCTTCAAAAGCATAACGATGAATCATTGGAGCCTCATCCCAAATAATGAGCTTACAAACTCTCAAAACCTCAGCAAGTTGTCCATGTACAGGGATTTTGCAAGTTGAAGAATTGTTTAGCTCCAGAGGTATCTTGAATCTAGAATGTGCAGTACGTCCATTCGCCAAGAGTAGAGAAGCAATACCTGACGATGCAGTGGCCAAAGCAACATACCCTTGTCCACGTACTCGCGCAAGCAAGCAATTATACAAATAGGTCTTGCCCGATCCCCCCGGACCATCCAGGAAAAAAATGTCACCTGCATCTGTCGCAATTGCATGCATTACAGCATCGAAAGCAACACGCTGGCTATCTGTTAAAGTTGACTCCATAGCACTTGACAGGTTATATTGTTCCACAGTATCAAAAGATCTCTCTTCCAAAAGCAATGTATTTTCACCCAAGACTTCCAAATCAGTTCTGTTTAGTTCAGGCATCCCTTCAAAATCTGCCAATGTCCGTCTCTGAGCACGAAGAATTTCTTCCAAATGTAGTAGTGCATGAGTTTCAGCTAATTTTTCAATACCAATAAACTGACCCCTGCTTCTCGATAACTGGTATAGAAAATCTTCTATCATTTCTTCTCGAAATCTCTTCCACAATATTCCTGGACAGGAAGGCTCACAAAATAGCAATATAGTACCAAAAAGACATCTCAATTGCAAGGCATTTTGCATAGATGATGCTTCCTCCATACATGCAACCCATTCAGAATCATCTTCCAGTATCCCTCTGGCAATGCAAGCTGCCTTGAAAGAAGGATAGATGTGACCATTGAGCGAACGCAAATCTTCAAATGACTTAGATCCTTTACATATTGTAAGAAGTAGGCGAACATAGTATGCCTCACCTGCCAAAGGAGCTACAAAGTACATGCGCCCTATAGTGTTTCCAATCTTTCTTTTGGTCCATTTCTTCAACCTGGAGTTCCAAACCCATTGTTGAGGGAAATCACTATACAATGTATTGTTTGCTTCAGGATGTTGTTGATTACAGGTAAACCATTCAGTCATAGTAGTCTTGGCTACATTTTCCCTCTGAAAAACATCTGCAATATTATCATCATCTCTGAAGATAACATTATGACCCCCATCTAAGTGTACCTGCAACCGTTGCACATCAGGCTTCTCATTGTGTAAATCATACTCAAAGAGTCTCCAACATGCCTCTGATGCAGAGATGTAACGTGCATCCAAATACCTCTGAATCTCATCGACTACGCAAGCAGCATTAACATCCCCACCTTGTACAGTGCTAAATCTTATTGTTGCTCTGTCATGCCCCTTGTATATGTACTTGTAAAGATATTTCACTGCTGATATTGTTGAGCATATTTCCACATTTATATGAGCATTATATGTGATTGAAAGATAAGGGTTATATGGCACAACCCATCTATTATCAACATTACACTTTTTCAATGCCACAGTTCTTCCATCATTTCGACGCATATACACGGGGTAACCACTCTCATCCACAGTAGTCTCTTGTGCAAAAGCTCGTGGATAGTTCCTTGTGCATTTCCCTTTATCCATACAAATTGCACTTGGATTGAATGGCCCACAGGGCCCATGGATATTGCAATGCAACACGACATCATGCAGAGCAGGAAACATTTGCTTGTCAGGCAATTCGGCACATACTAATCTGTCATAGTCTTGGAGAGTCTTAGGTTTATGGGCACTATCCAAGATCAATAACGTGTGTGAATGAGGCAATCCTCTTTTTTGGAACTCAATGACACTCACATATCCAATCACCTTACCAAAGAGGTCCTTCTTCACGATATTTTTCATCATATCTGAATGTTTTTGGTGAAATACTCTAGTAGTCAAATCAGGCCGGTCACATGCACTTTGCCCCGAGAGTAAAGCATCTAATACCTCTGGCCACTTTGGGTTACAGGTGAAAGTAATGAATAAATCGGGCTTGCCCTTTGAACGAACAATTGCCATGGCATCCTGATAAAGTTGATACATTTGTCGTGGCCCACCAGTAAAACTGGAAGGTAACACTATTCTACTTCCCACTGTCCTTCCTGCAATACCACTTCCACTTCCTTCCACATGAAGCATGTCTGCTAAACCACTATAAACCTCTGAACGCAAACTTTTTTGATTATGGCGTAGCCAAGATAATCGTGACTCTTCAACACTGCAATAGGCATCAACCATAAACTGTTGCAACAACCTTCCACCACGTAGCAAGCATGCATTTGTATCTGGGCGAATTTGCAATCGATAAGCATAGTATTGTCGTTGAGTCACACAATGACCATTTCTCAATGCACTAACTTGTGCATCAGCATAAGGGATTCTCAAGTGCCATCCATCCTCCCCTCTTGGAAATAACATGACGTACAAAAGAGGCATATAGCACCTATGCAAATTAGAGATGTGTTTGCATGTGCCTTCTCGAGTATGCAATAAAATATCACGACGACCAACATTATGATCATCACCTTGACCAATCATGATACCAGCAATCTCGGAAGCTGTTGGCATTGAGTACTGCCTAGATGTGGATTTCGTCTCACATATAGTCATTTTCAAATCCAAACTTGGATTGTCACTCAACATTCTTCCCACATACTTAAAAACTTGCGCAAATGGATTAGAAGTGTGCATCATCGATTGAAGTGCTTCTAGGGTTGTGGATTCCAATCCATTCATGACACCTAGTCGATTTTGTAATTCGTGCTCAGTATCAAACACATACAACTGTGCAAACTGTGGCTTAGGATTGTACATATTATTGGGGACCAAGGACCCAATCCGATGATAAACAGTCCCATGCACCTTGAAAGTATAGACACTACTATTGTGAAAGAGAGAGTCATCTATTTGTGCACCCAATGATGAAAAAGCCAACACACTATTATAAGCCCTGATGTTTTCTCGAAATTTTTTACTTGTAGTGTCACTACCAATCAAAAGAGATCTTAATGGCTCAGGTGGTTCAGCAAGTGAAGGAACAGACACACGCCCATGTTTACAACAATATTTGCCAAGAACCTGTCCACAACTCATCTTCTTTTCACTTGCCCATAACTGTGCTCCACAAAACCGACACTCATGTGTCATCCCTCCTAATGAGTGACTTAAAGTGCACGAATATACCAAAGGCCAAGTAGCTGCATGTGTACCTTGTACGGGCGGGAGTTCATGGAGGATAGACAAAATCCCTCCCTTTCTTTTTTCAAATACATAAGAGGGAATTTCTTCGATACTCTCCCTTCTTATTGTATTAGCAAATGGTACTTCTCTCTCTTCATGGGCAAAAAAGGAACACATTGTAATTCCATTACCCTCATTTACTCTTCTAGTTGCATTATAAGAGGTCCTATTTCTAGCGATGAAGCGACGGTACCTTCTTGTAAGTCTCAAACTTTCAACCAGTGATATCCCCGAATAAACTCCACTTGCCATTTCCCTTGTTATTTCTTTCAAAAGAGTCCTATTCCTAGCAATTTCACGGCGAACACTTCTAGCACTCTTGTTAGATATCCTTTTATCTCCACCCAGGGCAATTTGAGACCTCTTAGTGCTAGATTGAGGTAAACACATCAAAGTTTCTTTTGCTACTTGTCTTTGTGCAGAAAAGGTATCGTTTTCTGCAAGAATCCTATGAGTCTCTTGCATCAATACATCACCGGTATTACAGCTAACATTATGCATCCTTGCATCACAACAATGAGGTTCACTATCCCTTGACTCCTGTGCACATTTTATTTTTTCATTTCTTCTTCTTTTCCTTGGAGCATTCAAGGAAATGGTCTGAAGAGGACGCCTCAAACTATGTGTCTCTACCATTCTTGCTATAAACCTAATTTCATCATAAAATAGTAAAGTCAGTTTCTTTATTATAAAATAGTAAAGTCAGTTTCTTTATTATAAAATAGTAAACATTGAATATATACATGTATATACATGAATATATATATATATATACATATATATATATATCCATATATATATATATATACATGTATATATATATATATATATATCCATATATATATATATATATACATGTATATATATATATATATATATATATATCCATCCCTTTGACTCAAGCTAGATTGTGCTTATATGTAGGTAAATAAATGTCATAAACTTATTTGATCTTTGCCAAGTTTCATCTTTTCTCATGAGCATTAAAATCCTTATGCTCTTATCAAACTATATCGAGCTATTCGTATTTAAAAATCATAAATTCTAAAAATAAACATACAATTAAGAAGAAAAACAAAAATAAAGTAAAGTTTTGGCAGCTTACCTCAAAAGACTAAGGAAGACCCAAACTATATGACAAATCAACAATATGGCAGTCCTATGAAAAGCTAGTGTACCTACATTGATCCACAAAGTAGAATAGATGAGAGCTCTTTCCATCCCCTTAACTTCATTTCACAGTTTTCCTTTAAACTTACATTTATAAAAATAACAGACAAAATCTATAATCATAAAACATTACATATATACTTATAAAAAGATAATAACAATGTCACAAATATTACAAAAACATTATAAAATCAACATCCAATGTCTTCCAATGACCAAACCAAGCTTAGAAATCTATCTCTCTCTCTCTCTCTCTCTCTCTCTCTCTCTCTCTTCCCCCCATGTACATATAAGAGACAAAAAGCCATAAAAAGAGAATTTTCTATAAAAAACCATTAAAAGAGACATTCTCTATAATCTCCATATAAATACTAAGAGATTATATCCACATATATAAATCAATCTGTCTCTCTCTCTCTCTCTCTCTCTCTCTCTCTCAATGATATCTGAGAGACAAAAAGAACCATCATTATCATTCGAGTACTTAGAGCCCAAAGTTACAAAAAGAAAATACTGTCATAAGCATTACAAAAGGATCATAACAAAAACTTCTTATCGGTGAACCAAATGAATAATTACATTCCACGTGTTTACAATCTATAACTCATTTTGGTAAGTAAACGACCATCATTATCATTAGAGTACTTACAGCCCAAACTTACAAAAAAATAATAGTGTCATAAGTGTTACAAAAGGATCATAAGATCAACTCCTAATTGGTGAACCAATTGAGTAATTACATTCCACGTGTTTGCAATCTACGACTCATTTGGGTAAGCAAAGCCCCAAACCTATTCAATGTTACTTTAAGGCTTGATACTTCCATTCCAAGCCTATCAACATGGGCACTTAACTTGTCTTGTTGCTCTTTTATAGCATCAATTGTCTTTCGACAACCAATATCACATAGGTGTGCTCCGAAAGCACCACATGTATCCATTACGCGGAGGTAGGTAGCTTCGACAATATCCTTAATCTCGTGATTGTTACTTATAATGGCAGAAACTGATTCTCGAGTTGAACTGCTCTCCCCACTTCCATGATTTCTTATGCACTGACCAAGACCAGCAATCAAGCTCTCCACATTTAACACATGGGAGTTTGTGTCGTTGACCAAATGGAGTATATTCTCTGATGTTACATTTATTGTCTTCTTTCCATTTCGAGTCTTCTTACCATGGTTACGTCGCACCCACTTAGTAGAGGTTTTTAGTTTCCTCCGGCATTGCTTAAAAGCATGCATTATTCGTTGAGTCTTCTCATTATCTTCTCTTACCTCAGATTGTTGAGGTCTTGAATACTCTGCACAATGGCCTCTATCCTGAACGTCCATGGAACACCTCACAATTTCCCCCTCGTTATCCATACTGTACATCATTAAGAAATATATTAATGAAATATTTTTTAAATTTTATTTAATCTAGAAGAAAGTATGGATTATGAAAATAATCGAAACGGTGAATCAGAAACTAAATGACACGTACGTAGAATAGAAGAAAGTATTTAATCTAGAAGAAAGTATGGATTATGAAAATAATCGAAACGGTGAATCAGAAACTAAATGACACGTACGTAGAATAGATTAAGACCCAACTACGCTCAAGTGAATGAATGGTAAAAAGGTATCCACATGATGTATATGTATATGTATCTATATGTATATATATATATATATATATGTATATGTATATGCATGGAACACCTCACAATTTCCCCCTCGTTATCCATACTGTACATCATTAAGAAATATATTAATGAAATATTTTTTAAATTTTATTTAATCTAGAAGAAAGTATGGATTATGAAAATAATCGAAACGGTGAATCAGAAACTAAATGACACGTACGTAGAATAGAAGAAAGTATTTAATCTAGAAGAAAGTATGGATTATGAAAATAATCGAAACGGTGAATCAGAAACTAAATGACACGTACGTAGAATAGATTAAGACCCAACTACGCTCAAGTGAATGAATGGTAAAAAGGTATCCACATGATGTATATGTATATGTATCTATATGTATATATATATATATATATATGTATATGTATATGCATGGAACACCTCACAATTTCCCCCTCGTTATCCATACTGTACATCATTAAGAAATATATTAATGAAATATTTTTTAAATTTTATTTAATCTAGAAGAAAGTATGGATTATGAAAATAATCGAAACGGTGAATCAGAAACTAAATGACACGTACGTAGAATAGATTAAGACCCAACTACGCTCAAGTGAATGAATGGTAAAAAGGTATCCACATGATGTATATGTATATGTATCTATATGTATATATATATATGTATATGTATATGCATATGCATATGCATATGCATATACATACATATATGGTTGTATATGTATTTGTATATGTATGTATGTAGCTCGCACATGCTTGTGGAACTTGCAGCTCGCACATGCACAGTGTTGCATGCGCTACAGAGGCCACGTCGCGTAGGTTTTGGCCGTGTAGATACACGCAGTCTTGCAGCTATGCACAGTGTTGCATTCCGGACGTCGCGAAGGTTGGGCTACTCGGACCACACGATTCCCATCGGCGAACACCAACACAGTGCAGAGGTATAAGCTGTCACACAGTGATGACAGCGATACTGGAGACCCCTGGTGGAGATGAACGGGATGCGAAAGGAAGCTGTCTCCGCTTGAGAGGCCACGATGCTGGCTTGGTGGAAAAAATGAAGATGCCTTTGTGCTCCACCAGTGCCAGAGATATGGGATTCAAGGATCGGTGAATGGTCGATGGCGCAGCCTGAGATGTGGAGGGCAGAATGGGAAGGCCAGTCTCGGCTTAGTTTTGCTGTGGTTAAGGGAAGACTGTATGTTCTACCAACTCCACTACAACGACAGCCACAGGAAAGAACTCTGGAAGTCTTTGGGTGAAGAACTCTGGGTGATTGTACAGAACGCCTACAACGACAGCCACAGGAAAGAACTCTGGAAGTCTTTGGGTGAAGAACTCTGGGTGATTGTACAGAACGCCTCCAAGCAGGAAGTAGTGGCTCGTCTACCATAGGTAGAAGGAGAGAGAAGGTTTGAAAACAGTGAAAGTAGCCGGCGCGGGCTACTCGGACCTTTGGACGCATCGAAGAACATCTGCAGTCGTTAACTATTTGCTATATCTAGTGGGTCCATCACCTATATCTTGATTACGTGTAGCAATACATCTCACAGCAATCTGACGCAAGCTTCGCAAGAATCAGATTCTGTTGAGAGAGAGGCGCAGCCAGTGTGCAGAGACATTAGCTTTACAAATCACATAAGGTTCGCTTACAATGGCAGAAGAAACATACCGTGTGGAGCTCGAGGCGGAACGACAGGCGTGGAGCAGCAGGGAAGCGTGGAACGTAGCTGACACTGATGGAAGCGTGGAAGCGTGGAACTGACACTGATGGAAGCGTGAAAGTAAGCGTAGCGTGAACATCACGCTTGCATGAGGGGGAGGTATTTTGAAATAAGGCCCCCTCCTTTGCCCACGTGGAGGGAGGGCCAGTCTCCCTTAATCTTGTATAGATGTATATGTATATGCATATGCATATGCATATACATACATATATGGTTGTATATGTATCTGTATATGTATATATATATATATGTATATGCATATACATACATATATATATGTATATGTATTTGTATATATATCTATATATGTCTGAAGGCGGTTCACCTAATTTTAGCTTTTAGGAAACTCATTTAAAAAGATGGATGAGAGTGCGGGCCCAAGGGATTCACCTAGGAATATGTAAAATATCATGTGAGTTTGAAATCTTTAGGTAGTCCTCTATATATATATATATATATATATATATATATATTCTATATAAATAAATCTTTTATTTAAAACAAAACAATCCAAATCTTTATCAAACATTAATCAAAAGTCATCAGTCTTTGACTTTTTAGGAACGTTTTGAATTGATGTTTATATTACGTTGAATCATTAATTATAAAACAATTCATTACAACATGCATGTTCCCCATGTAGAGGACACATTGTTTGAACAACATGCATGTTCCCCATGTAGAGGACACATACTGTGCCAACTTTCATAAAGAAATCTGTTCTTGAAGGCGTGTATGTCAATAATTCGAGCATAAGAGGTATGAGGGGCAATGCAATGCAGAAGGGATTTGGTCCCATGGGCTTCTCAGGTATCACAACAAAAACCAAGACAGTGATCGATCATTTTCTTCTGCCATGGCAAAGGGGCTGCCGTTGGCCACACCATTGACATCAAGCCGTTCATGTGAATAGCCTCCTCTCCCATCCATGAATAGCCTCCTCTCCCATCCATGAATGCATCGAGTTCAAGGTATAGATAAATATATATAATACATTTTGTTTGAAATCTTTAGGTAGTCCTCTATATATATATATATTTATTCTATATAAATAAATCTTTTATTTAAAACAAAACAATCCAAATCTTTATCAAACATTAATTAAAAGTCATCAGTCTTTGACTTTTTAGGAACGTTTTGAATTGATGTTTATATTACGTTGAATCATTAATTATAAAACAATTCATTACAACATGCATGTTCCCCACGTAGAGGACACATTGTTTGAACAACATGCATGTTCCCCATGTAGAGGACACATACTGTGCCAACTTTCATAAAGGAATCTGTTCTTGAAGGCGTGTATGTCAATAATTCGGGCATAAGAGGTATGAGGGGCAATGCAATGCAGAAGGGATTTGGTCCCATGGGCTTCTCAGGTATCACAACAAAAACCAAGACAGTGATCGATCGTTTCCTTCTGCCATGGCGAAGGGGCTGCCGTTGGCCACACCGTTGACATCAAGCCGTTCATGTGAATAGCCTCCTCTCCCATCCATGAATGCATCGAGTTCAAGGTATAGATAAATATATATAATACATTTTGTTTGAAATCTTTAGGTAGTCCTCTATATATATATATATATTCTATATAAATAAATATTTTATTTAAAACAAAACAATCCAAATCTTTATCAAACATTAATCAAAAGTCATTAGTCTTTGACTTTTTAGGAAGGTTTTGAATTGATGTTTATATTAGGTTGAATCATTAATTATAACACAATTCATTACAACACTCATGTATACAATTGCATCGAGTTCAAGGTAGCAGCGCAGTACCAGTTCTGGTTTGCACTTGGAGGAGGCAAAGGCGGTCGAGGAGCTCGAGGAGGCGAAGGCACGACCACGTGGAGCTCAAAGGTAGCAAACTGAGGTGCCTGGCATACATAGAATAACCAAAATTTTTAAAAATTTGAAGGCTAGCCAAAATGTAACCACTTTTTCTCAATCATTTTTTAATTAAAAAACCCAAATTATTCTTCACTCTCTCTCTCTCTCTCTCTCTCTCTCTCTCTCTCTCTCTCTCTCTCTCTCTCTCTCTCTCTATATATATATATATATATATATATATATATATATATATATATATATATATATATATATATATATATGTGTGTGTGTGTGTGTGTGTAACAAAACACGTGGAGGGAGGCCCAGTCTCCCTTAAGCTTCTAAATGAAAATTTATCCTTAAGAAAATATATCATTTTAATATTTAAATATCCATTTTTAAGTTTTACATTCTTACTCTACAAAGAGGAAAAATATTTAATAGGCTATTCACTTCAAAAATGTAATCTAGAATATTAAAAATATTTAATAGACTATTCACTTATAAATAAAAAAATTATGCTTAAGAAAATATATAATTTTAATATTTAAATATCCATTTTTAAGTTTTACATTCTTACTCTACAAAGAGGAAAAGTTCAATAAAGTTCCACAACAACAAAAATGTCAAATCTGGCTGGCTTATATATTAGAAACATTCTATCTTTATCAAACATTAATCAAAAGTCATCAGTCTTTGACTTTTTAGGAAGGTTTTGAATTGATGCTTATATTAGGTTGAATCATTAATTATAAAACAATTCATTACAACACTCATGTATACAATTGCATCGAGTTCAAGGTAGCAGCGCAGTACCAGTTCTGGTTTGCACTTGGAGGCAGTCGAGGAGCTGGAGGAGGCAAAGGCACGACCACGTGGAGCTCAAAGCTAGCAAACTGAGGTGCCTGGCATACATAGAATAACCAAAATTTTTAAAAATTTGAAGGCTAGCCAAAATGCAACCACTTTTTCTCAATCATTCTTTTTCTACACTCTCTCTCTCTCTCTCTCTATATATATATATATATATGTGTGTGTGTGTGTGTGTGTGTGTGTGTGTGTGTGTGTAACAAAACACGTGGAGGGAGGGCCAGTCTCCCTTAAGCTTCTAAATGAAAATTTATGCTCAAGAAAATATATAATTTTAATATTTAAATATCCATTTTTAAGTTTTACATTCTTACTCTACAAAGAGGAAAAATATTTAATAGACTATTCACTTCAAAAATGTAATCTAGAATATTAAAAATATTTAATAGACTATTCACTTATAAATGAAAAATTATGCTTAAGAAAATATATAATTTTAATATTTAAATATCCATTTTTAAGTTTTACGTCCAGGCTGGCTGCAGGCTTGGAGTTACAATTTCATATATATCATGTGCGTTAAACAAAAGGGGCTTACAATTTCATATATATATATATATATGCCCTTCAATTTCTAGTTTTAGTTTTATTGGTATTGACACACACACACACGGTTGGTCTCTTAATTAGTAGCTCTGATTAGCCTACAATTAGCTACAGGAATCCAAATTATGCTTTCCAGTAGCTGTTGATTAGCTGCAGGGATCCATTGCCTGCTTAACAATTAAGCTTTCAATAAACAGATGCGTATACTTATCATCGTTATGCTTAAACCCATTGAATGCCTAGCTCGCTTTCACCTTTAGAAGCTTGCTAATCTTTCATTAGAGATCAGATTTGTGCATGTAGATTAAATCTATCTGTGGAAATTGGGCCACCCCAGCTCCTCGTTGAGGACTCTCAAGCTAGGTGCCAGCTACCAGTGGACGCACATCTGCCCTAGGGGCTCAACAACCAGACTTGTGTGCCGATGAGAAAAGATAATGATGAAGGAAATGATGAGGAGAGCCCACGCCGCATGCGCCCTTTCTGCTAGTATAGAGTGTTTATGAACCCACCTTGCTAAACCCAAAGTTAAGCAAGATATATATATATATATATATTGTTTTTTTAAATGGAGGCGACTCATCGTTTTTCTCCACCACCGATGCTGCATGACTTTCTCCTCCTCTCGTTAGTCTCTTCTCCCAGTGGCGAGTTGCAGTAAACGACTGTGGAGGCGGCTACTGCCGCATGCTCATCATTTTTCTCCACCACCCATCGTCGAGCTGCACTAAACGACTGTGGAGGCGGCTGTGGAGGCGGCTACTGCCGCATGCTCATCATTTTTCTCCACCACCCATCGTCGAGCTGCACTAAACGACTGTGGAGGCGGCTAGCATGCTCATCGTTTTTCTCCACCACCCATCGTTTTTCCTAGTGGTGAGCTGCACTAAACGTCCAGGTCGCCTCTCTCTCCCTCTCCTTCATGCACACGCGTAGCAATCCGAGCCCCCTCCTGCTCTTGTAAAACTCCCTCTCCTCTCCCTCTTCCTGCTCTTTCTCTTCTGTGCTCTGTGCTGACCCCCTCTCCCTCACAATAGCCTCTCTCCCTCGCTCAGGGTGTTGGCGCTGGTGGCTACGTACCTCTTCCGTGCTGACCCCCTCTCCCTCACAACAGCGTCTCTCCCTCGCTCACCCCCATCGTCGAGCTGCACTAAACGACTGTGGAGGCGGCTGTGGAGGCGGCTACTGCCGCATGCTCATCATTTTTCTCCACCACCCATCGTCGAGCTGCACTAAACGACTGTGGAGGCGGCTAGCATGCTCATCGTTTTTCTCCACCACCCATCGTTTTTCCCAGTGGTGAGCTGCACTAAACGTCCAGGTCGCCTCTCTCTCCCTCTCCTTCATGCACACGCGTAGCAATCCGAGCCCCCTCCTGCTCTTGTAAAACTCCCTCTCCTCTCCCTCTTCCTGCTCTTTCTCTTCTGTGCTCTGTGCTGACCCCCTCTCCCTCACAGTAGCCTCTCTCCCTCGCTCAGGGTGTTGGCGCTGGTGGCTATGTACCTCTTCCGTGCTGACCCCCTCTCCCTCACAACAGCGTCTCTCCCTCGCTCACCCCCTCTCAATTCCTTCGCAATCTCCATCCTTGCCAAGCCTCTCCCAGTAGCTCTCTCTTGCTCTCCCGACTCTCTCCCTCAGTGAACACGCATCTGCCCCTGCCTGTGCTGCGGGCGCATCTCGCGGGTACTGGCGCTGGCGACGTACCACTCACAAACCTGGGCCCGGCACCAGTGGGCCCCATACAAACTACCTACGAATGCACGCTGCCCGCACAACTGGCTAGTCCCGCCGCCCACCGGCCCATGCATACATGTCGCCATCCCTGCGACCTCACCAGGGATGTGCTAAGGCCTATTACATAACAGGAGGTAGAGCTCGAGGCGACCTGGAGGTGAGTTGAAGTGCCGCACGCGACCTTGAGGTGATGACGTCTGGAACAGCAGGCGATTTGAAGCGCCGCACGCGACTGGAACAGCAGGTGGGCAGGCGAGGAGGCGGAATGGCAGGCGAGTTGCAGTGCCGCACGCGACCTTGAGCTGATGACGTCCGGAACAGCAGGCGAGGTGAAGCGCCGTACGCGACTGGAACAGCAGGCGAGGAGGCGAAATGTGACTGGACCCGGTGAACCGAAGGTGGAGCCCAAGCGCGAAACTCAAGCGGAACTCAAGCGTGAACTTCACGGTAGAGGGAGGAACGCAGGAATTTGAATTAACCCCACCTCCTTTGCCCACGTGGAGGGAGGTGGGGTTGTCCTTAATCCTATATAGATTAGTGAATTTGACTGTACTACTAGATTGAAGTGCTAATAAATTATCAGCAGGTGTGAGATTTCGAAGGGACCAAGTTCCAACAGCTTAACAAATATAGTACACGCACAACAACTCTCTCGTGTCACGGTGTCATCGTGTCAAAGCGCGCTCTGTCTTTTCTCTCTCTCTCTCTCTCTCTCTCTCGCCATAGCGTTTCTGAACTGTACTCGCAGATCAGCTCACCAGGTGCGCTCTCTGCATTCAGCATATCACTTTCTTAATGTCTCTTCAAGCCAGATCTGGCTCACATTCACCATCTTATCAATCTAATCTTGTATCCGATTTTTAAATTTTGCTTGCTTGATCGAAATCTTGGCATTGTGATGCGACAGATCTAACCTTTCTTGTTGCCTCTTAAAGACTTAGTCAGTAGATCTATATCCTCCTGGCGTTTTGAACTCCATTTGTGTTTGAGGCTCACCAATTTTCCGTTTTTTTTTTATAACGCAGGTAAAAGGGTCGGGAGGTGCTTGAAGTCCAGGTATGCCCTTATATTATTGAACAAGCAATTTGTTGCCTGTGCTTCAAAGTTCACTGGTTAGAAATTAATGTTAGAAATATAAGAACTTCCCCTTCATCGATGGGCTCTTAAGACAATGGATAGGCCAGGATGGAGGCCCTCGCCGACGATCACCAGATAACCCTGACCGACTCGACAAACCAGTTACAGGACAAAGCTAGAAGCTATTTGAGGAAGGGCACCTAGATCTTTGGATGTAGAATGCGAACATACGTATTTTCTTAGAAAATGCCTTGATAAAGATGTCATCTGAGATTCTCTCCTACATATCCACAGATAACCTTTGCTCATCTTCCTTGTTTCTCGAAATACCAGGTTGCCTCCTAGCGATCTATGACCAATGCAATGCAGGATTACAACCAATGCAGGAGTGAGTGCTTGAAATGGGCAAGGGGTAGGAGGTTTTTTTGCACCACCACTACCGCCAGTCACGAGCTGTAAAGGATTGCAACCAGCTCAAACTGGATCTAGCCAGCCTGGTCACATTTGCCACATGGTAACCAACTTTGCTGCCTCCACATTTGGGCACCCCTT
Organism: Cibotium barometz; assembly: GCF_041138505.1. Classification (NCBI taxonomy): domain Eukaryota; kingdom Viridiplantae; phylum Streptophyta; class Polypodiopsida; order Cyatheales; family Cibotiaceae; genus Cibotium; species Cibotium barometz. The sequence continues at coordinate 10,223,303 of NC_141075.1, forward strand.
GGAAGGGGTTACGAAACTTCAAAGAAGCCCAAGGCAGCCCTCATTGCTCCAGTTTTTCTCCTTGATGCTGTCTCGGCCAAATGGGCTTTTTCCTGCCTTTACTGGCGCCAGAACTTGCCGTATCTGTATATACTGTCTTGCCATTGGTTCCAAGCTGATCTCCATCTGGTGTAAAACTAGGATCCCACACGCACACCTGCTCAAATATGGCTTCTCCTCATGATGGGGCCTTATAAAAGAGCTAGCACATACTTGGTCCTTTTCTAGCTTATATTTAGGGCTGAAGGCTGTCGGGCAGTGGTATCAACACCTGGTGTATGCAAGAATATGAGATGCTGTGACTAGGATCACCTTTATATAGTGTCTAGGGGGCTGGCTGATTGCATGATAATAGTCTGACAGGGGCTGTAGGGCTGGTCGTAGGTGAAAAATCCCCTTTATTGCCCTTTCACATGGGCGCCTACACTGTGGGCCTTGTGCCCATGGCTGTGGGCACCCAATGCACTCATGGCCCCCAATGCGGGTGGCCAATGGGATGCCCAAAGGTCTACAAAGACCTTAATCCATGCCCCCAAAAGCATTTAGTGTTGCTTGTCCCATTTGCATGGGTTTGCACACACCGGGATGATGCATTTGACTCTTGACATGATGGCGGACACTCAACTAGTGGCCTAATGAGTGTCTGGGATAACACGACGCATTACATCATACAAGAGGCTTACAATGGTGTACGGGACAGGCATGACACTGATGTACGTGGGACACTTGGTGGCACATTGGCGACATGTCCCTGGACAAGGGCTGACAAAATGCCTGATGTTCAGTTTTAGGGCCTTGCACTTGAGTTGGTGTAGTATGTCCACGGCATCCAGTGTGATGCACGTGATAGTGGTCGTGATTTTACTCATGTATCCTTCACTTGAGTCGGTGTAGTATGTCCATTGCGTGCGTGATGCATGTGATAGTGAGTGATTTTACTCTTGTATCCTTCTAGATCTTTAGACTTGTATAGATTTATCACTGTTAAGTGGTGGAGGGGAGGGAAGCTCCTCCTCTACCTGATGTGGCTCTTCCTTGAATAGTATTCACGACTCACATTGACTGTCTTTTACAACAGACTGTAGATACAGTTACACCCACCCCCCATTAATGTGAAGAGTGCACAAACTAGAAGGCAAAACGCTGAAAACCTAGTCTCTGTGTTCAGGGGATGCAAATGGATCAATGCACTGAAAACTCCTTATTTTGCACAGAATGAGTGCTGGAGGTCTGCTGCAGGATGTTAAGTTTTGGGCTGCTGAAAGTGACTCCAAGGTATACATACTTCTGCACAATCTCCACTGGGGCCTCTCTCCATCAGAAAGATAATTGTGAGGTGACCACATAAGATGTGTTGAAGGCCATAACCTTGGTTGTCCCCAAATTGACTGAAAGGTCTCTCTCCCTGCAAAATATTTCCAATGCATCGAAGTGTTTCTGCAAACCCTCGGCTGAATCTGAGATCAAGACAATGTGGTCAGCATATAGCAATATGGGAACTACTGGCTGGGCCATTGGTGAGCCTCTACATCCTAAACTCCCCACAAATATGGCAATCTCATCAATGTATAACGGAAGAGTGTAGGTGACAGCGGGCAGCCCTGCTTAACCCCAATAGTGCTACATAGGTCTCCTGAGAGTTCACCAAGTGCACACGCGCAGCCAAGTGCTGACTCACATAGTGCCATCACATCCCATATCATATCGTGTGAACTAGAGTGCATGCAGGTGTCCTATGAAACGAGATTTGATAGCCCGTAAAATAAAGATATGGTCCAAAGTGGAGAAGTTTCTCCTGAAGCCTACCTGGCTTGATGCTCTATTTCCCATCCTCTGTGCCATAGAGCTCATCATGTTCTCTAGTAATGCCCCATATATCTTGGCCATTGTGTGGCCAATCAGGATAGTCCTGTAATTACGTGGGTCTGCAGGGTCTCCTACTTTGTGGATGGGGATGATGGTGTTGGTGGTCCAAGAGGGGGGAAAGTTTTCACATGGTGCTTTGTTAAAAAGATTTGCATGAATTGTAGCCAATACGTGGTGCCCGTGGGCAAAGTTTTCCGTGTGTAGATCCTTGTGACCTTTTACTCTACCATTATGCAGCTTTTTAAGAGTCCTAGTGAGATTGAGAGAATTGAAGAGGTAAGATGTAGGCCTAGGGATGTGTGTCATGTGGTATAGATGTATGGCACATCATACAACTATCGTGCATAGGCTTTCTAGAGGCTAGGGTCTGTTATAGGTGTAGGGGCTCTTTCTCCCTCAAGAATGTACCAAGCTTCTAAGTTATCCTTGCTCAGAAAAAACTGCTATTACTATGGTTCTCGTCTGGTGAGAAATGCACGCTTCTTTCGACGAGTGAGTCAACGGAAGATGTCTTGCATCTTGCCAATGAGGTGATAGCTGAGAGCTCAAGTGGTGAAGGTGATTGCCTAGCACCAAGAGGTCTTGGGTTCAAAACCCCCCTTGGTGTGTCCTTGGCGGCATCACCTGCGAGCGGATAATTAAGTGCCTACGGGTGGTGAAAAATCGGTAACTACGGGAGATCTAAGGCCAGTCGAAAAAAAAAGAAAGATGTGTTGCATCTCATGTGCTGAAATTAGCTCATGTTCCCTTGGCAGAAGAGGCAAAGCATGGTGGTTTTGCACTCTTCATCATACTGTCCATTCTGGAGTTGGGAGTGTTAAAATATATGCATCTCATATGTTGTGTGGGAACTAGGTCTTATGTAGGTTTAAACCTTTATTACGTTGATGCAAGTCAGGATACATCTTTGTAGGTCGTGAGGCTTCATGACGTGCCTATTTAAAGGTCTTTCCTCCCACTGTTGTAATCATCTATTTTCCCAGCGCATATTGTCAATGCCTATCTCTTGGGGAGTAAAAGCTCATGTAAACCCTTTGCTATAATACAACTCGATCTTGTCTGACATCTCTCTCTTTGCCATCTCTCCCTCTCTCCTTTGTTTTGCTTCCACGTTGTGCAACTCTAATAGGGAGCCTTGTGGCAAACTTGCTGAGGAGCGTGTGGTGCGGGGAGTGATGAATGATGGAGGAGAGTTGATGTAATGGTGGAGATAGGGAGGGATAGGTCTAGAGCTGAAATGTGGTAGGAGAGGTGGTCCTCATAAATGTTGTCACGATCATAATGGAAATCGATGGCGGTGAAGGTGGTGGCAAGGGGTGTGGGTGTGGGCGGTAAGGTGGGTTATGAGATTGTGAAAGAAAGGTATGCGTGGTTGGCTAGTATGGGGGGTGGTATGGCGAAGTCTGGGATGTGTGGTATGAGAGCAGGAGATCCC